>NC_043982.1:33713362-34075862 GCF_902150065.1 Myripristis murdjan | reverse complement strand
AGTTAGAAAAAACGATATTTACAAGACGTTTTTCTATGATCATCCAAACCACATAACACATAATCAGAGTGTATGTGTGTGTGTGTGTGTGTGTGTGTTGGTGCGCATGCACAACTATATACTGTGTGCTAGTATGCCTGCAGACATGAGTGAGTACTCATAGGGTTAACTGTGTGCATATTCACCTCCTTTGATCGAAGCTGCACTGTCTTTCATGTCATGCACTTCATTTTGAGTACAACAGATAAAAGCCCGTGCAGCCGACCAAACACAATACAACTGAAGCCAAACAATAGTCGCAGGGTGCATTCCAAATGAGAGTCATCACAGGGATAGCCTAATTTGAGTTTCCTACGCCTGCGTCCTTTTATGCCCTTTCATAGAGCACCCATCCCTCTGAATTCCAATCTAATATTGAGCTGCAGCATTATAGCCGAGAATATCAACCTAATGTCAGAGTTCGCGCACAGGTCACACTACTGGACAAGCCAACAGTTAGGTAACATGCAAATGCAAACTACCTCAAACGGTCACTGTGAGCATTTGATTCAGTCAGCAGACAGCAGGAGAAAAGCAGGTGACCAATCCTACCTGCCAACTGGTGCATCAAAGGCTACGTTCACACAGTGGTTGAAAGTCACCCAATTCTGACTTTATTCTAAGCTCCTATCTTTTTGCCTTGACTCTTCCCATTCGTCTTTGTATGTGACCCTTCTCTGACGCCAGTGTGAACAGATGTGTACCATGACCCCACATTTACAGCAAGCGAGCTGCTGAACAACCAAAAAAATATCATCGGCACGACAGTCCATCATCAGTAGTAATAAAACAGGGGTGCAGGCCTTCATTTCTTGAATTGTTTGCTGTGGTAAGAGTGGTGTGGTGGCAGTGTCTCAGCTGTTCAGGCTGAGAGCAAGAGGGCAAAAAAGAACAAAAGCATCTTCAGTGAATAATGGGACTCTGACAGAGATATGAGCATGCTCAGTAGAAAAAAACAACCCATGAGCTCTGATCACATCACCAGGAATCAGATATGTAACTGATTCAGTACGACATGAAAGTGGTCCAAATCAGAATTGAAAATTTTTGCCAATCATATTGGCATTAAAAAAAACAAACAAAAAACAAACAAACAAACAAAAAACATATTGCTGGCTGTCTGAATGTAGCCATAATAGAGAATAGGAGGAGGATCTTGAGAACTGCACTATTCTCATCGCTTTTTTGACTTATTTTACATAAAAAAATACAAATGAATATCTGAAACAGTAGATGTTTAAAGTTTTAGTTTTCTTTACAAGCCTCTTTTTGGTATATTTAAATTAATGCCTTGGAGTTTGCAGTCCAAACCAGGCCACAAAGTGTCAGCCTCACTTGAGATAGACCTGGCCATGGCCATGCCACTGAGGACTGTCAAAACTTGTAAACTGACTCAAAGGTGCCTTCATTGTCAAGTAAGCTTAACGAGAGGATGGACAGTCTTCCAAGTGGGTTGCATGCTGAAATTAACACTGATTATTTGGAATTAGCCATGGCTATCGAGAAGCTCCACAGCGAGGATGCAACACACTCGTCTAGGAAAGAGCCTTGAGCGGGGTGCTAATTACTCTGAAGATGACATTTTGGAAATAGAAATGTATATCTACTCTTGCCTCCTATGTTGACCAATGGATAATCAAAGCTGACATTTAAACCCTGGCTGAGGAGAGACAACTGCAGAATTACGGGTCTCAGGGAAGGCTTTTGTGCTTTATGACCAGAGCAGGCTGTTGCTAAGTTAGTACAGGGCTGCTTAGGCCTCGACTGTACTCTGTACATCACCATGTCCAGTCATTTAGCTTCATTATTTTGAGTTTTATTAGTGATGTTATGTAAACTACAACCCAACTTCCACTTTGTTGCAATTGGCACCATTTTCTCCAATAAACAGCTCCACCCAACAAGTTATGGACAATATCAGCCTTTAAGACAGTCGTTGACTAGAGACGTTTAAAAGTAAGAATAAAAAAATTTAACAGCCTTTTCACTTCATCATGTAAAGGAAGCGTCTGACGCAACCCCACAAATGGGCACTGCACTTTTAGTCTATAGTTTGTCAATGTTAGAGAGTTTGAAAAGTCCTTACTGTGCACCACCAGATCTATTTGGCTGTGCATACTCAAAAGTGTACAGCTTTTAAGTGATAAAAAAAATGCTGTCTTGCTACACCATCATGCTATTTGTGGTTTCATTGGTTTCCTCTAACAATATGCTAAAGTGTAGAGAGGGGGGGTCCTCAAAGCCCTTACAGAGTTATGAGCATATCTCCACCCCCATTTCCTCTCGTAAACCCTGTCAATCACACTCGAAACAGCACTAACCAAGGCAGAGGACTATAAACCCTGTTGCTTTCCAAGCTGGCAAGCTGGCAGTCTTTGTTTATGTTAAATTTTCTTAATCGTGCCATTTTGCATAGCTGAGCTCTGTTCTGACCAAAAGAACTTAAATTCTAGTGGACATCCCAAGGTTTCCAAAGATACCAAATGCGTCCTGCTGAATTTCAGGCAAATGTGTATAAAATTATGCAAAGAACAACTCGATATATTTTCTGTTGGATGTAATGATGCAGCCATAAAACAATGGCATACATGCTCTTAGACATAGAGAATGTATCAGAATGTATACGATGCTGTACAATATGAAAAAAAAAAAAAAAAAAAAAGATTTGCGTCTAACTTTGAAGCTACTTAAGGGGAAATTTAAGAGAAAATCAAAGTTGCAAGGGTCACCATGCAAAAATTTTTGTAAGAGGACATACAGCAGCCAAAAATATCCATCTGAAGTGTTCAAGCTTCAAAGGTCAGAGCTGGTCCAACCCTCTGATGGTGTCTCAAGATTCAAACTTGAAGGCTGTGGCACATCAGTGAATATGCAAGAACAAACAGAACTGTCTGATATACAAATCATTTAAAAAAATATCAACACTCATATTAAGACTTTGTCACACGACCATGACTTAATCATTTATGGTCCAAACATAAAACTTGAACTCCAAACTTTATGTTTCAACTTTATGTTGCATCAGTAAATGCAAACCCAATTGCAATAAGATATTTTTTCCATGTTTGCACTAGCAGGTTGAAGCTACTCAGACCATATGGACTTATGGAAAATGAAATAGATAACCCCTGTCCTTCAAGGAGGGCTGCAGATTTCTGCAGGAAGAACAAAGCTCCTCTTTAGTATCTTCACAGTTGTTGGGTAGTTGTATCCTGTTGCTGTAATGTGTGTCCAGATACCTCCTGTCATAGGTCAAATTCTGTCCTCCGAGGGCAAATACCCCCAAGTTAACCCCAGCCAGTTCCTAGAGTTAGAGGTGTGTCCTTAAATGTTTGTGATTGTTTGTCAGAGCAAATAGCCTTCATAATCCTTACCCTGTCCCAAATCATAACCATACTGCCCAAAATCATAGCTATATTATAATGCAATTTAAAGTGTAAATCAACACTAAATCACACAGGGAAGAAACTTTTTGCTCTTCTGGCCCGTCCCAATCTGTGATGCCAGAGCAGGTGTTTTCCATCAGTGGGGAAAAACACCTGCTTTTTGGCCAGTGATCTAGTTCCACATATTACCAAATGCACTGGTAATTTTGGTGATATTGTAGTATTGTAATAGACAGCTGTAGGTGGGAGCCAAACAAATGTATATAGTCTATGGGCAAATGTATGTAGAACTTTGTATTCAAATTAAATTGTTAAACTGTTCTATATTTATTAAATAATTAACTTCTGACAACAAATTTCTAGACACTCAGTGTTAGCAGGTACGGGTGTAAAAGTGGACAGACTAGTGGACATTGCTTGGAGAAGGACATCTGGTGTGGATCCCAGTTCCTAATGTTATGTCTGCTTGATTACTTGCTCCTCTGTCCCCCAGCTCATGAGCCAGAAATCAATCTCTTTTATATCCTGATGGGATCTTGTAGGTAATAAATTCCCCACATTCTTTACATTTTGCATTGGGAATCACAGCAGGAACGCTGCTTAATTAATATGAGTATCTTCATTATCTTTTCTCTTAGCTACAAGATTCTTTTATGTGTCATTGCAGGGTTCATGTCTGATTTGTTGTTTTGCAAAACATTTACACTTCAGACACTCCCCAGATAACTAATTGCTATGTAAGACTTTGAACTTTTGTCTGCAAGGTTGAGCACAAAACCTGTCGCGTCCATGGGGAATTGAAACAAAGACATAAACAAATGAAGCCTTTTTTCCCTGCCCCTCCTTCCCCCAAATTCCCACAGTTATTTTTTCCCATCTGCAAATAGTTATTTTAAAATGATTTGGCTATATCTGACACTATGTGCATTTGCTGTGTCCATGCCATTGTAATGACGCTAAGCCCACAATGTTTATTTCTAAAATGCCAAAGTTAAAGATAGATCGGGTGTGTGACGCTCTTTCAGACGGGTCTACGTTATGCAGCTGGGTTTGGGATGACTTTATATGTTGTTTTCCTCTGTTTAGAAAACACCTTGTGACATAAAAATCACTTCTCAAAGAGGGAAACCAAAAAAGAAAAATCACTTGTATCAAAATCTGTAGCACAGTACAGTCTGGTGAAGGAAAAAGTGGATTCAGGTGTGCAGCACTTGATAGGTGACTGACATCGCTTTAAATTGAGGCTTAACTGAACAAGGATGTTTCATTTGGAAAATAGCTATTGCTTCAATTCCTCTGTCTTCACATTTCATCTTCGCCTCCTCCGCTCGGGTCTCCCATGGGAGGGATCAAGATGCCACAGGAGGAGGCAAGTGGAGGAGTCATGGATGTGAAATAAATGCTTGGGAAATACATCTGGATTGCCTTGATGCCACTATAACCTGGACCTGTAGCTGGAAAATGAATGGATTGGTGGTGGGTGTGTTTTAATGAATAGTGACAACATCATCAACAGTGACATCGAATGAGTCTCAATACAGGCAGATTTAAACATCAGTGTTTGCTGCCTGTCTTGTGCTCTTGGTACTGAATGGATTAACCTTGCCGACATGTAATCTCATTCAGACAAATAGCTCTGTATTTAACACAAACATAAAGGTATTTTGCGCAGTATGTCATCTGTGCTTTTATCTCACAGCAAAATATTCTCTCCCACCTACAATTTGCCCAAAATGCGTCAGCAAGGCCTCTACCTATAATTAACAGGGCTAACCATATCACTCTGGCTGAGGCATATAAAATATAAAGTGAAGCTTTGAAGATCCTTGTTGGTTTGCAGCAGTTTGCAGAGACAGGGTGCAAAGAAGGATTTCATGTGAAGAATATAAATAAAAAGTAAGTAAATTGGGGTTACATAAGCATCGCCGAACATCACAGGTGTTTGCCACGATCAGTGTTTATTACAGCATCTTGTGCAAGACAGTAGAAATAGAAAATATGGAAAGAGGGGAACTATAAATGCGCCTCATGAAAATATACCAAAATTTTAAAGTAGATGTAGTATAACATAAATGGAAAAACATATCAATTTTCACCCTGTGAGCTGCAGCCTAAGGTCCTGTGGTGGGATTCTTCATCACTGAATATGAAATACGATCAGGTGTTTTCCATCAGGCATTAGAACAGCATGGATGAAAATATTATGCCACCATGTGTTGCGTGTGCTGTGTCATCCCCAACAACAGCACATGTACTGGCCTGGACATGGGTTATGTTTGGCCTTGGAGCTTGTGTGACTAATGTATGCCGGGGCTACAATTACAGGGATCTGTTGAGTCTGTTGGATGAAAACATGAATACTGGCTGGTTATTCTCTCCTTGTTGCTTAGCAATCCAGTTCTTTAGATGCCATTCTTCCTGAGTGCAGGTAGCACAGTGATTCACATCTGAGTCACCATAGTTAGTGACGACATGACATAAATGTAAGGCTTTTTTCCAAGAGAATAAAACAGTCTATGTAGAACTGTAACAAATACAAATGGGAAAACTTTCCTTTTTTTTTAAAGAAAATTTTTATTTGAAATAAAATTCATCTTTGGATTTTTGACTGCCTCTAGAAAATATCTGCTATTTACATAAAGAGTAAGCAGAATGTCAACTGTGGAAAGATCAAGAAATCAATGCTAAGAACATAAGTTCAGTTTTTTTTTTTTTTTACCTTTTGAAAAGCTTAATATTTTAGGGTTATTGATACTGTATGGAACTTTTGTGCATCAATTAAAAGTGAAATTTTTCTGTTTAATATATTTTGTTACTGCATTGTTAAAAAGGGTGTGCACTTTATTACAAATTATTGAAATGTAAATTATTCAGTGTAAAACAATCAAGACACTATTTAAAAATGAAAGTACTATAGGCCTACTGTGTCAACAAAGATTCGATTTAAATTATTGGTATCCAATTTAAATGCCAAATACATTTCCTTTCTTTATGAGACAGTGAATGAAGAGAGAGCAGAAGCAGCAAAAATAAATGTTTTGCAAAGGTTTTGAATTACCATGACCACAAGAGCGTCTTCATCATACAGTCATAACTGTGCACAAGAATTTAGGCTGATAGACTCAGAAGTTTGCAGAAAAGACCACTAAGTGTCACACATGTGTTGATAGTGCTCAACCTAGACCAGGACAGACCTAGGTTCACCAATGGTCTCCCCTCATGGTCACTTCTCATCTTATAATGTCATCAAAACCAGACATGATTACATCCTCCAGGAGATTACGTGATTGCAACTGTTTGTCTGTACGCCCATCAGCAGGATAACCTTAAAAGTACCAGATGGATTTATACAAAATTTGTTTTCAGTCTTGGTCAATGGCCACCAAAGAACTTTAACTTTTTGGGTGGAATCAGCCTCAAGGGGGCACAGTGCTTAGGGCAGGGCTTAGGACTAATAGGAGCGTATTTTTCAAAGGCATCCATGTTAACATCATAAAACTTGGCAGAGAGGTTGGTCTTGGGTCAAGGCAAGGGACACTGTTCGGTCAACACTTAAAATCACTAGCACTGATGTTGTCACTGGTGCAATGTAATGACATTAAAAACACCATTCTAGTTCTGTATTAAGTATAATTTATTGTTTACAACGGCTGTTTCATCACTTGAAAAACAAACGTATGATAAGCAGTGAACTTGTTGTGTAGGTTGTGTTGTGTGTAAACTTACCTGGGCGGACAAATTCGTTCTGATGACTGACAGGAATATTTTATTTTGACACCCCAATGTGAAAGATAAGTGAACTGTGGTAAGAGGCATGTAGTTGGATTGAAGTGATAACTGGATGCGTACTTGATTGCTAATCGGTCACTAGAGACACATAGAGAATTCTTCCAAAGATCAGAGTAGACTGTCCACTGTGGGACTGCGTGGTTACATAACATTGGGTAAACAATAAACGTTGACTGACACAAGACACCAATATAGCCCGGAATTGCCATGACAGGTTAAGTTTTTCCAAAGAAAACATTCTGACCCCAATAAACAGCAAACATGAGACAAGTCAACCAGCTGTATTCCTGCTTCACTGCTGAGGCTGTTCATCATTGTCATGCTGTCGGCAGTGGTTTATTTTTAAAGGACACTGTCCGCCAATGTCAACTCACGTTCCTCACGGCCATGCAGCGCAGCATTGTCTGGTGGAGCAGCTGTGTGTGTGAATGCATGTGTTTGTAGAGCTGGCCAGAAATCCTTTTACAATCAAAAACATCATGATCTCGCTTTGTATTTCTGTTCTGCAGCATTTTCTCTGTTTGTTTAGAATCCTGTTTCAATATTTTAAACTTCACTTTCCTGGATTTTACTCTTCCGAAGGCTGCTTACATTATGATACGTAAGGGCATGCAGCCAAAGAGATTTTTTTAGAGTGTGTGTAGTACTTGCTGTACCTTGAACAAGGTGTCCTGGTCCTGCCAAGTTTTAAATCACTATTGTTTGGTGTCATGCCTCAACAGCACTAGGCAATAAACTCTAGCAGCACAGGAGACAAACACTTTTTATTGTCAGTTTTGTTTTTCCTGCCTCCTCCCTTGCATGAAATATCCTTAAGCCAAACTTTTGAGTGTTTACTGCAGTCAGCCATGGTCCAGGATGCAAACAGAAGCATCTCTCATTTTCAAAACAAGGCCAGATCAAGACATTTACGACATGAAGCAGTGGTGCTCATGGGAAATGCAGTCTTCATTTCGGAAATCACTACCGCTTCTGACCACAGGGGCTGCCAAAATCAACACAAAATCCAAGTTCCTTGCAGTCGCTTTAAAAGTTTGATCTGCTAAACACACATGACAGAATTTAGAGCTGTATTTAACTGTTTATTTCTATGTGCTTGCTTGGAGAAGTGTGTTCGTATATGCTAACTTAATTTAACCTTTAATTAAATACTTGTCTCTAAATAAACCTACTGTAATCAATCCATCCATACATATGTCCATTTTTTCCCTGCATATTCCTATTCAGGATTTACTGGGGCCGGAGTCTTTCCCTGCATGCATTAGACAGAAAGCATTCACAATACTGTATCACTTAAATTTATGGCAGCACACATGGTGGTGTAGCATTTATGTAGCTTGCAAATCTATAATCTCTATGCAGCAGCAAACACCATATATCCCTGTGATATAACAAACTGGTAGCAGAATAGCTGGCTGGGAACAATGGTGCCTTGTTCTATAGTCCTAACAAACATAATTTTTTCTTGTCTTGGCAAAGAAGGGGCCCCTGCCATAAGGTCATTCCTGGCATGCCCACCAGTCAACAGTCAGATCTACTGAGATGAATTTAAATGTTTTGGTGACGTCAAGCCACCGTTGGAATCTTGGCTGTGACTTTTGGCTTGGTCCAGAAGAGGGAAGGGGGGGCTACAAACAAGTGGACAGATAAGATAGTGAGGAGGAGGTATTTATTTAGGGGTGTTGTGTCTCTGGCATATACAGACAACAGGGATATACTGAGAGGTGGAGTGAGAGAGCGAGGCGGAGACAGCTAGGTGGGGCTGTTGTGGGGAGAGGTATCAAGGTAGACAGAGCTAGCGGCTTGAAGGGCTTCCACCAAAATAGAGCTTATGAAGAACAAACCAAGGTGGACTAACACGGCCACTGCTCCCTCTCTACCTCCATTCCACTGCCTATCAGGGACTACAGCTTTGATCCCGAAACAGCCATGAGCAAGCGGGCCACTTTGGCCAACTGCATTGCCAAAATGTATGACGGGGGTAAGCTGGACAATTCAGGAACCCCCACTGGAACTGTGAAGAAATCCCCCTCCACCACTGGACTCTTGACCACTCTGGGAGGTGTGGAAATTAGGTTGATGCAGCTGGAGGGCAGGGTGGAACAGATCGCCTCTACCCAGGCCGAAGTGCTTCGCAGACTAGATGTGGTCTGCCAGGGCTTGGACTCCTTGGAGAAGGACGTAACCCAGATACGCAGGAGCCAGGAAAGGGAGGGAGAGGTCCAGAATGGGGATGGTTTAAGGACTGCTTCCCCTTGTGCAGGAGGTGGGGAGGCAGCCTTGCTGTCAGAGGTGAAGGGCCTGTGCGGGGAGATGGTAACTCTGCTCGGGAACCTGCAACAGGAAGGGAAGAGGCAGAGGGAGAGGCTGGATGGGATAGAGGGCTCAATGTCAACCCTGGACAGGGTGATGGGTTACTTAGGTGAGGTGTTTCGTAGCTCCAAGGTGGTGGAGTTTATCCTGAAAGGTGTGGTGCCCTGGAGGATTAAAGGCCTGCTTGGCAACGACACTCCTCCGGACCAGGTCAGTCCATTCCAAGACTTCATAAGTCTTTTTTAATTATTATTATCTCTAACAAATATTTGCAAATAAATTGACTTTAATCTAAGTCACCCAGTGATTACCTCCTCAATTAATTTTGGGGTAAGTGTTATGAACCTGTAATGTGTTACGTTAATTTTATGTTTCATACTTATAGTACACCATAGGCTTGTCAAGGGTCTAAAACAATTGTAGGACAAATTTCCGTTGTAGGAAAACTGCTTTTAGATGTTTGATCTTGGTAGACTTTTGCTGTAGAGCTCAAAGAGGTGCTACTTTAATGCTCCCTGTTTACAATTACGTGTTGTCAGTATGTGAGCTTTAAAATAACTTTTATGACTTTCTCAATAAAAGAAGCCTAAAATAACCCTTACCCTGCAGTGTATGTGCAGCTCACTCAGCCAGACTTTGATTCAGGTGATGCAACCACTTGGAAAACATTATTCTGTTCCAACAACTGTGCCTCTCTGGTGGCTCACCAAGAGGATTTTTCACAGCCCTGTCTTGGATAATGGCACATGTTGCCATTGCTGTGTGACCTTTATTGAGGTCCCAGTATTTCCCCTGTCTAGCAGTCAGCTGGGCTTCAGCGTCATGGCTTACACAGAGCTATTCAGTGATTGATATTATTGCTGCTTGTACTGTAGGCATCTGTCTTCTACACTTTGGTTACTGAAATAATCAGCCATATTAACATATAATACAATAAATAATATAACGCCAATGCAAAAGCTCTCCATGCTGCCATGAAAACGCTATCATTAAATGTGTGACTGCACTCAGTCATAATTAGGTCAATTTGTGGGCAAGTGTAAATAGGTTGTCATATGTGTGATTGATTTCAGATTCCTTCTCAATTGTCTCCTTTGTCACCACCATATAGGGCCAACACTATTTCAGCCACGGTGCACAGCCGCCCCAGCCTATTGTGCATGTGTGACTTGAAATTGGGCTCCTGTCCAGCAAATGTCATTTGGCCTCCACCGCAAAAATCAGTACAGCTAACCTGTGTGGTTGTTTGGCTAGTGGCCTGGAAAGAATGCAAGTTGTCCATTGCTGCAGTGTGTTTGCCAAGATAAGGATATCAACTGCCTCCACACTTGGACTAAAGTTGAGGATGAAACAGAGCTGTCAGGGCTTTGTTCAATATCTACTTTGATTAGACACCCACATACTGAGACGGATATAAGATATGAATACCTGATGATGAACAGCCATTCAGCTTCATCATTACAAAATATTTGACTAAACACGGTATGGAAAACAGGCAACCCATCAATGTCTACCCACCCACACAAACAGCATCTAAACAAATGTAAATGAACACACAACAATACTCTTTGTTTATTCCTGTCAAGATTGATGCCACAGATAATCAGCAGATTTTTCAGACTGGCTTTGTTACACCTGGAGCCAAAACACATAACCTCTGGAATGAAAACAACTAAAACTTTTATGAGATCTGGACAAGATACACCGACATCGTTAAGTTTAGGGTTATGGTTGGGTGAGGACTCTCCCTGCTGTCATATCATGGCTATATTACCGTATGGCCACCAGCCAACAAATGTTCAAACCAGTCACAACACTTGCGGGCTTGATTATCTAGATCAATTAGTTTTGCAGCTGATGTTCCATACTAGCCTATTGTTGTCTAGTTAAGCTAGTTAGTCATTTAATGAATACCAGGTTCATTTATATTTTTATTTCAATTTGACCAGAGTTTCTTCAGTGTTGTTCATGTTTGCCTGTAGCTAACTCTGAAAGACTGATTCTTGGCCACCCCACTGAGGTTTAAGTGAGTTTATTTCTTCCCCGCAGAGCAGCTCTGCCTCTAAAAAGTTTTAACCAAGCCTATGCTGCTGCATGTAAGAGTGATACTTAAAATTTTACCTAAGTATCTACAATAGCCGTGGCTTAGCAGGAACAAAAGTACCTTACAGGCACCAAAAATCTTGGAGTTATGCTATGGCTTTCTTTGGTGTAGGAGATTACATGTAAGTGTAACAGGGCTGATTATCCATTGGGGTGTTTTTCCTCTTAGAAAAGGGATTGTGCAGAAGATGGGAGTCCAGCACCAAAGCCCACAGTCTGCCATCGGGGTACACAGGTGGAGGAAGAGGGGTCTGAACCAGCAGAAGGTGAGCCTCTCTCATTATCACAAAAATGATGCTGAATTTTACCTTTAAGGATACACTGGCTTGTCACTGAGCAATAACTTTTAAGATACAGTATGCCAGTGTAAACCTGACATGGGTGATTCTTTGTACCCTAATATAAAAACAAATATGTTACAATATACGGGCATTAAGAGATGTAGGGTTGAAAAATAATGCAGCTGTATGCTATTCCAAATAAGACGAATCCTTTTTTGAATTTAGAGAGTATATGTAATACTTCCACCAATTATTGAAAACATATTGTGTTACATTAGCAATGTAATTTTATAAAATGTCATATAATACAAACTCACATGACAAAAGAAGTCATGAATCTCCTGTGGAGTCACAGGAGATTCAATCAAAACTTCTAAACTAGAAAAAAATAATGTAAACAAAAAGATGAAAATCATATCATATTATTTTTTTTTCTTTTATAGCCAAACACACTGTAGTTGTATTTGTCTGAATGATAACTACTAAAAACTGATGGATTTTCTGAACTACCACCATGCCACAGCAAAATCTAGTCAAACAACTGGTTTTAAACTATCTCCCAGTGTTGACTTTGCTTTCAAAATCTACAGACAGAATAAAAAAATCAACAGGTAGATACACACACTGTCAGGGAATAGATGCATGAATGTTGTAGAAATGTGAATGGGACTTTCATCCTCCTCCCGTTCCTCTGGCTTCCTTGCAGACACCAAACAGATTCCTGAGGAGGTGAAACAGGCAGATCCTGAGGCTCCATCTCCAGTCTCTCCCCCTGAGTCTCCCACGTGTCCATCGCCAAGTTCATCCTCAGTTCAGCAGGAAGAGGCTCCTCCTCTGCTGACCCGAGACGGCTCCACCAAAGGCTCTCGAAGGCCCAAGGAGGTCACCATGAAGAGTCGAGAACCTACCAGAGTCCAGACCTTTGTGCCAGAGAATCAGGAGGATACAGCAGCTCAAACCACAGCCCCTGTGCTGGATAGGTAATCTTCTGACTTTAGATTAGATTAGACTGGACTAGATTCGACCTCATGAAAGAATGTTCTCTCTGCTGAAATTTGGCCATTGAGCGATCAATGATATGAGTCAAAAAATGGTAAAAATCAGGATTCCCGCAATAATGGTATGTGCAAATGTAGAGACATCAATCAGCAGAACTGGCTCACACAGAGACACAGTGTGAGATCTTTTACAGGTGATAATTAGTGATTCCTTTGTCTGGTTGGATATGACTTTAGATTTCTATTTACTTTGGACATGCTGTTCAAAGGAAATCCATGTAAATTACATGACATGCTGAAGCTGGCCAGCCCTTACACATATAGTGTCGTGATACAGTTCAGTTAGGAGAAAAACTTTGCTGTTATTGCTGATTGGTATAAAGGTAAATAATATGGTGGTATATAGAGGGGGTGCATAAACTAACGTGCGATTATCCTAAGGCAAAGAACCAGCTGAAAGAAAATTTAGCCTTGTTAAAACTTTGAGGAAAGCTGTAACTGCTTCAGCCTGCTGCCCCCGTTAGTAGGTTCAACAAATCCAGGGTCCTTCAAAACCACTGTCCACATCCATGAGAACTACAGCCGCTTGCTCCACTGATACAAAATCCGCTTGAGGGAATTTAAAGGGAAATCAGAGTTTACCTTTGTCCTTTAAAATAACTTTTGGATGTACTTAACCATCATGCATACTTTGAAGTTACCCCATAAAGATTTAAATTAACCTAAGAAGGCTGTGAATTCTGTTCCACAAACATAAAACTTTGTAAACTGAGCTTCGCTACTGTCCAATACATTTCTGAAAGGTATCCAAAGTCAGTCATCTGTGTTTACTCTGGTTTCTCATATTATCTCCCGCCAGACAATGCAGATGAATAGTCAGCAGCCCAACCACTCCCCAATAGAGGGATTAACTGAATAGTGACAGACTGAGCTGCTGACAACCAGTTGTCAACAGTCTAGCTAAGCGACAACACAACTTATTTAGTTTCATCACACAGATAAAATATACCAAGAGCATCTCAAATATAGAACAAATAATACATTTTGACCACACATTGTGAAAGGCTGTTAGTACATTTTGAAACCAAGTTGCATCTGGCTGCTCTGCGGGCTACCTAGATAAGATGATGATTTGAGTCATTTGAGTGCTGCTAAAACCAAATCATTACTTTTTTTTTTTTTTTCCACAATATGATAAAACTGTTCTGGAAGCCATTTTGAACTTTATTCACAAAAATATTTAGTTCCCATTTTCACAAAACAATAATGGTAGCAGTAATGGATAATGTCAGCTCAACCTTCATTTTAAGGATAAATTGACATTTATTGAATTTTCATTTGGTGCAGACTGCAATATAAACAAATAATCAACCTCAGGATGTTTTGCTGGCTGAATTGTGCCATTTATTATTTGTGGTGAAAGCACCTTGAGAGTGCATTAAGTGCATCACCCACTGTTAACTGTTGTAGGCACTGATAATTGCCAGCCTTGAATCTGACAAAACTTTTGCAGAGATAACCAAGCCAAACATCTGTTTCTATGCCATCCAGTGTTCTGAGTGCACTCCCAGATCTCTCTTCTAATTGCACTATTATCCATAATTGCTATTCTGACAGGAAGCCAGTTGGAATGTTTATATCCAAACCACTCCAACCAGCCGGACTCCAGTTATTTCAAAGAGCTGAGAAGAGAGGAAAGAGCTTCAATAGCAGGTCAACAAGTTAGATGAGACAGTCTCGTCAACGTGAAGAGCTCTGTCACACACGGGATCACATTTTCATACTCATCCACTGAGGCACCTGCATGCATTTTCATTCACAGTGCACCTACAAAAGTGAAAGTTATATTTTGTACATCTGTGTCTGCTCTTTTCCCTGTGTTGGATCACTTGGCACCACTGTAACATTCATTCCTAGTGTTGGGGATTAAACGGGGTCTAGCAATTTGAATACTGATAACTAATCTGTGGCAGAGACGCTGTAATGCCTGTTAACTTTCTTTTTTTTTTAAACACTGGTAATCATTATTGAATGACATTTCAAGCATAATTTTCTCACTTTAACTCATACTGTGTACTGTGGTTTATTACTACGGTCAATTCTGCAATTCATTCCCTGAGGAGCTAACCCTGCTGATCACACTGTGTTCCTGCAGGCCAGAGTCGGCTGCTGAAGTGGTTGCTGATGCGGATACCATGGAGATAGGAAGGCCTGACTCATCCACCACCATTACTGAGGAACCCAAGTCAGAGGTCAACCATGAAACCATCTCCCCACCTGCCAAAGAACAGAAGACTTTATCTGCCCTAACAGAGCCACAAGTAAGTCAGAGCCAGAGTGAGACAACCGGTGTGGTGAAAACACAGCTGGAAACCGAGGTAATTCATCTCCAGAGTGTGCAAGAGGATTCGGCGCAGCAGTGCTCCATCCAGCCGGACCTTAACTCATCACCAGGGGCAATAACGGATGGAGCCGAACCCACCACCACAGCACCAGCCTCCTCAGGTAGCAGACAAAACGCTGCCTCGGCGTCCCAGTTTGCGGTCATAGGTAAGCTTGGCACACCTACCACACGGGCCAACACCTTTATGAGCTGGACCTTGAGTGCTCAAAGCTTGACATTCTCCTAAAGCAGAAATGGTTTCCATTTTGCACAATAAATGATGTCTTGCATTTTTAAAAGTAAGTGGATGTATTTATATTAATGACAGATAGCAGACATATAGCATTTACTCATTACTATATTAAAACAGTTGACCAGTGTCCTCATCTCATGATCAGACCACTGACACAACCTGATTTCAAGTTTTCAGAAACTGAAACTTAATTTCAAACCTTGATGCTCTTTTGTTTGAGTTTATGTGGTGGTAAGACAGTTTTACACCACAATAAAAAGAAAAAAAAAAAATCTGCGTGTACAATTCCAGTTTGAATATGTGTGAAATTTTTGTTGAATGTTTGCAGTTGATGTTTGCAGTAGTGGCTGATTAATGGTTACATGTAATGAAATCACAAACCTTTAATATGTAATAGGAGGATTAAATCAGGGAGTGCCATCCTGTTTGTTGATAACTTGTGGGCATGTAAAACCCTTTGAGACTGTAAACACTGACATTGGGCTTTAAATAAACTTGAACATGAACCTAACACATTTTTAGCAATTAATTGCCAGGATTCATATCTCTGAAAATTAACTGCTTGTCAATTTGTGAGGAAATAAACAAATATGAACTACAAGCATTCATTTCCCACCCATATATTCCAACTGGAATTAGAAAGACAAATGTATTCATCACAATGACAAAACTACTTACAACCACAGAACCTTTAAACTCATCAAAATGTAGCTTAAAGCTTTCAGATTGTTACCAAATCCAGAATATATGCAGGCAGGCACGATACCAATATAGGCCATTCAATATAAGAAAGATATTCATAGAATTTGTGCACACTTTAATTTGTCGAACTATGGCTGTTCATTGTGTCTGAAGTTAATATCTTCTCCTTTATTTAATGAGTTTGGTGACAGCATAGGACAATCTGGAGCCACAGTTTTGTTTGCATAGAGACGTGGTGACATACGAGCAAGGGCTCGTGGGGAAGAGACAGTCATTTTACATGCTTCATTTCATGGCGCTGGATGTTAATTTAGTCTTTGAACTGTCTCTCCTGGTCACCGGCCTGGCCTTGATGTAATTGGCCGTGGAGGATTTTGCACTGGAGGCTATTGAGGGGTAGTTGAATTGCATATCCAAGCCTTTGTAGTTCAGGATGGACACTAGAGTGAAAAACCTGCTTGTTATAGGATTTCAGTGTGTGGCAACCTGTCCTCCCAAGTGATGATCATCTGGAGACCCTTTCTGTGGAAGTCCTCCATGGATTTGATGTTATGTGTGGTCCATGTATCACAACCAGGGTGGTGTGGAAATACAGAGTGCAGAGGTATACACGGCCATTCATTTGAAGATTCAGGTCAGGGTTTTGGAAAACTCCAAAGTACTGGAAAGTAGGAACAATGGCCAGCTGCTGCCCCACTGTTGCAAAAATAACTGGGTGTGGTGGGTAGCTGACAGACTTACTTCAGTCTCTTGCATGTTGATGGCATTTTTCTACATGCTGTAATGGATGCAAAGAGAGAGCTCTGTAGGGAGTGTGTACTACCAGGGAACAGTCAGTCATCAGCACACACACACACACACACACACACACACACACAAACACACACCAACAAACCCTCCTTGTTACCTTGTCTTCTCCTATTCTGTAGATGACTGTCCACCGGCACCGGCGCCTTTTGAACACCGCATTGTGAGTGCCAAGCAGGTTCCCATGGGCTCCTATTACAGCGTCAAGCCCAATGAGATTCTTGGAGGGTGAGTGTATCCTCCTCTGTTTGGCTTGAGATGTACAAATGAAAGTGTGCAAACCCAATGAGGTGCTGACTACTGGAGCAAATCAATTGTTTAAAAAGAGCAAAATTAGAGTCACACTCCTCTTTCCAGTTCAAGACACAAGACAAAGGTCATGCCAGGATGTGTAATATCTACAAAAATTGAAATACAATCATCACCAAAGCACAGGAATAGTGGAAACATGGAGTGTTGATGTTGCTGACCTTCTCTTATGGCATCATTAGAGGGAGCATTGAGTTTAGAGGTTTGGACAGGACATTTGGAAATGGTTGATGAGATGTCGTCTTATATTATTAGGATGTATATCCCATGAATTCACAACCTTATTTCAGTCCCGCTGGTGTCTGTGCAATGTGCGTCACAATAATTTGCATCGCATCCAATAACCAAGGCATCTTGGCAATGCATTTCAAGACACTTGTTACTGGCCAAATGCCAAAGTAAACTTCAGTTCCTAATTATGTCGCTTTCTTGGTGTGAAATGGCGTTTGCCTGATATCACTTTATGAGAATCAAACATACAGATAGAGATATTTTTGGACTGGTGCTGCTGATTGCAGATAAGTTGGATCAGTATTTAATATTTTAAAGTTCAACCATTTTCAAGCCCAAAAAAAAAAAAAAAAAAAAAAAAAAAAAAAAAGCAAGAAAATTTACAATCCAGTTTTTTCACTTCCATTTTTCTTCTTGTCAGGTTGAAAAAGTAGCCTCTCACTCTGCATTTAGACCATGGAGCATTTAGAGCATTTAGTCCATGGAATACAAAAACACCATGTTGAAACTCAGGTTAATAATAATAATGATTACAATAACAGTAACGTGAATAATATATACTTGATTGTAATTAATTATTATTGTTGTCATTGTTATTAGAGGTCTAATAATGACAATTACAAGTACACTAGCACTTTTAGGTGATCAGTGAAACTACATTTACCATATAAATACTCCTCCTTTTAACACCAAGTGCTGCTGTAGTTGACCATGTTAGTTATCTCTGTGCTAGTGCAATTAAATCAAATACACTGATGAACACACTACAGTTAGAAATTCTTTGTATGTGAATTCAGCATGGACCAACATCCTGCAGAGCTGCATCATGCTTGTGCTGCAATCTCCTTTTCCATACAATGAACCAGTGATCAAACAATCCAACATTTTTTGAAGCACTTTTATTTATTGTTTGCATTATTCTTGAATATTTGCGTAGATTATAGTAAAAATGTTACATGACAGGATTCAGGATAAGCATCCCATAGATAACTTGTGTAGTACTGATCAGTGTAATCAATCAAACTGCAGCATAGCCATCATATTGGTGGACAGCATGATGGCCATACTTGATGACGCCCAATGTACCGAAAGGACAATAACAGTCCAAAACAGGCAAGCCGATGTGACAATCACAGGGGTTTCATTTACCTTCCATCCCCTCTGGTCTTCTGTAGTTAAGCCCAAACACAACACATTAACTGGGGTCGCCCACTGGCTATTTATATTGCAGTCAGCTTGGCACCTGCTCAGTCATCTCTGCTCTGTGACCACAGGCCTTCAGATAATAACAAGAGCAGCTCGCTTACTCCCCAGTGGTAACTCAGTATGGCTGCCACATAGGCCCGTAATCAGCGCAGAGATAGCTAGCGTGGTCGCTGAGATAGCATGTACAATCAGAGCTGGGAGGGAAAAAAATTGTTTTAGCTATGCAGACATTTTCTTGAAGGCACAGCTGCTGGAGAGACGGAAATACTCTCATTGGTTGAGTTAACCTCAGTGGGCAAGGCCAGTGTTTCTGGCTAAATAAGGTAATTTGAAGGCCAGTGAAAAAGTGAGGAGTAAGAACGGAGGAAGCTGTCTTATGAAGTCTTGCAGATGTCCCACTAACTGAAAGAAAAAAGCCATCTAGTTACTCTGTTATCTAAAGCTTAGTTTGGTTAGCAAGGTAACCTAACCCTCCATGGTCCAACTAGCCATACAAGTTGATAAGTATATGGGTGAGCGAGTTAACAAGCCTGTTGACCTCCCAAAATCATGAATAAATATGATTGTGAATGGAAGAAAAGTGTTATGATTTGCAATTATATTTTACATTTGCGGCAAGTGCAACATTAGTACAAGGGTGTGTTGTAGTCACTGGGATGTGTGTGTCACAGCAAAAACTCAGACAGTTTTGATCTGATTTGGATCAAACTTGGTCAAAGGTTGTTTGGACTTCAAGGGCTTTTGTTAATCTGTCAAATGTCAAGGTTTAAGTGGGATTTCAAATTTTGACATATATTAACACAGGATATAGGCTTTAGTATGAAAGCTCATAGACTGGAGAGAGAGACTTAACTGACTTGCTGGGCCTGCGTAACCACCCTACTCTCCCGCTGATTGGCTAGTAATGATTATTGTTAGGGTTAGGATCAGCCAATCAAAGGCAGAATAGGGGCAGGTCTTCCTAACCAACGCACTGGATTTTTCACACCCAGCAAGTCAGTTTAGTTGCTCCCATACACTGCTGTGAGAGAAAGAAGAGTGTAGTACAGTCTTTTGACCATCAGAGGCAGTGCTGAGCACTTGCGAAGCATGGCAGAATATAATGTATGATGGTGAGGCTAAGTGTTATAAAATGATCACTACAGCTGATTCCAAATATTTCCTCATTACTAGAATATTACTGCCATTGTTATGCGGCCCTATATTTATAATGAAGACATTAATTACAAGCTAATGTGAAATCAGTGGTTTTAAAATTTTCAGAAATTTTCCTCAGGCGCTGAGACAGGGACTTTGACTAGTTGTAATTGTTACGGATTTCATTTATCTAAGAGCACAGTGTAGATATTTCTGGTACTTTTCACCAATTCACAGTAAAAAAACAAACAAACAAACAAACAAACAGCAATAATAATAATGATGATGATAATGTATTTTAGAGAGCTGATTTTGTGGAAAAACCCTATGGAGCTCATGCCCTCATCCACCTCATCCTCTGGAGGTGGCCTCATATTGTCTTCATCTCCCTAGCTATATAGACATAAACAGTATGTGGTGCAGGCACAGAGGCTTGCTGATTGCATTTCTGGCTTATTGAGATTCTGACTAGAATTTGCTCTTTGGCATTTAAAAATGTGCTATTTCGCTGACTATGGAAAATGCTCTGAAACAGAGGTTCTTTGGCTCCTCCCATCAAGTCTGAACTCAACGAGTGAGACTGTGTCTTCGTCTAGAGCAGCTCTGCCTCCAGCGAATGTATAAGTGAAACTCCAGTCTACATGTTGAACAGCTGGTAACACAGACACGTCTAAGCCCTGTCAGGCCACAAATAAACTCTGGCTGCTCCTGAGGTTATTTTGGGCGAGCGCTGAAAGGGTTCCATTTGCGTGCCCCCCTCGTCTTTTTAACATGGTCAATGCCATTTCAGAGGGTGTTTGTGTTAATGGTTTGGTAACATTCTGCCTCTGAAAATGGTTTGAACCTGAGCCATAGAGAGTCTGGTCGCTTGTCATTACCTGTCTAACTCAATGCTTCTTCAAAACGAGTTCAGCAGGAAGGCTGGGGTCCCTTAGCGGCTCTCACAGGTTCTCCAGCAAATAAGGACTGACTATAATTCAACTCACTAGAAATGATGAGGATGTACAGTAAATGTGTTGTCAGATGTAGTTTTCAGTGTCACTACCATTATCAATCAACTGCACGGTACAGTCCTACTATTCAGAACCAGCTGGAGCAGAGTAGTTAATTTTCCCTTTTAATTTATCAGAAATTATCCTAATTAGAGGATGACTATTATGATCACAGGTTTCATGATGACCATTATTATCTCTTCAATTCTGAAATTCAATACAACATCATCAGCAACTAAAATCTCTGAGACTAAGTCATACAAAGCTCTAGTTTACATGCACCACACTAGTAAGTGTAATATACTGCATTTACCCATTTCTTAAGCATTATTTCTGTGTTTGTACAGGGGCAGGTTCGGTCAGGTCCATAAGTGCGCTGAGCTTTCCTCAGGTTTGACCCTCGCCGCCAAGATTATCAAAGTCAGAGGGATGAAGGAACGGGTGAGTGAACGACAGCAGGAAATACTTCTGGGGTTAGATTAATACATGAGGCTGATATTGTCCATTATTTTTAATCAAAGATATGTGGTGCAGTCAATATTCATTACACATTCATTGTGTAGTTGTGTAGTTGTCTATGGAAAACCATTAATGAGACATTTTGAAGTTTCCACACAAAGTATGCACCAATATATATGCATGTTCGTATTATTATATATTATTTTTAGTAATAGCAGCAGCAGTAGTAACAGTAATTGTGGCAAAAACACACAAAAAATTGTGATAAAAACATTGAACATACACATTTATTCTTACTCCTCTTATTGATATTCTATTATGTTTTTGGAAGGGAAGTGGTCAAATTTTCATACTGAATATCAGCAGCTTAAATGCAAAAGCGTTGGCACCGACACTGGCATTCAGAAACCCGTATCAGTTGAAGAGTACCTCCTTTCTGTCACCCTGTCACCAAAGTCAACTCAACTCTGTGTTCCTGTGAAAGTGATTTATGAGTCACTGGGGAGCAACATCTTAGCTGTGGCGTTTGCCTATGAGTACACACACACACGCGCACACACACACACACTTCCATCTCTCTGTATTTCCGTGTGACCGCAGACACACACATGTCTATGTTGTTCGAAAGAACACGTTCTCATCTTACTGCACAGCCTACATCTAGAAGTCCTTACTCCTCACATGCCTTCACTATTTGGCTTGCATTACAAATGTTAATCGCTGCTTCTAGTAAGCTCTTTTATATAACACTGTGAGTGCATTTGACCTTGCTGTGGACAAGTATGACAAACGCTTCATGTTTATGCCTCTGAATTCAGCCTTTGTGCATCTAAATGAAGAGCAAGAGAAGTAAATGCTGAAGAGCTCTGACAATTCAGATAAGCTCCATTCAGGTTTTTTAATACATTTTTTGTTGTGGAGGAACACATTTGAGGACAACTAATTAAAGAGCATAATTGGAGAGAATAAACACTGTCCTCTTGTCAGATTATTCTTACCTACCATTTATGATCTACAAATCAAAAATGAAAGGTCTTTTGCATGCATATCATTGCCCTTTCTCTCTCTCTCTTAATTTTCTTTAATAAAGGATGAAGTGAAGAATGAAATTGGGGTTATGAACCAACTCAACCATGTGAACCTGATTCAGCTGTATGATGCCTTTGAGTCACGGACAAACTTAACATTAATCATGGAATAGTAAGTTTCCTGACTTTCCAATGGTGTGCAACATTTAAGTGGCATTAGCAACACTGCTGTTTCTGATAAAGCCAAAAATATACTTTTATGTATCCTAGTTAGGGAAAATAATGCATACTTTTTTAATATGTGAGCAAAACTGATTCCTTTCCCATTATATTGCTCTTGTGGGTGTTGATGGTGTCATGTCCTTGTGTTCCTGTGCATTCGACAGCGTGGAGGGTGGTGAGCTGTTTGACCGCATCGTGGATGAAAACTACCAGCTGACCGAACTTGATGCCATCATCTTCACCAAGCAGATCTGCGAGGGCGTTCAGTACCTTCACCAGCAGTACATCCTCCACCTGGACCTCAAGGTGACGCCTCACTGCACTCATCATCCATATGCAACATGAACAGCGTGCTTACGTTTCTGCTTTTAGTTCATGTTCTTAATCTCAAGGAAACACTAATGCCGGTCCTTGAAGCCCCAGTGCCCAAGGACCGTTTGCATGCTCTTGTATTGTATTTTATATCTTACCACTAAAGCCCTATTTGACAGGATTAGTATCTCCATGGTGATCATAAATATGACTTGAGCAATAGATTAATTTAAACCAGCAGCCATGTAGGTGAGTGGTTCTCAACCAAGGCTTCAAGTACCACCTGTTCTCTGCTCTTACACACCTGATGAAACACACACTGTCATGCAGCAGAGACGGGAAGAAAAGCAGACTGTTGACGAATAAAGTAAAATAAGGACACCTCGGTGCTGAAACTTAATTGGGTTGAACATCTTTTTCCTTCTACCAGTAAAATTCTTTGAGGCTTATTTGTTCGTGAAACATAGTTGAAATATGCCAGATCTCAGCAAGGTCGTGATGTGTTTAACTAAGACTTTCATTCTTTAAAAAAAAAAAAGAAATCATTTTTAATGTCATACAAACAGATCCTCCGCACACTGACTCAAACTTTACTTTAACACTTTATTTAGAGGGAACAACGCGTTTCGCCTCAGCGTCTTCAGGTTCACCTCAAATCTGGCCTGATCATTTCCCGGTGTGTTTTTAAATGCTTGTGGGTCACCTGACCAATTTCACTGTTAGAGCCCGACTCAGGCAAAGAAACACATCAGTGTAACGTAGGGGTCTAATACACTGTGCTGGAACAACAAGCAAGAAGCAGAAAAATATTAACCAAATTGTAAAGTTACACAACCTACAAAAAATATTTACATAGAAAGCATCAATGATATATTAGGCAATAGAAATATGAGAGAGTACTAGGAAGCACTATATAAGCTAGAGACCTCATATTTAGAAATACAATACACATCTCTCATGTAGCACAAAAATATGACAAAAGTAGAATATATCCCACCAATTTATCTCTCAAAGAAAACAAGTCAAGTCATGTGAATCATTCATACCGAACGGTTCGACAGTAAATAGTTCATTGATCCAAAAAGCTTCCCTTCTCAGGAGTTGTTTGATAATGTTGCCCCCTCTTGGATTAGGCAATAGTCTTTCTATTCCAATGAATCTGAGAGAAGCTGCAGAACCATGATTTTTTTCTTTGTAGTGTCTGGCGATGGCATAATCCAGGTTGTTATTTCTAATGGCCGCTTTGTGCTCTGCAATCCTCAACTTTAGATTGCGTTTGGTTTGGCCAACATACAACAAACCACATGGACAAATAAGTACATAAATTACATGAGTGGAAAGACAATTGATAAATTCTTTTATATTGTATTTCTTTCCCGAACGGGGGTGATTGAATGTTTTTGTATCAAATGTGTTGGCACAATGTGCACATTTTCCACATCTGTAATTTCCATAGACCTGCTGAGAAAGCCAGTTGGTTTGAGTAGGTTCGCTATACATAGAACTGACAAATATCATGGTTCTGCAGCTTCTCTCAGATTCATTGGAATAGAAAGACTATTGCCTAATCCACCTGACGACGCTGAGGCGAAACGCGTTGTTCCCTCTAAATAAAGTGTTAAAGTAAAGTTTGAGTCAGTGTGCGGAGGATCTGTTTGTATGAGTTTATCGCTAGTTCCTGCTGCCTTCCAGCACCTGACGACCTGTGGCTGTGCGAGGAGTTTGCACTGATTGCAGTTTTGTCATTTTTAATGTCCTCTGGTGCAATTTGATGACAAAGGCTGACGGCCAGGGCGGACTGGCGTGCGGGGAAACCGGTGATTTCCCCGGTGGGCCGGTGGGCCGGGCCACGAGACAAAGAAGAAGCAAAAGAAAAAGAAAAATAAAGGGAAAAAAGTCTACGCGCAACGGCCAACAGCGTCGGGCGGCTATTGTTGTGATAGGCTATACTTGTGACCCGAGTCGCACTTCACTCCGCACCCAACCCCACCCGCGGCCCGGTTTCATGACTGATTCCCGGCCTGAAAGGGGTTCCCAGTCCAGCCCTGGCTGACGGTGTTACCAAACTAAGTCATGAACAGAATGTAGCAGCTGAGTTATTGAGGACATTATCTCTCATTCTTTTTAACCTGAGTTGCACCTCTTCCTCGAGTCTGTATCCTCTCTGCATGCCCTGTTCAGGCACATTGTTGTGTCCAGGTGATAACGCTAGCCTTAACCTTAACCTAACCCTAACCTTAACCGCAATTATGAGAGATTGAACGTAGATTTGTGAGGGTTTTGCAAATCTGGGGTTACCATCTAGACAGGACCCAGGCAGATCTGTTTCAACCAATCAACATCAAGCCCTTAACTGGATCAGATGTGCAAGAGTAGAGCTGGAACAAAAACTTGCAGGACGGGTGATACTTGAGGACTGGGCTGAAAATCACTGATGTATGTAATTGACCCCGGCATTAATTAAAGTCCAAGTTACCTCCTGTGTTTTAACTGATTATTCTCGTCCCATCCAGAAAGACACCTCAGTATTGTACATCATGAAGCGTACATGAAGTGTTTGAGGAGGCTTTTGTGATTCAGCCTATATGAGCCAACCGATACTCGGACTATACATTCATTTTAGGCAACCAATAAGGCAAAGATACAATATCTATGATTTTTTTTTTTCATATGAATTCATTCCTATTTTACGACTCCTTATCGCTAATTGATGAAACGCAATAGCAACTCATCCCATAGCCAGTTCATGAAAAACTTTTACATTTGCTGTTACACTTTGTGTCTGGTACGATTAACTTGGGACTGACAAATTAAAAAACATGAAAAATCCCCCCAAAATTGGAAAAAAAAAAGGATTTTAATCATACAAGAATATGCAAGTGTTGGAATTATGGTTAGGACATGATTTGTCTTTGTGGATGTCATATTGAATCTTGGAGTCCTGTTCATATCAAAAGCAACTAGCAGGCTTTACAGGATTGCTTACTTCCTGACCAAATACGCGTGCCTCTGATGAGTGAAATAGCAGAAGAGCATGGCGAATATTTTATTACTCCTGCTATCTTGCAAGAGTAATCTTGTCCAAAAAGGAAATGCCATGCTCAGTGACATTATTGTACTTTCATTAATGTGTCTGCAATTTCCCGTTGTTTCCACTTGCTTCCCTCTCAGCCAGAGAATATCCTGTGTGTGAGCTCTACAGGAAACCAGATCAAGATCATAGACTTTGGCCTGGCCCGCAAGTAAGTGCCAATGCTTATTCCTCTGTCTCTGATGGGAAAAAAAGCAAAAACAAAGATGTGCTGTTCCTCAGTTGTTGCAGCCTGTCTGTGCTCAAAGGTCTCTCAGCGGTCTAAGCTGTTTTTCAGATTCACGGGCATGAAACAGCTCAAAAAAGTGGTTGAATGAATTCCTCCAGTTTCGCCATGGCATGTATGGCAATTCACATCGGCCATAATGCTCATTCAAAACAGCCCTATGTGTTTCTTTTTCAAGTTACAAACCACCGATAATTGAAACTTACTATAGTCGTGTCTGGCTGTTGTTTCAGCTCAGATTTTTTCTTTACTTTGTGAAAAAGCACCAAAGCTATAGCTCTGCATATTGATGAATCTCATCCACATGCCTTTCCTCTCCGCTCAGCCACATAAACATTTCGTTAACTCGCTCATTAGGCTCAGGATCTCGCACAGCTTCGAGCAGATTTTCATGAAACTTGTGGAAATGATGCATCTCACCTCTTTGTTCCACCACTTTCAAAATTACATGAAAATCCAAGGGAAGCACTTCCTATGACAGGTCAAAATAAGGTGATGCCTTTGTTGCTTATTAACCCAGTGGGAGACTTTTAAATTTGTGTGTGTGTGTGTGTGTGTGTGTGTGTGTGTGTGTGTGTGTGCATTGCATCTTCAAGGTACCGGCCACGTGAGAAGCTGAAGGTGAATTTTGGGACTCCAGAGTTTCTTGCCCCAGAGGTTGTCAACTACGACTTTGTCTCTTTCCCTACTGACATGTGGAGTGTTGGAGTGATCACATATATGCTGTGAGTATCTCACACACACACACACACACACACACACATGCACAAATGCACAGTCCCCCCTTTCATCTCTGTCTATTTCTGTGTGACTGCAGACACATGCATGTCCATGTTGTTTGACTTGCATTACAAATGTTAGGCTAATTAGTCTATGTTAGGCACTTTTATATAACACTGTAACCTAACCTTGCTATGGACACGTACGGCGAATACACTCTACCCTGTATTTCTGCCTCTGAATTCAGCCTGCAGTGAATCCCACAGTAACAGCTAAGCCCATTTTCCACAGTGTCCTCTCTCCCTTCTAAAAAATCTCGAGAGAAATCCTGTTTTTGTCATGCTTTTATCTGAGAAACAATTATCATGTCACTTGTGTTCCGTCCTTCAGACACCTTTTTTTCTTTTTCGTTCAACTCCTAATGATGATGAAATCTAATTTCTGAGATAACCATATTTTTTAAGAAAGCTAGTGTAGTAGACACTCACACATCTCCCACCTAGGTTGAGGGCTACAAAAGTGTTATTAAGCCTCATCTGCTACAGTGTTAAAGTATTAAAGCATCTTATGAATGAGAAGTACTTCTATTCAAGTACATCTGAATGCTTTTGAATTATTACGTGCTCTCAGAACACCCTCACTGGATGAAAAGGGCAGGAGTATATATTTCTATGAATTTCTATGGCATTAGTAGAAAATATAATCATTTTAGCAGGGAAGTAGGCAAAACGCTGTAGCAGAAAAACTTTAATAATAATAAGAGGAAGAGGAGGAGGACAAGAAGAAGAAGAAACTCTCCAAATGAAAATGTGTTGAGGTTGGCCGGTTTCACTCATAAACTGATACCATGGTATTTTGTTTTTGAGTGTTTCCACCTGAGAGTAGTTCAAGTTATCAAGATATATTGCTCAACAGGGCGACACACAATGTAATGGATGGATGGATGTAATTAAAATAGTTCATCTGGCAAGAAGAACTGCTTCAATTTTAAATGCAGGATATCTTCTACATAAAAGTTAGGGAAGGCTTAACATTCACCACGGCTGGAGCAGTCATATTACCCCCATATACTGTCCTAAAACCTAATCCCAATTTTAACCATAAACCCAAGATCTAATCTCAAAATCTCCCCTTGTAGAAATGGCTACAGTGAGCTCACACTGGAGGATTTTCCCCAGCTTTCCTCAGACTTTGAAGGGATGCTTTCCTGTGTGGAGTCATTGCACGCACACTTGCAATTTCGTTTCTCTGATTGTGCGGTCGCTCTATTTGTCCCCGCTTGGTTTGATACTGCACACATGGACACTTGAGAGGAACTGTTGATGGCAGTGCTCTATGCTGGCCCCTGCGGCTGAATCGAAGGCATACTTGAATGACAGTGACCTGGCTTTCCTCACCAACACTGATTCAATTAACTCTAATAACCTGACAGCTGAGGGGGGAAATGTAGGGCGCATCCAAAATGAGTGTCTGTATGTGTGTGTGTGGCCTACTTCCTGCTACTTGCCAGGCCAGCTAGTGTGTGTACCTGGCTGCCACTGTCCTACTTGGCTCTGCACCACTTAGTTCATTATCGTCCTGCGTTTAGAGGCACTCTGCTCCGTCGGTATACACTGACCTCGATATACCGCATGTACCTCGACCCCGCTTTCACACACGGGACGTTCACATGATGAGTCACGTTAAGATTCTTAATTAAAGGCTGACCTTCATAATAAGGACACTGGCACACACCCTGATGAGACCCTAACGTGCTGTGTGCTTGTCGTCAGGCTCAGTGGCCTGTCTCCCTTCCTCGGGGACAACGACGCAGAGACCATGAACAACATCCTCCACGCCAACTGGGACTTTGACAGCGAAGCGTTTGAAAATGTGTCCAACGAGGCAAAAGACTTCATCTCCAGACTGCTCATTCCAGTTAAAAGGTAACACCAGGGAATTATCTTGTTCCTTTGTAACTGAATTTAGTTGCAACCTGCAGCTTTTTATTGTTACCGTATTTCACCAATTAATCGCCCGGGCGTTTAATATGCAAAATCGACTTGGACCCCGGGCGTTTAAAAGAACCAGGCGGCTATTCGCTGCAGGCCTTTATTTATTTTTGCACCAGGTCATTATCGTGATGACAGCTGCTGTCCAACATATTTTCAGTCTGTCGATTTAATATTACGGTACACCCTTTTGTTCTAACGTTAGCTAGCGCTCTTATTTTGACAGAAAACAGAAGCGCCGCACTGTTATTGTGCGGCTAACTGTTTACTTCTGCAAAAATAAGGTGAGTAGCCTTATTTTAGGTTACCTCATTATGATGTAAATAATCGCCCCGGCGGTTATTCGGGTGGGCGTTTAATACGCAAAATGCGTGCAGACCCCAGGCGTTTATAAGAACCAGGCGGCTATTTGCGGCCGGGCGATTAATTGGTGAAATACGGTATATAAATTTGCTAGGGAATGTGGCAAAAATGCGTAGTATACAATTTTGCAATACATAATTTTTACTTTCTCTTTGCACCACATTTCTAATGACAAATACATGACAAATAATGCATACTTCACATTTTTTTTCCCGTTCTGATCATTTGGGGCCAACCATGGACTTTAAATCATTTTAAAAGCATGAACACAGAATTATGTCTCAAACTGAGCTGAATCAGAATGTATCATTTAATCCACAAACGCACTATGAGCCCATCTGTCCATTTTCTATTTACCCACTTATTCCTACCTGGTCAGGTTGCCAAGGCTAAAAACATGAAGGATTATTATCATCATCTTTTTTTTGTACTGGTATTACTGGTCACAATCTGAGAGATGCACATGGGAAAAAAAATATCCCCCCGCCCTCTAGCTGAGTTGCATGCATTTTAGTCATGAATATTTTTTAGCAAACAGGTTTGTCACAAAGTGTCCCGGAAACGAGCAGATGAAAAGGGTAGTACACCCGAGTGGCAGTCCAGGTACAGAGCAGAATGCTAACAACACCGCAGTGGCACAATGGCCAACCACGGCAGCTGAAAATTAAACTCAGCTGAATAAATGGATTGTGGGTCGTGCCTTAATTACTGAGGCAATGTGTAATTTTCCTGACAATGCCAGGAAGCTTGCTCCAGATGCAAGGGCTGTTATAGGAGAAGGCTCTGCCCCGGTAGTTTTCTTTGAGTAGGAAGAACAAACCGACCCACATCCTGTGAGAAGCAGAGAGCAGTGGGGGGTTTGGGGCTTACATTTAAATCCTCCAGAAATTGCAGTGCAAATCCATACCATGCCTTGGAAGTCTGAAGTAGGACTTTATCAATGACATACAGTGCTCTAGTACAGGGAGACAAAGACCAGGGAAGGCGTCATGTGATTTGCATAGAGTACTTGTGCTGCTCAGTTTCAATCATTTGGGTATTTCTAAGTGTGGAGTTGGAGCATCACACTAGTTGATTGTGGATGATCAGTTTTTCAAGGTCGGTAAAGCAGAGGAAATTACAAATTTTCTCAGGTGATTTCTTTTTCGGAGATCATTCTAATGCTGTTTTGGATAGGCATTCTTTGAGGAGGCAAGGAGACATCTGAAATGAAGAGAGCATGAAGATATAGATATATAACAGAGTGCTGGTGGTAAAATGAAAATAGAGGTCTGTGATAGGTCTTTGCAGCACAGGGCCTGAAATGGGCATTTCAGGTCTATCTGCACTGAGCTGCAGTGAGCTATTTTCTATCTATCAGTTCATTTCCAAAATACAGGATTCAGGTTTTTTTTTTTTTTTTGCTGCATTGTATCAGCACATTTATTACTATGCGCGGTTGTGCATATTATTTCCAAGAGTGAAAGATATTGAAATAATTATAGATAATAACATCAACACTATCAAAGGCTGTGCAACCTTCAAGGAGAACGAGGACAAACACACTGGTTGGAGCTGTTTCAGTGCTGTAACAACATCTTAAGTCCTAGAAGAAAAATGCCAGTGTTTTTCTTTTTTTGTTTTTTAGTATTATTATTACCATGCATGTGTTTTGGACATTGCTGTGGGCTCACTGATGAGAGTGACGAGGGTTAAATTATAGAATAAACATGAAGAATTTTCCGATAAAACATATGAGCAGCAATTTCAAAACTAACACAGAGACCTGCAGCGTGAACAAAGCCTAAGGAGACACAAAGTCCTTGTGAAGATGAGAATCAGTGATATTGAAATTCTCCGTCGGCGTTCTGTCACCAAATCTGTGAGAAACCCCTGAAGAGGTATACCAGCGGTCTATAGAGAGTAATGAGGGACAAAATTAGGGCTCTTCACTGTGCACTGCACTGCCGTCATCATTATGTGTATGTGTGTGTGTGTGTGTGTGTGTGTGTGTGTGTGTGTGTGTTGCAGTGGTCGGCTGAGTGCCTCTGGCTGCATGAAACACAGCTGGTTGAACAACCTGGAGGATAAAGCTAAAGTTTACCGTGTCAAGCTAAAGTCCCAAGTCAAACTACAGAGCTACTTAGCTGCCCACCGCCAGTGGAAGGTCTGTGCACCCTCTCTCTCTTTCATACATACACACACGCACACACACACACATGCAAACAGAAGAAATACTAATAAACACTGCTCTTCCTCTTGCAGAAACATTTCTACGTGGTCGCTGCTGCCAACAGACTGAAGAGATTTCGCCAGAATCGATCCATTAACACTGTGTAGCATCTGCAAATCAGCGGATTAATTAACCAGGTTTCAGTCCATTTATCAATAAGAGGGCTGGCCTCTGGGCTTTCTGCACCTGCCCATTCCACTGGGGTGTATTTGCCGGGATAAAACATTCAGTGTTTCAGATGCTAGAGGACATGTTACATGTTAAACATGACCACAAAGGCTCCGGTTTGTTGCCATGGGAGCGATTTGCTGGACATTACTGAGGCTTGTTGCTCTGTCACTATGCCTGCAATGAGTGCCATACGTAGTGAGCAATAGTTAACAGTATGCTGCGTGGGAATCCCTTTTCATTCTGCACAATGCACAGGGTTGGTGATAGATTATGCTTAGGATGCAGCTGACATTATTCAGGTGTACGTAAATGCATCGACGCAACCTCACTTCACAATATTTAATTGGATAACCAGTTTATGTGCACAAGAACAACAGTTCTTTCAGGTTTTAACTAGAACGGAGCCAGTCGGGTTAAATTACTTCCATTTAAGTGTCTTCATAAGCTCATCTGTAGTAATGTAATTACCTGTACTCCTGTTAACAGAGCAGGCTGCATGCAAACAGTCACTGACATTGGGAGGGGGGGGGGGTCACAGTATGAAGGAATGAGGCACTGCGTGTTTGTGATATTTCATGAAACGTTACTTAAATCTTAGTGATGCAAAATTGAATTTAAGTTTTCTTGGTTCTATTCTTTGATATGGATTGGACAAAGAGCATTTTATTCACGAGCAAAGTTGTTGGTTTCAGTAGATTGTGTGTGTAGTCGTAGAATCACAGATGACATTGCCTTGAAAAGTGGCGGAATGGCTTTCTGGACACACACGGCCCAGCCAAGGGAGAAAAAAGAAAATAAATGGCACTAAGAACCATGACAGGAAATAAAGTGAAATTTATGAGCAATTGAGGAAATGAAATCAATGGAATGACTTGTGTGTATATCAGCCACAACTAAAATCCAAGGAAAGGTAAAAGGCGGTTCGCAATTCCTCTCAGATTGGGCTGACTGCGTCTAGAAACCAGTCATCTGTGCTGCCTTCTGTGAAGGCCTTAAGTAGGACACTTTGCCAACCTGCATGTCACACAGCCTGAGTGTGGTGGAGTGGTAGTCAGTTCTCTGGGTGTGGAGCTCCTCACACTGGCTTTCATGTGTATTTATGAAAAATAACATTAAAAAGTAATAATTTATTAAGAAAATACAAGTGTGAGTGCCATTTTTTTCCATGTCTTGATGAAGTATCTAAAAAGCCCCAAAGCAAAGGGGGGAAAACCCACCTATAGTACTCATTGGTTACATTACATCACAATGAAACCTAGTCAGCACTTACAGTCCTGCCAAAAAAAAAAAATCCATGTAAAATGAATTACATCTGGTTTCAAGTGTTGGATGAAAATATGAGGTGGTGGTCAACATAAAGCTTATGCTGACCAAATTTCTCTGGTGTCTTAATGAAGGTTTGCACCATTTAGCATGCATTAGTCCTTGTGCAAAATGAAGGTGTAAAGGTATGCCATGAAGCACACCAAATTAAAATATAACATTAGAGACATTCCTTGCTTTGTTCTTCGATATAAAAGGCCAGTGATACATTTCTGACAACGTAATCTGATGGCAAATGAGGAATCAAAAGTTTTCGTATTTTCCAGGCTTGGTCTGTGCACAAATTGTCCTCACTCATTAGAACATGCACGTATAGCACAGCCGTGGAAATGGAGCCTTGAAAGGTCCTTAAAGTAAAACTCCACATAATCTGTATTTAAGTGTCACTTTGCTCCTCTATTATTATATGATGAGCTACCAGTAAAATCAACCTCTACCCTTCTTTGTATAAAAGAGTTGGATCTGAGCCGTTAGCTTGAACAGTGATAGCCACCACAGATGAACAGACAAAGAAAAGAGCGCCACCTACAGAAATTCAAATGTCATCAACAGAAGAGACGTCACAGTCCTGTGATCGCTCCGCTCAACTTTCTCCATATCGGTCAATCAATAAGACAAATTTTCACAGAAACAAACTTGCGAGAACTATTTGAATTTCCCAAGAACTAGCCTGGGTTAGTGACTGATATGAGTTTTTATGGTCTTGAGCAGCCCCCTTAATGACCTAAAATCCTCACGCCTCGGCTTTTGTTGATTTCAAAGCGTTTTCCAAGATTTTCCTCTTCCACTCCTCGTAGTCCTGTGCTGTTGCGTTCTCCTCCTCCTCCTCCCTCTGTTGCTTGATGGATGATGGTGCGCATTCATCTGAAGAAAGACACAGAATCGTCAAATGCATCTCACGGCCAACGCACACATTTTAACAAAGCAGCTTTCAACAGTTTCAAGGTTTGAGCTGCGGGTTTCCAAGACAGACATGAGAAACCTCCACTTCGCTCTTTTTCCCCTCACTGTAACTTTTCTAATGAAAACCTTTCTCAGGAGCATCTGATATTAACACCACAGCAAATAAAGAAAATATTGAGCCCAAAAAGGATTTAAAACCAGGCATTTCATAAGTCAGGAGTTTACAAGTGGTGCATTTTTCATTAGGATTTGATGAAAATGGGTTTTCAACAACTCACACTTTATTTGGACTGTCCAGTGTTCATTTTCAACTTAACATCAGTTGAATCAATACAGATACTTCATGCCAACCTGTCCAGTGTACTTAACACTTAGTATCTATACCCTATGAACTGACATTTAACTCAATATCAACTTTGTACCAATTACGGGTGGTTGCTTGTGAGCTGAATACTAACACTGAACAGTCCAAGTAAAAGTGCTATACAGTGGTCCCTCGTTAATCGCGGAAGTTACGTTCTAAAAATAATCCGCAATAGGCGAAATCCGCGAAGTAGTCAGCTTTATTTTTTACAATTATTATAGATGTTTTAAGGCTGTAAAACCCCTCACTACACACTTTATACACTTTTCTCAGACAGGCATTAACATTTTCTCACTTTTCTCTCTTGCTTAAACACTCTCAAAGTTCAAACCTTCGTAGAAAAACAAGTCCAGTAAAAAAAAAATCTGCGGAACTGTGAGGCCGTGAAAGGTGAACCGTGTTATAGCGAGGGACAACTGTAGTTTCAAAGATGATGAATATTTGTGCACTGAGAGGTGCAGTGCAGTAGGTGGTGTATCAGTAACAATCAAGATGCAAAGTGCAGTTTCAGTGTCAAGGATTACCAAGGTTTGTCAAAAAAAAAAAAAAAAAAAAATGTCGAAAGGTGCTTTGTACCAAGCACAGGTAAGTTCTGGCCTATACAATATATATTTACAAAGTGGTCCACACATGATCAGATTATTTAACATCTTACCCCCTCTTTTGTGGATATGTTGGTTGACTATGGCATAAATACAGAGCAGGGAAAAAATAAGCCTGACTATATGCATATGTTGCTGCGATATGAGTGATTATCATCCAACACAGAGCTGTGAGGATTCATCACGCTGCATTAAGTGAGGATTGTGGAGACGTCTACATCTCGACCACTATAGATGTCACTGTGGTGTTTTAACGTGTGTAAGTTGTGTCCTGTGTGCTGTAGTACAATACACAATGCTGTAATTTGTGAAGGGTGCACCTGGATGAACAGGAATGAGTTGGTGGTCATACGAGTGTCAATGTGACCCAAGCCAGGCCCCCAAGGGACAGAGTCACTCATGAGCTGGCTGGATAATTATGTCTCCAGAGACGCCTTCAAACTCTGAGGTGCCAGGGCCTCACTGGCAGCCTCGGGGTGTCAGGATGTCTGCTGACAGTCTGTATGTCAGGACCTCTCACAATAAGGTGAGAGACACCTGCATGACACTCTGTTACTCTTCTCCATGACGTATCATTAAAACACACACACACACACACACACACACACACACACACACACACACACACACACACACACACACAGCTCCTGTGTGTTCCGTCACTCTGGTGTGCACATCACAAGCAACATCAGGAGCTGGCAGGGGGATTAAATCCTAAAGGACGTTATCATCAAGTAATATTACAGATGTGGTCCTAATAGGGCTGGAACAATAAATCAATGATCAGTGACGCAATAAATACTTCCTCTTGTGAAATGTTATTGATACGCTTTTGCCAAGTATCGATATTGGAGTTTTTAATCTAATTTGCACAGATAGCACATTTAAGTTTCCATGAGGTGCATTTGTTCTGCCTTCAGGTATTTTAACTGGAGATGTTTTGTCATGTATATGTTGCAGTCGATGTGCATATTATAACACTGGAAAACATGACTGATTGCTGCTTATTAAAAAAAATTATTTCTTCATCTTCAGTTACAGATACTGTGATGTATCAGAGTCACAGTTGATAATCTTACAATTTATCGCATATTGCGGAGTCACCTGCCACCTCAAAGTATTATGTCAAGAGTTATGCAGTGATTCCCACTCCTAATGTATAAAACAGCACATTTGACCTTGTTGGTCTAATCAGTCTAACCAAGCAGTATTTTTTTTTTCTTTCTTTCTCTGGCAAACATGATTTACCTTCTTCCACTTGTTCAAGGTTTTCCAGCAGCGTTTGCTGTCTTTTCTGGGCAGTTTTGGCTGCTTCTTTAAGTGGAGAGGCCTCCTCTGTTTGAGAGAACACAAGTAAGAAAATCAGGGGTGTGAGCCAGCTGTGTAACACACAAGTTAAACTTAAAGCTACACTATACAAGACCTTGTACGTAAAATTAAAATCGGTCTTATCAGCCAAAAATCACAGAATTACAGCAACAGAAGATCATCCCATCCCCGCTAACTGAGACGCTGTAGATTCACTCCATTTGCTCAAATGAGATCCTGATGTTGGGTAAGATAAATAGGGGGATATATTCTCCCAAGAGAAAGTGACACGTCCAAACTTCAAATACAAACAAACAAACAAACAAACAGACAAACTTCCAAAACCATCTCTTCAATGCAGTGAGCAAACAATATGCCCAGAGACAGCGACTGTCTAAAACACTAGCTCTGCTCTATCTTCTGGAATAAAACACGGCAAACTGACCAGCTGGTAAACGTGCAGTTTACTGATGTCAAATCATGCCCCACAATTCTAATTCAGGCTAAAAGACTGAAACTCTTGCTGATCTGTGGGATGCCGTTCAATCTACGAAGCAAAAATGGCTGCCACACACTACCTGATTCTGTTTTTCCATGGAGGATTTCAGTAGTTTACTGTAAATACAATCACTACTGGTGTGCTGTGTTTTTGGACGATGCCACACAAGCTGTGTGTGAGACAGGAGACATGCGACATCATTCCTATGCCGGATCCAAATCCAGAAGCCTTGCAGCAATCTTGACCAACCTAACCCAAGCATGTGCCTCAGTGAGCCACCAGGATCCCCAGTTGATTCCCGTTTCTTTCCACTAGCTGTTGCCATGTTGACTCTCAGATTCTCTGTGTTAATACAGCCGATCAGGAGAGGAGGAAAGGCATTTATGAGTCTGACAAGCCTTCAGTTATGTCTTTTTGTGTTCTGGATCAACAGACATAAATGATGAGTTTTGAGACAGACTCTATATACAGTATAGAGAATCTGTAGGTGAGACTGTGTGGGAAGCAGAAGAGGCGGAACACACTGACAGGAATGCTGTCTGGACTTAAAAACACATACTAAAAGCATCTATCCCTGAAATGCTCAATTCATGTAAACAAACAGATTAAACATAAAAAAACTGTCCTTTGTCTCTCAAGGCTAAAATCTTCGTCAGACGATAGCCGCTGGGCTCTGAGACTAGAGACAAACTGACTTGCTGCTTTTCACAGCTGAACTCTCTCAACCATCCAAGTTAATGTGCAGTGGCTAATATACTGTTGCAAACCCTGACCCACTTACTGCAGATGTCCTGTCCCAGCTTCTGGAGCTGGACAACCAGACGGTCAAAGATGGATTTCTTGGCTCCAGATGACGCTGTCAACTTCTTGTCAACTTTGATCTTCATGCATCTGCATATGAAGCAGGGGAGAACTGGTTGAGTGACGGCACCAACACAACACAAGCATTTCACCTGTGGTATTGCTCAGTACACAAGAGAATTTGATTTATCTAAGCTGACTGTTTAACCAGTGAGATTAATTAAATAAGACAGAAAATAAGATAAAACTTAAATCTGGTACAAAACATCTTTTCATTGTTTGAAACTGATGTATTTTCTACACGGTGCCTGACAGAAATAAACTGATGAAACTAAAGTTAGTGATCTCCCTGCGGACAAAGAAGAATGAAAGCATGTACAACATGAAAAAAGTTAAGATCTATGCTATACACACACAAGTTAAAAGAGGCATGAGAATAAAAACAACAAATTTACAAATATGAGAACACAAGAAGATGGTTCTTATTTTGAATAGACTATGAATCAAAAATTTAATACAGATTTCAATTATCTGAGAATCTGCCTCTGCAATGATGGCATTGGGCTAATCTGAAATCCTTGAACCTCAAGGGTTTCAGATTAACCTGGTTCTGGTATATCATTGTCTGCTGAAAGTGACATGTTAATCTAGAGATGTTTTGTGTAATCCACTGACTTGCAGGCTGAGTAGAGAGCAGCGGTGGTGAAGAGCGGTTTGGACAGATCCAGATCATGTTGCTGAGCAGCAGGGAGGCTCTGCTCATACCTGGAAGGCAGGATGCACAAACAAAAACAACACAGGGCAAAACTTAAAGGGAGACCTTAAAATTAGAAATCCAACATAAAATGCAAACACGTAAAAAAGTGCTATCTATCCTGTATTTCTGGGCACTTTTGTTGTTTGGGGTATTTTTCTTATTCCTGTGGATAACTGGTGAAATGCAGACGCAACATGACATGAGGCCAAGATATTTGCAGTGCAGTTACAGAGAAGTTTGATTTTTTCAAATCTATTTTACATCACAAATTACAAATTTGCCTCAAGAGGCTTTACAGCAATACAACATGTCCTTAGACCCTCACATTTGCATGACATGACGATATGTAATTACCATTTTAGACAGAATATGAATCGGTGAAACAATCACTACAGATGTGCTCACGCAAAGGGCGGTACCTCAAGAGTAATCTGTGATGTGATCCCTATTCAACAAACATTAAAATATGGGTATGATTTATTATGTGGGATTCATTCAGAAAACTGTGTGGTAATGCTGCACTGGATCTGTCCATTACTTTTTGGTGTGCTTCCCCTCAAACGATATAAAACACAGGAGCAATGCCGATTCCCCTCTCAACTGTCACAAGTCAACGAAGCTTGCAAGGTCAGGGAAACTGAGACTGATGCATTTTCTGCATTTTAAAGCTCCTCTTATACTTCAAATTCATGTTAATCTATTTTAATGGCAATTCCAATGCTGCATATTCAGTGACTTGAGACACTAGGTGATGGATCACATCTGTACTACCTGCAAAATATTCAAAAATCTGCTACACCTCAGACAATCTTGGCAAATGAGAATATTAACACCTCATCTGTTATTCCTACTTCACCCTGTAAACCAGATATTTTCCTGCATTATACTGCAGGAACAGCTTGCATCCCCGAGCTGATCTCCCTGTTGAACACCTGGACCTCATTTTGACTGGGATGATGATTAGTGAAGATGATCTTAAATCACCTTCTGAGATAAGTGTTTAAAAATAGATTAGTGATTTGCATGGGGGACATGAAGTCACTGCAGGGGGACCTTAACAGGTCAAAACTCTTTCTCTTGGATTCACACGGTCAGTCTAGTTCATGGTGGTGATCATAAGATATTTGTACATTCGCTCTATATTGTTTTCATGTGCAGCAGGATCTCTTCTCACCGTTCTAGGATTTGCGCTGCCACTTTGACAGCATCCATGCAGCCGTACTGGACAGCGAGCTCCCGCAGTCCCAGTCGAGACTCCAGGCCCAACAGACACTCCATGGCTTTCAGGCTACTCTGGTACTGCTTCTTATTCAGCCCAGACAGTTTGATGACATATTCCTAAAGACACCATGCAAGAACACTTAACTGTCCAGTACAATATAATAAACACAACATCCTGCTTCCTTAAAAAGGACAACTTCTGTGTAATTTGATGTTTTGCTCATTTAATACATTTCCCCTTCCTTCCATGTTAATTCTGGCAGTTTCTACATACATTTGCTGAACTTAAAAGATAGTTTAAATCAGCTTAGTCAGACCTCTAGGTCTCATTCACTCCCATTCATTTTCACACAGCATAGATGATACCAATTCTCCTGGCAAAGGAAATAAATCACTGTGAAAGATATGCCAGCAAACGCATTTTGCATAATTGTATCAGATCAATAATACTGTCAGACTGGAGCTTTTCCATTTGGATAGATGTAATTATGGAGGCTGGATGAGGCCACATAGAAATGCAAACAAAAGGAAAAATATTGCAAATTATGGTAAAGTATTGTAAACAGCAACAACTAAATTGCAAATGAAAGCTGGCCATTGCAAACCAAAGTGTTGTTAAAAAAAAAAAAAAAACTGGTCCAAACAACAAATAAGTCATAAAAAATTAAGTGAAACCATGGTATTGTCAATGTCAGCACAGAACTGAGCAAAACACTACTGCGTATTGCTTTTGTTGTGTTTGCAATGTTTTTTTTTCTTCCATCTTTTCAGAACCTGTTTTCTTTTCTTCACATCTCACTTTGTGGCCTCTTCCTGATGACAGGGAGGTTAGTGGAGACGTTTAGCTGTCATCCCTGCATCATATCAACTTGAGCCAACACCACAGAGCAGATACACAATGCTGCTGCAGGACCAGGATCTCAGGTATAGTTTATGAATTTGTTGGCAAATTGTCTACACCAACAAAGAATCGAGCCTACTCAAAATCTGCATTCTAGGTAATTAGCCAACAAACTCCTCAGCTGTTCCTGAGATTCTGGTCTGTAATGTGGACGTCACACTGAAAGCAGCTTACTTTGTCCAGGGGATGCTTCATGGATGTCGCTGCCATCTCAAGGCACATCACCGTTTTGCCTGTAGCTGTGATGTTACCCAGAGTCGCACATCGCACCTCAGATAAGCGCACATATTCCTCCGCCTGGCTGTGGAAGGGAAATGGCTTGTTAGGAGCAATTAGGAGAAAATTCAACTGTGAAAATGCAATGTGGGACATTTACAGATTTCATAACACTGAGAATCAATTAATTACTATCAGTTTGCAATCCGTGGGATAGTTTTGGAGGCTTATCTGTGAGGGGTTGGGTATTGAAAAACAACATTAGTCAGAAAGGCGAATATTTTTGGTGCTGATGAGATGTTAAAATGGATCAGAGGGCATCAAATAAATGCAAATGTTTTGGTTCTTTTAGTAAGAGCTGCAGCTGTCTTCCACTTATCATTTATATCAGGGGTGGGCAATCATGTGCCATGGAGGGCCGAGAGGCTGCAGGTTTTCTTTCCAACCAAAAACTCCACCAGGTGATTTCACTGATTACCTCACCTTCAAGCAGAGAGCAGGGACTAATCAGTGAAATCAGCTGGTGTAGTTTTTGGTTGGAAAGAAAACCTGCAGCCTCTCGGCCCTCCGTGGCATACGATTGCCCACCCCTGATTTATATCGACAAAACTGAGCACAGAATAATTTTATGGGAAAGCAACTGACACATGTAAGCAGCCTGCATACCAAACTACAGAGGACAGGTGAGGTTGACACAAGTCCATGTTCTCTTGAAATGCAAAAAGGCAGAATTGGAAGAGAGAACCAGAACCAGAATCAAAAGAACAAACTCATTACATTTACAGTTTCAAACAGGGAGCCTTATGGTGAGACACACAAACCTACTCTCCAACAGTATGTGTGCCATTATACTTTTGACTGACCTAAGATCCTCAGAGGAAGGTGGTAGAAGTGTCTAAAATCACATTATACACCTTTTAAAATGAGACTCAGCTTACTTCATTCATTGTCAAGGTTGATTTTGACGCTGATTTTATAACCTGACGACAGGCACAGATCCTTCCTAACGCCATTAATAATGTACAACCTCCTCAACGGCGTTAAACAACGACATTAGTTAGTTTATTCCCGGGGTGCTGCAGCTTTTCTGTCCCTGACATGTTCCCTTGTCTTGGACGGAGAGAGAGCCAAACTCCATTCATGATCTGCCATTTAATGTTGTTTTTATTTACTGGCCAACATGCACCACCGCTAGAACGGGACTGTAAAACCATTTGCGACTGGCAGGAAACAGACAGCAAATAAAACAAGCTGTGGTTTCATATTTAAGTACAATTTAAACTTTTAGAGGATAAAAACTTGGAAGTCTTCCACCAAAATACACCAGGCGAGTGCTGACGAACACGGAAAACAAGCTGACAGCGACCTGGTGAAACAAATGAAAGATGTGTTAAAATCTTACAAAAAAAAAAAAAAAAAACCTCACCGAATAATCCTCGCAGAGCTGATACCCATCTTTGAGGCGAGTTTAGAGAACATCTCGTTTTCCATGCTGCCTGTGAGAGAGGATCTTTAAAGAAACATGAACGAAGACTGACGAGGCTCACCGGGGAGGAGGAAGACAGACAGGAGACTTGGCGCGAAAATGTGTCAAACGCCAGGTTACGTCAGCACGTTCTCCACATCTGATTGGCCGTGCGTACGCGATGTCCGCGGTTACGTCAAGTTCGTTTGTGTTTTACCAGAATAATTTGTTGTCGTGCGTATTTTGCCAATAAATTGCAATTTAGCAAGCGGTGTTATGTGTGTCAGCAATTAAATCCATCAGATGTTTAATTTGTTTTCAGATTATTGACAATCCCAGTTTCCGGAAGTGTGCGGTCTTCACGTGCTATTAGTAATACTGGCGTAGAAGGCGTGCTATCGTGTCACTTAGTGATTGCCAAGTGGTGTATATAACAGCTTATTAAAATGATCAGTCATCAGTCAGCCATCAATGTCCGGTTTCTCCCGTCCAATTCTGCTGACACGATGTTACACGAGAAATTGAATTAATTATTTAAATAGTGCTAAAATAGGGCAGAAATCGGACACCAAGTATGTATTTGATGTGTTAATTAACCCCCCTGTTACCTTCAAATTTACTAGCTTTTTTTATCAAGTGGGGGCAATTCGACCCGAGTAATTTAAAACTCCAGAAAATGATTATAACAAAAATTGCTTATGTGTGAGGTGTGTAATGTATCTTGTTGATGACCTAAATAGCCCTTAAAATAAAACATAATTAAACCACTCAACCTCACCCCGCTTATGCATAAAAGTTCTTGTGGGAATCATGGGTTTCTTTCTCAGTTGTCACTTTAATCAGTGGTTCTCGCACTACTTCATGTGTGGTTATGTTTGGTGATGGCCCTAAAGCAGAGAAAAGTTTTTTGAATATTTGAAATGGGATATTATAGTTCCTCAGTGTCATTCAAACAGCTAAAAATGTTTGTGAAATCTTGATAATTCTTATGTTGTATAAATTAAAGCAGCCTTGTTTCAAACTGACCCACAAAAAACCGTGAATATGACATTTAAAACATCTTGTTAATTTTGTGTTTACCCGCTTGTCCCCATTAAACTAGGAAAACTCATGAGATATGATGCAAAATAAACAAACAAACAAAACAAAAAAACAACAACACAATTTTAATCATGTGTTTATGGACGTTAAACACTGAATAGGGACGTATTATAGAAAAAATACAGGACATACACAAAACATACAGGAGCTTGTGAATGCCTGACAGGCCGCATTTCCACCGCTAGTGTTTGGAAGTCGGAGCCGAGCGGAGACCGTGAAGGCAGCACTAGTCTGAGTCACATGACAGACGAGTCTTTCCCACTGACACACATCTGATAATCATGGTAAGTAGCTTTCTAAATAGCTACAATATTATGCCTTGTAATGGCACGTTTGCTTTGGGTTTCTCCCTGTGTTAAAATTTGGTCACCCGGGAAACTAATTCGATGTATCTCCCTTTAGCTGAAAGTAAAAAGTCGGACTTAAGACGTGTTTGTTAGCGGTGCTATGGCCTAACTACGGCGGTTACGTTAGCCAGCGGCTAGCTAGCTAAGAGGTTGCAAACGGTTGATTGCTAGCGACTGCATGTCCCAATCAAAACATTTATTAAATTTGGGACATCTTTAAACCATTCCTTATGCATGCATGTCACTGATAGTCTCACTTATAATCTGTCAAATGAGCTAACTAAACGTCTCAACATGTCTGTGGGCTTAGCATGAACATGGCTAGCGGTGACTAGCTAGGTTAGCTGTCCGGTTTTCTGCCGTTGAGAGCCAGACTGAAATGCAGAGCTGACAGTTGTGTTTGTACTGTTAGCAGAGTAACATTAGTCATACCTGTTTACAAAATTTAACCTTCTCATAGCCTCATTTGGCAGTGGGAAAGTTAGTTTGACCTCCTTATGAGCATGAGCAAATAAAGCAGAACTGGACAGGCTAAATGTAACATGGATGCATTCCGTTCACGATATGGACCATATTTCATACCCCGATATTATGCCAGATATCTCGATAGCGGTACGATATATATCATGAGTATGGGCTCACACTTATTTGACATTTTATGTGGAGCAACAGTAAATATTGAGCATTCTTCAGAAAACAACATAATAATACAGAATGGACGTCGGAAGTGCAGTTACTTCACAAAATATATTTTGGTCAGAACAGACCCATCGCTGTCTTAAGCTAACCCTAAATTTGATTTTGTTCATATCCTTGCCTTTTGAGATATTGATATCATGCATGTTCATTATCACGATATGGCATTTGGCCTTAGTTCTCTCATGTATGTAGAGGATAGCTATGATCACAACTGTTAAAAGTGGCATGATAATATTTCTCTCATTAGAAGCAATAGTTTATTTCTAATAATACATAAATAAGTAAGGTATCCTTCCTGAATCATTTGCATCAGCTCTTAATCTAGCATGCATGCAGGGCGTTTAAGAAGAAAATAATGTGTGCAATTTTAATAATGAATGAGTGAAGCAATAATGAACAAAACTATAGATGTCCAATCAGCAGTTTTTAAGCTTATGTAGTCATTTTACCATAATAATTAGTCATTCAATTTAAGCATTTATCAGTGCTACCAGTTACACTTCAGCAGCACTAATTGCAACATGCAGGAAGTCAGTATGACTTGTGGCCCCACTTGCTTAAGTGTAAAAATTGTTGCTCATCATTAAATTAAGAGAAGATAAGATAGCCTTTATTGTCATTGTACACTCACCTATATAACGAAAAATTGTTGCATTTGCAGGCACACATACAATAAAAACAACTTGCATGATACACTGAGCAGCACTTTAAATAAAATACCAGTTTAAAGAACTGATTGGAACTGTTTGCCACCAAGTATTTTTGTGCACTAAGGTAAGAGGAATAACAGGCAAATAGTTACAACAGTTAACAATTTACTGAGCAAAAATGCTGCTTGGTGTAGTGTTTCTCCTACACAGGTAAGACAAGGAACTGCCTGCAGCGTGTGAAACCACATCACATTATAAAACTGCAGCCAAGAAGATGGATATATGTTGTTTAACACTTCAGAGATGTTTCTCTCTGCACTGCTCTTCTATTTACTATTTTCCCTCTCTGCTGTTTTTTAATCCTCAGGCTTATTGGGGGATGAATTTGTTCTTCAGTTTTATTCAAAGTGTTAAGGTTTTTAAAATGTTTGTATTATTCTCAGAAACCAAGTAATGTGTGCTGCTGCTTTTTTCCCTCATAGAAATATTTTTTTTGTCCGTAATCATTGTTTTCATTCATATACTTTCAAAATAATGCAATAAATCTGAACCAACCATTTAGATAAACATATTATTATTAGTGGTGTCAAGAGATTAAAAAAATTGAGAGATTAATTAATTATGATCTGTAATTAATTGATCTAATTAATCTCTTTTTTAATCTCACCTAAAATTGCTGAGAAAAGCCCTCAACTTGAGGTATTTCCCTTTAAATTCATTACATTATTGTAGCAGATCAGTCCGATGCGGGTCGGGGGGACGACCCCTCTTTTTCAAGACACTTTTTTGGAAAAAAAAAAAAAAAAAAAAAAAAAAAAATTATATGGACAAAATCTTGTTTGAATAAAAAAGCCACCGGTCGGCATCAGGCGAGGCGCGGCACCGGGTCTGGTCTGCCGGATCTGACAGGTGAGCGGTGCACACATAGCCTACTGCCACATCAATTTTTGTTCATACGCGGCTGCAATGACTGCGCAATGCGGCCATTCGCCGGTAATCGCGGCATCAGGCGAGCCTACCGACTGGTTTACATATGCACAATACATGTGTATTCGCTTAGACCCCCAATATTAGACGAGGGCGTTTTTTCAGGGCATTTTCAATGGAAAAAATATTGTCTTATATTCGGATAAATACGGTAATGTATAAACTTCGATCACGCAACCTTTTCTTCCACCTCCTCTCCTCTCCTCTCCTCTCCTCTCCTCCACAGTCAGACACACACACAAGTCGCGACACCCCCTCCTCAACATGCTGCCTGTTTACAACGGACTCGGACTGTTGGGGCGGGTGTTAATCAAAACAAACCAATCATGTCTTGACCTCTTCACAGGTTGCTGGCCTCTGATTGGCCTGGCCTGTCTCTCTGACTTAAAAAAAAAAAAAAAAAAAAAAAAAAAAAAAGATCAGACTGGTGAGGCCAGCCGGACCGGACCGACAGCTGATTGGCCTGCCCGGCGACCTGTTTAAAAAAAAAAAAAAAAAAAAAAAGACGGGCAGGCCACCGGGCCAGTGACAGGCCGGCGCTTCGGGAAATCTCCCGATGTACAGTTCGGGCCTGACAATAGGAGCCTATCAGCTTATGCTAAACAAGCCCAAACACAAAAAGTAAAGATAGAGATTAAAAATTAGATTAACTCGATTAAAAAACATAACGCGCTAAATATGACTGTAATTAATTAATCTCAATTAACGCGATAAGTTGACACCACTAATTATTATAGTAACAATAAAGGTGGTGAAATTAGGGCTGGGCAGTATATCATTGCTGTATCGATATTGTTATATCGATACAGCAATGATATCGATATAACAATATCGATATGACACTAGATATCGTCTGGGATTTTAGATATTGTCATATAGGGATGCGACATGTTGCCATTTCTAAGTTTTAAAATCTTCATAACAGCTAAGAGATGCAATTTTCTGTATTTTTTAGACTGTCCTAGTTGTTACTTTATTTGCTTCTACCAGTTGGTCGTCATATTCACATCACTAATGATTGTTTATCAAAAATCTCGTCTCTTGGTGCTTTCACAAAATGCGAAAGCACCAACAGTGTTGTCACAGTATTGATATTGATGTATTCGGTCAAAAATACCAGGATATTTGATTTTGTCCTTATCGCCCACCACTAGGCGGAATGTTATTCACCTTTTTGTAAGAATAAAAACATTGAGTCACTTGAGTTTTTTAGTTAAGCTGCATTATTCAGAAGAAGGCAACATTTCCCGACTGAGTCTTCCACTGTTTTCTGAAATAATTGGTTCTGTCTCGGTAGATTTCTTTGTTTGTTGCTGTAGGTGGTTCTCATGCAGCTTAATACTTAACCACAAATTACTCACCCTGGCCGCTCTGCATTATTCCTGATCAGTCTTAGAAACCAAAAGACAGGAATTCCTTGTAAAAATGAGGATGTTCAAGACTGTGAGTCACTAGCTCAGCAGCGATCTTGAGCTAAACATTAGGTCTAACTTAGCGAAGTTAAATGTAAAGCACATAGGCAGCTTGACAGGAAACGTTGTGAAAAAGACGGTTGTTTATACAGACTGTTGTTTTCATCACAACGCAACAAGAAAACATGTTGTCCCCCTCTAGTCCAGTGGGCAACAGTTATTCTGCCACGGTTTGACTTGTAATTATAATGCCCTCCTTGGGCCGGCCACTGTAATTACCTGCACCAATGGAATTGGCCGGGGTTATATTTTCGCTCTATTCCATTTGTCAGTTTTATTGTTAGCAGGATATCTCAAAAAGTTACAGACAGATTTGTATGAAACTTTGCAGAAAGGTGGGCCAGAAACAATTTAAGTTTTCACACTGATTTGCCAAAGTGTGGCATGGCAGTTTCGTGTAAATCAATTCCTAATTTTTAGAGATCTGCTGCTAGTAAACAAATGGGTTGAAATGAACATGGGGTGAAATATGATGTCTGTCCAACTCTCTTGACAGAGGTAATGAAAAAGAATCCGTAGTCTTTTTTTGCACTACCCGTCTCATCAAGCTCTGATTAGATTCATGCAGGAAAGATCCAAGTCAGTTGTGTTGTCTTTCTGCTGGTTTTTCAGCCGACCACACAACAGTCTCCCCAGGACGAACAGGAGAAGCTTCTAGATGAAGCTGTGCAGGCTGTCAAGGTCCAGTCCTTCCAGATGAAGCGATGCCTGGTAGGTTGATGTTGCTTTGTCAGTTTTTTTGTTTGTTTGGCTGCAGTCATGTTCCCAATAATTCACTTTGTAGATGACACGGTGAAGTTCTTTCAAACACAGTCACCAGCTTTCCTTCTATGTCTGTCTTTAACAGACACAATAACCTATTGTTTTGTATCCACGTCACACACACCAACATTTTGATGAATGAAAAACTGAAACAAAAGTCTTACTGATTAGTGTTTTACTTGTATGTCACTGCTATTAAGCTATTATTCGGTGTTTTCAGCATTAGAAATAGGCAGTGGTACTCTGTCGTGACTGTGTATCTCCCTCCTCACCCTGCTGTGTTGCCTACAGGACAAGAACAAGCTGATGGATGCTCTGAAGCATGCCTCAAACATGCTTGGCGAGCTGAGGACCTCCATGCTCTCTCCAAAGAGCTACTATGAACTGTGTATCCTCTGCAATTGTAGAATGAAACACTTTCAGGTGTCTAATAGCTGAGTGAAATATCGCTTACAAAGATATCCAGTCAAGAAACTATTATATGACGCATGATAAGATTTCAAGTTTCATCCTTTGGAATATTTCCCATATATTGTGTAAAGACAGCCCTGTTTCCTTATACATAGACATTAGGATGCTACTTAATTATATCTTCACAGGAAGTCCTCAAAATTCAAATGTCACTGCCATTTGGAGTTGCCATGTGACATGTGAAGCTGCCTAGTGCGGCTTTAAATACAGTGTAGGCTCTATATGCTATACAGGCTATGCAGTACAATCAATATTAGACCATAATTTCAGCTCGCAGTGATTAGTTTGTGGTTTAGTGTTTGCCAGCTCTGTGGTTGCTTGGTGTCAGTCCCTAACAGTCCGTCCAGACATGGCCATCTCGGACGAGCTTCACTACCTGGAAGTTTATTTGACTGATGAGTTTGCCAAGGGACGCAAGGTGGCTGATCTCTATGAACTGGTCCAGTATGCAGGCAACATCATCCCTAGACTGTGAGTATCATCTCAACTGATCTGTGATTAAGCCCACTCTAATTGAATGGTTTTATGCAGAGTTTGGCAAGTGTGGGGTTTTTGGACCGACAAATTACAGTAGCTACAAATACAATTTTTTTGTGTTATTCTCAGAGTAGAAAAGCCTCTGAAACAGGATTTAGACCACTGGACAGTAACTCTCCAATGAAACCCAAGATGATGAGAATCACAAAACATAACGATGCATGTCTTTGTGGACTGTGATCAAAATGTATCAGTTCGAGTCAATGGCGCCACATAGACTAGTGTGGTAGCGATCAATAGTACAGTAATAATTAATCACTTTGCTGCTGCTGTCAGAGGTGGGTGATACTGACTAGACCAGATATCTAGATGAATGGTCAATATATTGGCCACATATATTGACAAATACTGATATATCAGTCCAACTGTTCCTTTTATGGATTATGCTACTTAAGTTATGGATTTCTGTTCCGCATTGTGTGTGACCAGTACACCCATGCTTTAAATATATACTGTATATAAACTGTTCACATTTTTTCACTTGGTGCTGCTGTTTTAAAGCTTGTGTAGGTAACCTTTGACAAATCACCATTCTACACAGAGGGTGTGAGCAAAGCTAAATAAACTGAGAAGAAAATTCAGTCTTCCAGGCTGCTCCTAGGGCTCTAATCTGTAGCCCTTTTTACAGAGATCCTGCAATACTGCCTCAATGAAAACCCGTTATTACGACAGCTGTTTTTTTTTCATTTTTTAAATCAGACAAAGCCAGCATAATGCTTCCCCAGTGTGTTATTGCAGATAGCATGCTGGCATTCCAGAAGCAGAGGCGAGAGCATGGGGCATGACATGTAACACAACAGTATTGGCATGGTGTGTGACATATAACATTGCATTCTAAACAATCGTGGGTGAACATTTATATGAAACATTTATATGAAATGATATGAATGTTGCACATTTATATCACTCTTCAAACACAAGCAAAGTAACTGCTAACTTTTGAAACTCCCCCGGTGGTGGGCCATAGTCATAACGGCCGAAATACAGCAGGCACAGTTGCGGCGCGACATGGCTGCTGCAGCAGATTGCATCCATTATAATCAGCTGAAGCTGCTACACTGACCATGGAAGCTGTGCACACCTGTGTGAGATTTGGACTGCAGATCTCTATTTTTGCGCAGCTGGTCTATTTTTTTCCCCTTTGCATGCAGCTACATGGCCCTTCAACAGAAAAAAACACAGCATGCAGCTCACTTACATCACAGATGAGTAAATGATCAAGCCAAACTCAGGTTGTTCCAGGGACATACCCTCTTGTCTTGTCATCAACAACATGTACATGAACATGTAATTTTATATATTGGCTGTTTTTTTGTAGTTGTTTTTGCACAGAACAGTGTTTTTAATCCAGTTAAATATTCTGCTTTTGTTGCACTTTTTCGCCTATTATTCTGTGAAAGCAAATTAAGCTGCTTTATAGAAACATGTAGTTGCTGGGGCGCCTTGGTAGCTCACCTGGTCAGAGTGTGTACCACTTGTTACAGCTCAGTCCTGATCACGGCATCCCTGGTTTGAATCTGAGCCCAGGCCATTTGTCAACCCCTCTCTCTCCCCTGCCTTTCCTCTCTCTTTACTGTAACTACAAAAAAAGCAGAAGTGCATTCAGGCCAACATGTTGTATTTGGGGATGCATGATATTTTCGGCACATATTGGCCAGTAAAGGCTGTAAAATGAATATTGGCATATCGGACATTAGCAAAAAATCTAATATCTTGCATCCCTAATAAAAATAAATATGACAGGTTTTAAACAGCAAGAGTTGCAGTAGTTTCCTTATTTGGTCCAGTGAATGTCTTCATTGTGAAAAGCACTGTATTTTATGTCTGCATCTGCTGGTGGGTTGAAAAATGTGAAAAAATGTGTGTGGGAATTTACCTTTTTCTTTGGAAATGCATCTGCCGGTGGGCCATCACGATAAGACTTGGCATAATAATATGTTAATTTCACTACAGGAGAGACTCAATGTTCTCTGCAATTAGGTGGAAAAAAAAATATGTGCATATATCAGTATTGGCATCAGAAACTCTCCAGAAGAGTTGGAAAATATCAGATATTAAAACAATACTGTGCATCTCTAGTTATATTATTTAGCATATTATGTGTACACCATATTGGTCATCCTTTATGACTTAGATTCTTATTTTTTTACAAAATCTGTTGCATAAATGAAATACCACCAATTTGCTATTATATTATGGTAGTATCCTATTACAGTTTGCTTCTACAGCAAGTGTGTTTCCACACAAAAAACATTAAAGTTTCATCTCATCTTACAGCTTTGCCATGTTTGATAAACTTTTCATTGGATTTCTCATTGGATCCCCAGGTACCTGTTGATCACAGTGGGTGTGGTGTACGTTCGCTCCTTCCCTCAGTCTCGTAAAGACATCCTAAAAGACCTGGTGGAAATGTGTCGTGGTGTCCAGCATCCACTGAGAGGCCTCTTCCTCAGGAACTACCTGTTGCAGTGCACCCGCAACATCCTCCCTGACGACGGAGAGCAGACAGAGTAAGCAAGGCTAAGCTTCCTCCTGTCATGCGCCTCATCTACTGTACTGCATCTTCCCGCAGCACAGTGAGATCTACAAAGTAAACCGATTACTGGGTATTGCATCACATTACGAAGTCAGAACCTGATGGATATCGACTGTCATGGAAATGTAAATTGGTGGCCTCAGTCTATTCATATTTCCTAATTTGAATTCCAACTTCCCTGACTTGTGCCTTCCCATTTATAAATCTATCCTGACTAGTTCACATTCAGGCACAAAGGCAAGTTGACACTCATGGCTTGCATTCCTCACATTTAAACACTCGGATATGCTGTGAAGGGTATTGTCCTTCCTTTTACAGTGACTTACTTTGCAGTTTGCTGCCCCTGAACACAAAGGATATGTGGGGTTGGTCTTCACATAGCTACTAGTTGAAGTTTTTGGTTGATGATTACATATGGTAGGTTTCTTCAGAAATGACTTAAGCCCAGATGCCAACAACTTTCAGAGTACTTTCCAGCAAAGATTTTTCCCCTTTGCACTTTTCTCAGTTTATTCTCCCACTTCAGCTTCAGTGGTGACCTTGGTGATGTACAGTATTTGTTCAATTGCCAGCCTTCTTTATTTATTTATTTATTTTAAATGGTGTCGCTTTGCGTCATGCAGATTTGCTTGTAACAAGATCAAGGCCCACTGCCTATTACCATGACCCTGCTGTACTTCCCTTACAATATCTGTGTGTGTGAGAGTTGATTGTGCTTCCAGAAGTGCTTCCTTAGAGGTCCCCTTCACCCACTTGCTAGCATACTAATTCAGTGCTGCAATGCTAATGTCTGGTTCTTGTGGAAAAGGATGTGACAGTGGGTGCTGGGTCAGAATGGCATAACTGCAGCCAAAATGACTGAGCACATTTCAGCTTCATGCAAGGTTGCCCACTACTTGAAATTTGAACCAAGGTGAATGGTGCTACAAGTTTGGCTGAGCAAAGAGGAAGTTGTCCCACTGGCTGAACTCAGAAGGGTTTTCTTTTTTGCTTTGTGTTTAGGGGTTATTTGGAGCCATGGGCAGCTAAATTATCCTATAGCTATAGAGGCATGAATACTGAGGTACACAGACAGCATGTCTGTAGCTCCAGTGTGTCTACCCACACAGACAGTATGAACCAAGCCAAAGACCTCTATTGATTACATGCATTTCCTTATGGAAAGTAAAGTTTTATTATCCCCAAAGGGCAGTTTGTTTTTGCAGCAAGCAGAGCTCATGTTACATAAAACATCTAAAAATGCATGAGATACATCAGCACCAAGATGCAGCGTGCAACAGTTAACTTAAACCACTCTTGAGTTAAGTTATTGTAAAGTAATTGTAAAATAATTTTTCTGCAACATTTCTAAGTTTATTAGTGGTAACTCATGCTTTGTCAGTGGCAATGTTAGCCATGTTACCAGGATGTGATAGTGGCTGACTGGTCAGAATGATGTAATTGCAGCCAAAATGACTGAGCACATTGTAGTCTCATGCAAGGCTGTGCACTACCTGAAAAGCGAATGGTGCTGAAACAATACAACTGGTGCATCCAAATGCTAAATTTAGCATCTAAAAATCTGATACTGCTATGATACCACGGCAAACAAGAAAATTTTGGTTTTGGAAGACTAAAGTCAACAACTTTATTACGGTGATGTTATGTTAGGAAGAAAGTCTCTGAAAGTAAAATTCATTTTGTAGAATGAATAAAATACAGTGGCTGGATAAAAGGTAGGGCAAATGATATCAGAGTATTTTGCTTTGGGATAAGATTATCAGAAACATAAAGAATACACTTTTTTTTTTTAGAAATTACGCTAAACTTGCAAAATCATGGGTATGTTCCTTTTAACAGTCTTCTTAATATGCATGGTTATACGCTCAGTAGAGCCCATTTTATATGTTCAAGTCATATGTATCATATTATACATCTCTACTCCTTTGGCCCAAAATCAATCTTACCTTACGCACAACACACGTTGTTCGGTGTTAAATTGTATCCCTAAATAGAAAAGCAACACTGTTTTGTCTTAGAATATTTAGAAACAAGAGTTGCTCATTGGATAAACAGGGTTACTGTGGTGTGACATTAAAAAGCCTTTATGTTGTAGTGTTGAAAGCAGCAATACCACAGTGTGTCAGTGCGTCACTCTGGCAGAGCGCAATGGCTAGATAGGAGGGAGTCTTGGAATTTTTTTTTACTTATTATTATTTATATCATTACAAGGTTTCCTCTAGGATTTTTTGAAACTGTGGGGGAGGGCTTCAGCGTCGTTTTCTCTCCCTCTGCGAGCACGCTGCAGACAGTAATCAAACAGGCGGATGATGACTCCGGTGTTCATTTTTCAAAATAAAGTTAATTGCAGTGTTATGTACCATTTCATGATATTTAAATTATCATTTCAAACTGATTATAATTAATATATTTGCGCAAAAAAAGGCTAGATAGCCTATATATATGTATATATATCCTTTACAATTGTTTTAACACCTGGAAGAAAAAAAAAATCATTTCGATGGTGTGGCGGCTTTTATTTTGCCGTGGCGGTGCGCTATGATGAATTACATGTAGCGGAAACCCTGTATTAATACAGATAGATGTTCTACCATTGAGCCTTTCCTGTTTCTGTCCACAGAGGATCAGAGGAAATGACCGGTGACATCAATGACTCTATTGACTTTGTTCTGCTGAACTTTGCTGAGATGAACAAGCTGTGGGTTCGAATGCAGCATCAGGGCCACAGCCGAGATCGAGAGAAGAGGGAGAAGGAAAGACAAGAGCTGAGGATTCTGGTGGGAACCAACTTGGTTCGTCTCAGCCAGCTGGAGGGAGTCAATGTGGACAAGTACAAACAGGTGTGTGTGTGTGTGTGTGTGTGTGTGTGTGTGTCAAATCAAGCCAGGTTTATTTATGTGGCCCTTTAGGCTAACACAAGGGTTTCTTAAAAGTCTTTCCAGAAAATGTGTCTGCCTAAATCTAACTAATGAGCAATCACCTACAATTAAAATGGAAATAAAATGAACAATGAGTTAACAAAGCTAATAAAGCAAACATAAACATCATGAAACAGAAAGATGCAACACCTGCGTCCACTGCCAGGTGAAATTACTGCATGCAACAGGATCAAAGATATTCAAGTGAAGCAGACGGCCACTCAACACAGCTGTACAAAGCATGAACCACACACTCGGAGCAGACATATTCAGCCACATACATGTGCATGAAGACAGCAGATAGTATGAGTGTGAGAGACATGTGAAAAAGCTTTACTGTCAGTGACTGAAAAGCTCTTGTCCTGTTTATCATGCTAATTAACCTGAAAATGTGCCCCATTTTTAATGAAGAATGTGTATTTTTTAAGGTAGTTTTAGATCAAAAGCCTTGCTGGAAAATCACCTTTATTAGTCTCCCCTAAGTGTCACTTAGAATCAACCTGATATTTTCTGTGTTGAGGTTTAACACTGTCGTATGGACTCTGAAGTGTATTTGAATATGCAGAATTGCAATCAGCATCTCTTTGTTAATGCGGATATGCAGTTCATAAAAGCTCTTTTATTTCTAAAGGGTTCTTCAGCATTTTTCAGTGTGGCTCTTCTTGTTAGTAGTGTTTTTGCTCGTATTGTGTCTTTATAGACAGCTGGTTCATGAGCCCAGATTTAGTTGGTTACGTAGTCATTCTTTTCAGTGTTTTCAAATGGGATAAAAGAAAACGACTAACAGAACAATACTCAAATAATAAGTCTTTATCTTCATTGACTTAATCTTTTATAATCATGTGAGTTATAATCGTGTTAGTGCTCAGAAATGCTTTCTCAATAGGCCTGTTTTAACTTCATCCCTCAAAGCCGTTGAATGGATAAATCTGAATAGAGTGGAAGTGGAAGAAGTATTCCGCCATTATTTGTCTATGCCTACCACCACAGCCTCCTCAGCCTTTTTAAAACAACTGCTTACACAGGAATTAGTTTAAAAAAGTTAAATTGAGCTTCATTTGTCATATATCCACTCATCCTCTGACCTTGAGATGTACACATTTGTGGCTGGAGTGTGCAGTTGCCAAGTGATTTGGGGAACCATGAAATGTCTTGCAAAATTATCTTCTTTTTTCCACCTGCTAATCCTCTCTTTGTCTTGCCAGATTGTACTTCCTGGAGTGCTGGAGCAGGTTGTGAACTGCAGAGACTCATTGGCTCAGGAGTACCTCATGGAGTGCATCATTCAGGTAGACACAGACCTAGTTTACAAACTGCGAAACATGTATGGCCCCATCAGATGGGTTGATGTGAATAAACTTGCTTAGTGAACATAAAAAACTGCATCCACCAAAAAATGGAAATTTGTTAAGGTATTTGGCAAGTTATCATACTTTATTCTAGGACAGTTTGGGTCATATGTTACTCTTTCAACTCAACTTGAAAACAAAGAAATGGCTGAGTGCTGTGTACTATCATAGCAACCTGGGCTTTCATAACACCTGAGCAGTGCCACACCTCCATGCCACGCCACACTGATGCAATCATTCATGCAAGAGGAGCCCCAGCCAACTACTGAGTGTATAAATTAACATACTTTTCAGGAGGTTGATATTTCTGTATTATAACTCCTTTTTTGATTGGTTAAAGTTTTAATACTTTTAATACTTTTAATAAAACAATAATTTAATGATTTTAATAAAACTTTAATCTACTTGATTTTTGATTTTCATGAACTGTAAGCTGTAACCATTAAAATTAAAACAAAAAGGCTTGCAATATTTCACTTCATGTGTAACGAAGCAGGAATATATGAAATTTTCACTTTTTGAATGGCATTACGGGAAAAAAAAAACTTTTCTATGATATTCCAGTTTTCTGAGATGCACCTGTAGATGTGTGCAGTTGTTCGCATGTATGAAGTCTTGATGATCATCTAGTATCTGAACCAAACATTCAGCACCAGTATCTTGCACTGGAACTAAAACAGGATGGATATTTTTTTCTTCGGAGAGTATGCACTTAGCAGGCAAGTCAGTGTGGTATCGCATAATTGCCATCGTGCTGAGTCATCCTTCGCTGTCAGGCTATGACAGCCTGGTTCCAGACCTTTATGTTTGCTCTATGATTTAGGATTCAAGGGAACTTAGATTGGATAGTTTTATATTTTGACTCACACTTTACTGTCCTCGCTATAGTTTGCAACTTTCCACCACATACACCCACATATAATCAAAATGCTTCATTTTAGTCCATTATGCTACAGCTTCATTTATATGAATTCTAATTCATATGATCCACATATTTGAGGTCTAATGTGGCTTAAGGATATTCAGGGTTACAAAAAACATTGTCCCTGCCATCAGCCTGGCTGCCTATTACTGTTGAGAATAACAGCAAGTATTTGCACATGTTGAAGGCCGTCAGTAGACACGCACTGAAGTTACTAAACAATTCTGTTTTTTAAGGTTTTCCCAGATGAGTTCCACCTTCAGACCCTCAACCCATTCCTGCGGTCCTGTGCTGAGCTGCATCAGCACGTCAATGTCAAAAACATAATCATCGCCCTCATTGACAGGTACAACTTAATTCAACTATCATTAAATATGTATAACCAAACATAAATAATGCTAAGGTGGAAGAAGAAAAATGTACTTATATCCAAATCTTTCCAGTTGTTTGGGATTCGTCTATGTTTTGTCTTTACTGTCATTTGTGAATACAGGTGATGATAAAGCCAAGTCATTAACCATGCCATTAACAGCACTTTGTAGAACTATATTTTCTTTAAATCAGAACAGACAGGGCTGTGCCGGTTAAACCTCATCCCTAGCACTATTTAGCCACTAGGAGGCTCCACTGGGTTAGTTCTCCAAACAGTCTCTGAGTCAGTAAGTCGGTTAGTGACATTAAGGTTTCTAAGCCTTCCCCTCTAGCTGGGGTCCAGCAAATAGGTCTATGGGTTCAAGTGTCCATAGGAAAATGGAGAAAATTTTATTTGTACCCTGTTTATTTCTAATGAACTTGTTTCCAAATGTAGAATGTCTCAGAATAAGAGCACATATATACATGCTCGTCCTCTGGGAGCTGTGAGAAGGCATCTTGGGCAAAGACTAAAATTACAAAATGAATTTGAAGCAGATGAAAGTGGTTGAGGACCAGTGGGTACATCAAAAAAGTAATTGATAATACTTACAACAAAGGTTCTGTGTTCACTTTTGTGATTACAGTTCATCACACTGTCACTCCTGGAGTACAGTGAACATCACAAATTGATATCTGCATACCCAAAGGGGGCATCCTTTTTAAATAAATAGTACTATAATCAGAAACTTTGAAACACCATTTCACAGCCAATACATGTTGTGAGTATGATTAGAAATGAAAAGCCAGTTTCAAATTTCTTTGAAGCATGGTCTTGTGATGGTGTGTCTCAACATAGCATGGATAACTATAATGCTGATAGTTAACTCCATTCTTGATATGTCATGGCCCACTCGCCATGGCTGTCTGTAGTACAATACAACTTTTGACTGCAACACAGAATATGGAAATGTTGTCCAAAGGAAGAGTGTTGTGGGTGGAAATCTAATTGGAGAAGGGATGACGTTCAGCTTCACAGATCTTCAGCACTGAATAAGCATGAAGAAGACCGTCACTGTCATCCGTTCTCTCTAACAATGGGAATGCACCCAAATGCTGTATCATGCTGTTTTCTGCTCTGTGCTTCAGACTAGCTCTGTTTGCCCACCGAGAAGATGGCCCTGGCATCCCAGCTGAGATCAAACTGTTCGACATCTTCTCTCAGCAAGTGGCCACTGTCATTCAGGTAGCATACATAGGCCTTTTTTCTTGAAAGGTCCCAAGGATAATATAACCAAACATAATGTAACATAACATGTGCAAGCATAACCATGTTTGCAAATACCTTGTTAAAGCCTTGTCAACTCTCCTCCGTGTTCCTTTGATGTGGTTTTTATTAGGTAGCAGGGCAGTCTTGTTAAAAGGAAGTGCTAAATTACTAAACCTTATGGGGGACATCCTTTATCTCGCACAATACATGGTGGATTCCATTTGCTCATCAGGTTGTCTGTTCCCCCATCACTATACTTCTCAGTGGTATCATTTCTAGGCCATGAGTAATGAAATTTGTCTCTTAACGTTACCTGGTTGTAGCTAGCTTAAAAATGAAATGCATAAGTTACATTTTTGATGATTTTAGATTAGATTTAGATTTATTGTCCCCTAGGGGAAATTCCTTTTCACAACACTGTACATATATACATACATTCATTTAAAGAAATACAGCACATTAAAAATGTTAGTGTTGTCTTTGTGTTACCATTGTAGCCAATTGCTTAACAACTTGCTACCTTTTAGGTGTGTTTTTACTGTGTCTTATCACTTATTAAATGAGAATGGCAAAGATTAGCTATAGGGTTAAACAGGTGTAACAGTTTGTCATATTGTAGCCACCATTTTGAAAACATTTTGACCGAATTCCACACAAGTATGCATGAATGTGTTCCTTTGTGTTTTGTGTAAGGCAAAATATCATGGAAGGAAATATAAGGTGCGCAGTAGGAAGGTGGGCAGCGCTGAGCATGTTCAAGCAGAGTAAACCCAATAACAACAACCTTTAAGGGATGCGCCTACACTCATATACAAAAATGAAAATCTAGGAAAAATACTTGTACTTTTTGAATTATGTGACTCTAATTTTTTTTAACGTGTGCAGTCTTCCTGTAAACAATAAAATAAAAAAATCAATAGGTAAATAATAAAAGTTAAAAGTAATAATTATTTGCACAAAATTGGCTATCAGCAGCTACAGAACAAAAATTTCAAAATTATTAAAGTTTGTAAATAGTGAGGGTAAGAGTTCTTCCAACGTGTGTAGGATAAAAATCAAGCAAGGAAATGAAGGAAAAACAGAAAGATCCCACACACTGCCAATACTTGCAAAAGAAACTGTTGCAACTGTTACTGTTGTTTCAGTCAGTCAGAACTTCATCAGGCAGAAATAACTTTTGCTTGATGAAGGCAAAGCTGATTATCAAAGCTGAAACAACGTTTTTTTTCCACATGTTGGGAGCTCTCATCCTGTGGTTTCCTCCTCCAGTCTCGCCAGGACATGCCATCGGAGGACGTGGTCTCTCTCCAGGTCTCTCTCATCAACCTAGCCATGAAGTGCTACCCTGACCGTGTTGACTATGTAGATAAGGTCCTGGAGAGCACCGTGGAGATCTTCAACAAGCTCAACTTGGAACAGTAAGCCCTGGAAGTCCTGACATGAGTTTAGAGGTGTAGTGTGTTTAGTTACTTAAGGACCATACCATGTAACGGTTGTATAAGTGCATATAAAATGATCACTTAGAGGTCAAGGTTAACTTAGACCAATTCACTCCCTTTCATGTTCACAAAAAGTGAATACTTGGCATGTATGGTGCAGATTGGCCTTCAGATTAATGTCTCTTCACCTCACTGCTTCTGTTCAGTTTCCATGGACTCACAATGCCCTCCCTTTTTTTTTTTTTTTTTTTTTTTTTTAACGTCCTTCAGCATTGCAACCAGCAGTGCAGTGTCCAAAGAGCTGACCAGACTGCTGAAGATACCAGTGGACACCTACAACAACATCCTGACGGTGCTGCAGCTTAAGCACTTCCCACCGCTCTTTGAGTACTTCGACTATGAGTCTCGCAAGAGCATGAGTTGCTATGTTCTGAGTAACACACTGGACTACAACACCACCATCGTGGCACAGGAACAGGTTTGATCATTTGCAGATATACCCACACGAGCATCTATGCATTTTAGGTTTAGAGCGTTTAGCCATTTGTCTTACCTAGGCTGACTTACAGTGACTTCAAAAGTGGAACACGCTTAAATTCCTAGATCATCAACATAGTAAACAACCAATTGAAAGTAGTCCAGTAGATGCAACAAGAGAGGATGGTCTAATGTTCAGTGCAGTTGTCTGGACGGCCTGGATTTAGCATCAGTGTGACTATACCTATCGAAGTATCCTTAAACCCCTATCCAGGCCAGAGGCTCAGCAACCTGTTGTCCCAAACAAAGAAGGCAAGGGCGTATATTAAATCAAATTATCCCTGTGTTCCTTCTTGATGCATTAGAATTTCTTTTCCAGCATTATGTTTGACACAGCAGCAAATCAGTATACAAATATAATACTTTATTGCCATGCATAGTGACAGTTGATAGGAATTTTCCTCAGTGCAGCTCTTAAAAACAGACAAAAATAAATATAAAAAGTATAAAAGCATAAACTCCACTCCTCTCCTCCCCTTCTGCTGGATTCTCTAGGTGGATGCCATCCTGAACCTGGTGTCGACACTGATCCAGGACCAGCCTGACCAGCCAGCTGAAGACCCAGACCCTGAGGACTTTGCTGAGGAGCAGAGCCTTGTGGGTCGTTTCATTCATTTGCTCCATTCTGAAGACCCTGACCAGCAGTACTTGGTAAGAATTCTCCTCAACCAGATTTAGTTTTTTCCATGGTTGTCTGTATGTTTATGTATGATTACTAAGTTTAGGTTTTTAGTAACATGTACATTTCTTTCAAAATTCAAACCAAATGCAGTTGGTAGCTGTTATGATGCCGTGTTAATGGCTAAGGGCTGAACATAAGAGGAAGTGTAAAACGGGGTAGATGAGGGCAGACATGGCAGGATATTTTTTATGTCTACCACAGGAAATGTGATTGGCTTCCCCTCATCAGTTTGTTAGTTCCTCATATAAAATTGCTCAGACACAAGTCATAGGATTTTGATGAAATCTGCCAGTACTGCATTCAAGCATTTTTAAATTTACACTCAGTGCCCCAAAGAAGGTGCTACAGTTGCAACTGCGCATATCAGCTATCATACAAATTTGCCTGCAGGACCATCATTGTACACCATGTTGGATTTTGAGTATACTGAAAAAAGTTTTCCCTAAGATTATTTTTTTATGGTCACCAGATTCTCAATACAGCCCGGAAACACTTTGGCGCCGGTGGGAACCAAAGGATCCGCTACACACTCCCTCCACTGGTCTTTGCTGCCTACCAGCTGGCCTTCAGATACAAGGAAAACTCCTCATCGGTACACACCATCTCTGTGCATTTATCCTACAAATTATACCTTTTCTCTATGCAGTATCATACATAGTGTTCTCAGTATCAAATTCTCTGTCCTATGTGTCTGAAACCACCCCTTTTAGGATGACAAGTGGGAGAAGAAATGTCAGAAGATCTTCTCGTTCGCTCATCAGACCATCAGTGCGCTAATCAAAGCAGAGCTTGCTGAGCTGCCTCTCCGGCTCTTCCTCCAGGGGGCATTGGCTGCAGGCGAGATAGGATTTGAAAACCATGAGACCGTGGCCTATGAGTTCATGTCACAGGTATTGAGTTTAGTCAAACTGTCGATTCTTTGAATGACTTGATTTGGTACAGTCGATCTCCTGTGTAAGGCAACAACCAGTCACTGCAAAGGATGATGTATTTATAAAAGTAACTCATCCAGGTCCACAACTGACTGGTTCAGTGCCCTTATTTATATATTATAATAGCCTGGGGGCATCCTTCCATAGGATGCACTCAGAAATGCATCCCATGGCAGGAATACTCCAGTGATTGGACAAAATTGCACACTCTAGCAAATTTTAAGGCTTTTGATTGAATTTTAACTAATTATTTCAGTCACAAATTTTCTAAATCCTAGAGGACTGATATGTGGCCATATGTTTTGTTAGTGCCTCTTTGTCTAAGGGATCAGGTATTGTGTGAAACATTGAGTAAGAGACAAGCAGAATACATTTTTTGGCTGTTTTTTTTGGCAGCCTGACAACTGCTCTATGTCATTACATGGAAAAACATCTCAAATATTAAATGGCTTGTTACCCATCCAAGAAGTTTCGATGCCACTGCTTTGTCTAGAGCAGGCCTACAGGCAGCCAGTCAGGCATCTGTCTGATACAATGTGGTGGGTGACTTTTATTGATTTTTCTTTTTTACACCAAAGAGATTTGAAAGGCGTTTGACACATAGAGATGGGATTGGTGGTTCTTCAAAAGCTTTTATCTTTGCTTTTACACATCGCTGATATTAGGGAGATGTGTTGCAGTGTGAAAAAAACATGCATCTCTCAATTTAGCTCTCAGGCTCCCTCCTTCTCACCTCCTCCTACCCCACCCCTTTGGTTTTATTTATTTATTTATTTATTTAAATATAAACCTATACTTACCACTTTGCCTGCCCTCCAACTTATCCCCCTCACCAGGCCTTCTCTTTGTACGAGGATGAGATCAGTGACTCGAAAGCCCAGTTGGCAGCCATCACGCTCATCATTGGGACTTTTGAGCGAATGAGATGTTTCAGTGAGGAAAATCACGAGCCACTGAGGACTCAGTGTGCGCTGGCTGCCTCTAAGCTGCTGAAGAAGCCTGACCAATGCCGAGCTGTCAGCATCTGCGCCCACCTCTTCTGGTCCGGTCGCAGCACCGACAAAAATGGTGAAGAGGTATGTGCTAATAGTCTTATTTTCTAACCTGCAGTGGTGGTATCTAAAAATATGGGTAAACTATGGCCTCAGTTTGGGAATAGAAATGGAAAAAGTGAATAAATAAACTACTCTGCACATTAAAAAGTTGGTCAGTTCAGTTAGGTGGATTTACTCCCCACTATGTTGCTGTTCTTGCTCCAGTCTAGTTAAACTGGGGACATAATACACGTCTTTTTAGACTGATTCAAACTACAGTTTGGCATTACAATTTATTTTTCAAGACAGGAGTAAGTAAGCCTGTTATTACCTGCTAGTTAGATTTAAGTTTGAACCTAGACTAGCCTGAGTATTTATTCTCACCAAGTCTGACTTTGTATTTCCAAAGTTAACAAAATGCAACTGAAACAGTTCAAACATAGACAAAAGTTTAAATTTAAAGCTTTCAGTAACCCACTATTAGATATAATGTTTTTTGTAAAATGGCCGTTCTTGTGGCGAGTTGTTTGGCTGGTGCGATTCCCAAACAAAAATTGACCTAATGTTGTCAGACACTTTAAGCAACAATCTGAATCTGTCAGTGGCAAAAACATGTACTTTCAGTGGACTTGATTTGACAATGCAAATTTTGTGTTTTATTACATTGCAGCCTGTTTCGCGGCTGCCAGCTGAAGCAATCTCAATACTTGACCAAATTTTTGACCCTATTAGTCATTTGGAACCCAGAATGTGGGGGTTGAAAACTACTGGAATTACCCTTTAACTGACTGAATTGGAAGTAAATTGACCCAAATCTTGGTGTTGGGGTTAGTTACTAATGAATTCAGTCAGAATATGCATACATATATGCATTGTGTTGCCAAGGTGATTAAGTCCTGACTGCACCAGGAGAAATTAATAAGGCTGAAATGTCACTGTTCTGACAGACACTCGAGGTTTCCTGACAGGAGACACACGTACTGCAGCTGTGTTTCCTTCAGCTCAGAAAGGCCATATGGATCCATTGAGTCATATATAATAACACAGAACCATACAATCAGTAATAAATCAATAGCTGCTTGTTGTTTGGAAGTTTGTTTCATTTTCAGTCGTTACACCGTTGCAAAATTATAGCCATCATCTCGCCTGTAATTCAAATGTAAGTTAAAGATAATGGGTGGCAACAGTCTTCTGTCTTCTGTTCATGAAAGATATGACATTGCTAGATCTCCCTAATGATCTATCAGTATCTATTGCAACTGTTTTGGTGCATTTAAAACTATGTGTCTAGGTTTCATAATTGCCAATGGTCTGATTTTATGTCTTCAGATTCGTGATGGTAAGCGTGTGATGGAGTGTCTGAAGAAAGCACTAAAGATTGCCAACCAGTGCATGGACCCATCGCTGCAGGTCCAGCTCTTCATTGAGATCCTCAACAGATACGTGTGCTTCTATGAGAGGGAAAATGATGCGGTGAGAATCCATAAATAGCCCTTTTCCCTCGCTGTGTGCTACTAGAATGATTTCCCCCAGTTTCTCCATCTACACCACTCAAGTGGCACTTATCCCATGAAATGTTTTTCACTCAAACTATCTTTTTAATTCATTTCCCTCAACAACTATGGAGGACTAAAAGGGACAGAATGAAATAAATAAATACATCTTTAAATAAATACTTAAAAGTGTCATTAATTAATTAAAATGGGAATTAAATAAATAAATGTGTCATTAAATGTGTCATTAATTCATTAAAATACCAGTTCATTTAATGTAAAAACATATATAGAATTATTTCATTATTTATTTAATTATTTCATGGACCTGTGTTGCAGTGCTTCATGAATTAATTTTATCTGTCAAACTCACCCATCAAAGTCAGTGGGCGGGACTAACGCAAATCTAGCCTAATCGATTGCTTAGGTCTGAAGCCTGGAAGTCTGCCGGAGCCGGAGGAGTTTTGCTGAGAGCCTCTCCAGTTAAAGTTACTGCTTCTCTGAGTAGTTCTGGGCAACTTCTCGACATTTTGTGGCTGCACCTATCTAGCACGCATCGCGCACCGCAGTAACATTTGCTCCTGCAAATCCCCCATTTGCTTGAACCGAGTAAAGGTTGCGCCACCAAGTGTGTCAGAATATCAAATCAAATCAAATCAAATCAAATCAAATCAAGCTTTATTGTCATTAAGCTACACATACAGCAGTAGTGCACACAAAATGAGATAGAGTTATTCACTTGGGATCCCCAAGTGATGGTAAAGTCAGCAGTTTAAAAGTCTAACAGCTTTCTGGAGGAAGCTGTTGCTCATTCTAGCGGTTTTGCTTTTCACCGTTTGCCTGATGGCAGCAGCTCAAAGTATTTGTGGAGCGGGTGAGAGGGGTCTCTGACAGTGTTCAGTGCTCTACTCCTGCAGGGATGGGATGTTTCCATGGAGCCATGTCTCCGCAAAAGCAAGCACACAGCAGTCTCTCTCCTGCGGGTGTCTCTTAGCAAGCGTAGCTCGTCCAGCTTGTTGTCGAGGGAGCGAACATTAGAGAGCAAGAGCCACGGTCCTGCTGGTCTGGAGGGGTTAGCCTTTAGCCTTTAGCCTGTAGCCTCTAGCCTAGCGTGGATCCCGGCTCTCTTCCTCCTCATTTGTTTACGTTTGCACCGCTTGCGCTCCCTCCTCTCCCTGGTGACAGCCGGTGTAGACGCCGGTAAAATCCCGTGCTGGCGTAGTGTGTCCACATCAAAGCAGAGTGCCTCAGTTCTTGCAGCATGCTTTACCTGATGTTTAGTAAAGTCTCTCGGCTGTAGGTTATGCAACCTGAGCGTCTGGGTTAAGCAAAACAGTTAAAAACTTTCACTCTAGAATATGTTTACTTGCTCTGCATCAATCGATTATCTGAAGTCGATCTGTCTTGACTTGCTGTGCTGGGTAACCAATCAGGTGTTAGGATCCGCCCACTTACTTTGATGGGTGAGTTTGACAGAAAAATTAATTCATGAAGCACTGCAACACCGGTCCATGAAATAATTAAATAAATAATGAAATAATTATATATATGTTTTTACATTAAATGAACTGGTATTTTAATGAATTAATGACACATGTAATGACACATTTATTTATTCAATTCCCATTTTAATTAATTAATGACACTTTTAAGTATTTATTTGAAGATGTTTTTATTTATTTCATTCTGTCCCTTTTAGTCCTCCATAAACAACAGCTCCACTTATTTTCAGTTTAGCCTACGTGTATAAACATAACTTGAGTTTAGGGTTTGGTTGGTATGGGTCTTTGATTCCTTGTATTAATGAATAGAAACCGCTGATAGACAATATTTTGTGCCAAGATGTAATAATGGGAGTATTTTCTAAATTCTATACATGACAAACAAGGTGTTAAATGTGAGAAGGAATATTTCCCACGACAAATGTTGTACACAGGTGTGATGTCTCAGTGTCTTAGCAGCTTTTCATCCCTGACATGCAGACAAACTAGTTCAATTTCTGGAGCCTTTTGAAGCGGAGATAGTAAAGGCCAAATGTTGATCTATTCAGATTATTAAAGGCGCATTAGACAGGAATAATATGTAAAAACCCACCTGTATCATAAGCCTAAATCACAAAGTGGGGCTGCAGCCATCCCCACTGATTGAGATGCTGTTGATTCTCTCAATTTGCCAAAATTCTCTGTTTGTGTGGTCACTGGTGGGAAATCTGCTCCACACAAAAAGTAATGAATGAAAATTTCAGGGTGAAACACAAACTCAGTCATTACCAGTGCTCCATCCAGTGAAAGCTGCACACTACTGACAGCTGAATCCCTTCCTTAGCTTCACCCCCACCAGACACTGAGAAAAATACATTTAATTTAATGATGCCACCAAACAAAGTTGGCTCAGTGTTGACGTACTCAAAATTCAGACAGATTCGTCTCTTGCTATTTTCTAACATGGTAAATCACCTACTGCAGGTTTAATGCCGCTTCCAACTGTCAAAGGCACTGATTCTACCAACCTGAACACACTTTAGCCACTACAAAATCAGATTAGAATCCAGAACTTGAGTATTACATGGCATCACCATACATTCATCAAATTGTTTCTGTCCCTTCGTCAGATTGTTTGCCATCAGATTTTCTGTAATGCCATACAAGAGCAGTGTGCAAGAACCTCTCTAATTTGATTTTAGCTCCTTCTCCTATGCACTTGCCTCCGTGTTGTTTGGATGTGCAAATATTTCTTTTAAAACACACACTGAGGTCACAAAAATTTACACACATATGCATGTGACCGGGCTGTCAAAATCCAAGAGCTGTCGCGGGAGACCAAGTTAGAAATTTGCTGAGGCACAGCCGTCAGCCCTGCATCCAAATGTTATTCGATTTTGTTTTTTTCCTGGTTGTATTCACATTCCTTCTTGACGGCTTTGCAACTGTCACCCATCCTCCCACATATCTCAGCCATCTGCCTCACCACACTAAATGTGTGTGTGTGTGTGTGTGTGTGTGTGCGCGTGTGTGTGTGTGTGTGTGTGCGTGTGTGTGTGTGCGTGTGTGTGTGCGTGTGTGTGTGTGTGTGCGTGTGTGTGCGTGTGTGTGTGTGTGTGTGTGTGTGTGCGTGTGCGTGCGCGTGCGTGTGTGTGTGTGTGCGTGTGTGTGTGCATGTGTGTGTGTGGTGTTTCATGGCTGCGCTGCCAGTAGCAGGCAGTTCAGAACACACCATCTGACTTTTTTTTTTTTTTTTTAAACTATCTTCTCTACTCCTTGTATTTTGCAGCAGTTTTTCTTCAGGCCATACTTTTCTTTTCTTGTGGGTGAAGTGATTTATTTGCCATATAGTTCTGGATCATTCTTCAGATGTTTTACTCCTCTGAATACTGCCAAAGAAAAATAGAAATCTTTGAAGGGTTTCATCTACAGTGTTGAGGTTTTATTATCTTTGAGTTTTACATCCTGCTCGAGGACAGCAACGTTATTGTACAAACACTGTAGTATGAATTAGCAGAAATATGTCAGGGACAATTCACTCTTTCATATGACTTTTAGAAGGCTCTCTGCTGAGAGTAGATTTAAAAAAGTGAAAGTGAATTTATCCACTGCTTATTGTAAAACAGCCATAAAGTCATAAAGCTCATAACTGCACATACATCTTGCACAAAACGGTTTACAGTGTTTTGACCAAGAACTGTGAAACAAATCACAGCCTTTTAACTATTTAGCTATTATTTATCTACTACTACCACTACTACTATCTAACTATTGAACTATCACTGATGGTGAAATTATGCTTCTTTTAAATTCTGTGCCTATTACCATAGCAGCAAGCCAGTAATTCATGTTATACGTAGCTCTTTTGACTATTCTTCTGTTTAATGTTGCAGTCAGCTCATATAGGAGGACAGTACATATGAGCTTCTTTACTAAAAAATACTGTTCACCTCAGTTTTCAGTAGGATTTCTTTGACTTTCTAAATTCTGATGGCAAAAGCAAGGAGCTACCTGTTGTGACATGCAGGGAATTGTATTTATTTCAGATAAAACCAATTAAATGAATTATTTTGCAAAAAAGTCCTTTGGTGATCATGATCTCTTAAAATTCTGCCAAAGGCAGGCAAAAAACAGCTCTGACAGTTTCAAACTACTTCGATCTCGTAATAATACTTATTCCTACATGATGTAAATATAATCTTAGGGCAGTTTTAAATATCATCTGATAAACAGGAATTGTCCTTTTTAACCCTTTCTCTTATGCTCCGCCCTTTTAGGTGACAGTTCAGGTGTTGAACCAGCTGATCCAGAAGATCAGGGAGGATCTTCCCAACTTGGAGGCTAGCGAGGAGACCGAGCAGATCAACAAACACTTCCATAACACACTGGAGCATCTTCGCCTACAGAGGGAGTCCCCCGAGTCTGAGGGCCCCGCCTATGAGGGCCTTGTTCTTTAAAACCACAGCAATTGGGAAGGGTTTGGGGGTCAAACTCTAGATATATAACTAGATTGTGAATATATAACCGCACACAGTTGGAGAAACACACACACACACACACACACACACACACACACCCCAAGGTATCCCATCCAGTAGGCCAGGGTTAAAAAAAATGTGATGTGATTATGCTTCAGAGAGCTATCTACCTTCTCTTCAGTGCTTTCCCTATCCCTCCTCCTTTCTTAACGTTTATTTTCCCAATCAGTTTTCTCCTCCCTGCCTCCCAGGACCATTTCATGTTTTGCTAGAGCAAGTTTTGAAATGTTACATTTTGACAAACTGGTGCATCAACAATACTGCACTTATATTCTTGTCCTCACACTTCCAAAGTCTTTGGCGTCATTCCTTTGTGAATTTCTACTTGACCATTTTTGTCCTCCAGAGGCACTCTCTGTACTGAGAAAACGGACAGATAATTCAGTTCACCGCCAGGTTTTAATAAACAGGTGAACTTATCCTGGCCTGTCACTGCATCGCTCATAGCCCTTCTGTCTGTCTGTCCACTGGGTCATACATCTCTGCCCTTCACTTGTTCATCCCCTCATATTGAAAAGAACATATTTGGTTCTGGTGTTTGCAGAATGTAAAGTGTCACAGTGATCAGTCGGTCATGTTTAAGGGCATAGATGCCTCTCCTGAATTTGCAATAAGTCTTGTAATAGCCAAACAATAAGCTGTTCTTCAGGACATCTAGGGGGAAGCCTTACCAGGTGTAGATGGTTCAGTGGAAGCTCATGTGAGTTACAGTCCTGCAGAAATGGCACAGATAACATTGTTCCTCTTAGAAATGCATGAATCTTAAAAGAAGGGCCATTTTTTCACCCCTGTCAAACTGTTGTGGTGGAAACTGTTTTGGCTCCTCACAGTTCAGTTGATAATCATGCAGTATTTTGCATGACCTTTTGAAAAATCAATAGGGTTTCTGTTGCGAATGGTGGAGCATTAGCTGCCTGCCTCTTGTCAAGCTGTGTGGACTCACTTATTTTCGAATATGACTTGACGGTTTTATCCCTCAACCTCTGCCTCTCTAAGTACATCATGTTTGTCTTGACATGTCTGTTTTGGCCTCTTAATTCTTTTGTCGATTTATTTCTGGCCGCCGTCTTCTGCCCAGTGGACAGGTGTGTTCAAAGGGAGTAAAGTAGAGCATATCTGTGCAAGTTTTAGCATAGGTCCATGTTTGTACCATTAAGCCAGGTGTCCAGGTCATTTTCTCTGTGTGGAACAAAGACAAAGCAAGGTTGTGGATGTGGCTTCATACTATCTACGCTGCTTAGCTCCAGTGTCTGAGATCGTCATAGCTTTGCTGATCCGTGTTATTGCTGGCTGGTAATTTATCAATATTGCCGGCAAAGCTGGTTACTGATGGAGCAGTCCCACCCTTTGAGTTGATCTGTTTGTGGTGGCTGTGCAGTGACTCCTCTGGAAATTGCATGGTAGTTGATTGAGCTGCCATACTGAGCGCTTGATGGCATGTGTGAGAGTGTGTGTGAAATTTTTACATTGGTTGCTGCAGCTTTCAACAGTGTCTGCTAATCTCTTTATTTCTTAGCTGTTAGTATTGTGTTGATTTGGTGGATGCAGCAACTACTTATTCCTGTCCCTCCCTCTCTGTCATGTATTGTATGTATAACCTACTTGTAAATCAGAAAGAGGAAAAAAAGCAGAATATCAATTATCATCAGTGTCATTTGCACAAATAAACAAATTCATATTAACCCTACATGTATGCATCTTGTTTATTTTACCAGCGTAATCAGTGTTTATCAGTAATGCTCAGTTGAAATGGCTTGACCAGTAATTTTCAACAACAGTGAAAAACCTCTTATATGAGGTCATGCATGAAAATTTGAGAAATGACTGGGCAAATAAGTTCTAAATTGTATTTATCATTCTTATTAAGAATTGCAAAAACAATCATTTGTTGACTTATCTAACTGAATGAATCGGTTTTCAGGATCATTGGAGTATATACCCCTTTTTTCGGACTTGGAGTGACCCATAGTGTGATTTATGTTAAAACACGTATATTAATTTTTTAATGTTCAATATGTAGAGGTGTGTAAATAACAGTAGAAACTGTTTGACAGTACTACTCTCTTGTACTGCTGCTTGGAAAGCCTTAACCATCTTGCATTATCACTATTATCTGTAGCCTCATATTCTTCTATACATGTACCTATCTCTGGTGTTCTGTAGCTTTTATTTGTTGCAGATCAAGTCAGTAACTATCACAGACAAAAAGAGGGAGGCTGGAAAAAACGGCAACAAATTTCAGAAACCGACAAGTGATTCATTCTCGCACCGCACATGCACTCTACTGAAGAGCCGTGTTTGTGCATTACAGAGTTGAATGATAACACATTGTTTTGTTTTTTCAGTGGTGAAAAGCGGTTAAAGCCATGATGACTCAAGGTCTGGCGGTTTTCCATGGCTGGAGAGAGAACCCAAAGCTGTAGTCTACAATTAACTCTGAACTAGATTTCAGAGTTGAGCGCTCATGTCGGAGGGAAACTTAATGGATTGTTGAAGGATTAACTTTTCATTCCAAGTTCCACAGGAATACCGATTCACACATGGTGGATTTGTCTTTTTACATGTCTCTCACAAATAGATACATTCACATATACATTGATTAGAGAGGTCAGCCTGCTGGGCTAATTGCAGCACCACAGATTGGTATTCAGTACCTCAGCAGTGTTTGATGCCAGACAGACTCTAGCTGTGGGTTCTCACTGGTACTACACCCTCCTATTTTTGCTGCAGCCTTTCAGGTACTTGACAAAACCTGCCACAGCTTCAGTGGATTTGCTTTGCCCTCACAGACAAACGTGGTTTTTGGAGCTTCCCATAAAAGATGTCCACACCTATCATTCCAATCAGGAGTCACGGGGAAATGCATCAAATGGCGGTCTGTGGGTAATACATGAACTGCAGGGGCAACACCGTCACAGTCTGTGTTGATTTAATATGCCTTTTTATGTTAATAAGAGATGTGTCTTCCCAGAGTAAATTGCATGCAGATGAACTCACATTCTGAATGCCCTGATTAAACTAAATGCTAAATTGACTATGAAATGTTTTTTTTTTTTTTTTTTTTTTTTTGGTGGTGAGCTGAAGTGTTGTTTTTATACAAAATCATCAGGGTCAATTAACAAGCAGTATATTTCCATTTAGCATAAATGTACAATTAAAGGTGCATTTATCATTTTTATATCAATAAATTATTACAACAATCTGCTATAAACAAATGAGACCATTGGTGATTTGTGTGCCACTGGGTCAGATTTGATGGGAAATGGATTGTGAACTTCCAGGCTTTCAGGCTTCATGACAAACAGGGGGAAGTGACGTAACTATGGGAAATATAATTTTGAGAGACAGCTGCAATAATATCACTGGTACAAGGAAGAGGCTACCACTCTTCTCAACCAGTCTCATTTGTTTACATTCATTTCAAAGTATCATTTGACCATGATTTACTATGTGTTTAAAATTGCTCTAGGGAGTATGTTTGGGGCAGATCTCTGACCAACATTACAATGGTAGAACATAATATTCTATTTGCAAAATAGAATCCTAAGAATCCTGAATATTTTGTGCACATTGACGTATGTCAGTAAAGCTCCGGAGCAATTTTCCTGTCTACGTACCCAAGGAAAATTTTTCACTTCAAAATGTTTTTTTTTTTTTTTTTCTTTTCCACCTTAATCTATTCTAGGCACCACTGTCAACCCAGAGCCAGTCTAAAGTTGTACATTCCAGTGTTACTTCAGCACTGACAAGAAGTCTGATTCAGACCTTGACATGAAATGAAAAAACTCCACACTCCAAAAATGTTATGTGTCATCAATCAGTGATGTTGAGTGCATTCAAGGAGTGATTTTTTTTTTTTTGAATTTGTAAATTTTTTTTTGTAAGAGTTGTAACTCACATTTTTAGTGTACCCCTTTTGTCAGCCTGTCTTTTCTATTCCTAGTTCAACAGGGATGACATGTAGTAAGAATGCCCTCCACAGTCCCCAAAGAGAGGACATGAATTTGCTACTTTTAGTCCATCTGGCCATCCTATTACAGCTGAGAAACTAGTTAGTTTGTGAATATTAGGGCACATTTACAGTCATGCCCATGCCCTTGAGAATGAATTGCATTGAGATCTACTGAAGCTACTGTCAGCAGAGAAAGTAATATATATGCTTCTTCTGTGATGAATTTGACAGTATTATTATGGCTGAACATTGGTGCAAAACTGTGAGTCTACAAAGAGGCTCTTTTTCTTTGTATCTAGGAAACTTGCAGCTAAACTGTGATGTTTTAGAGAGCAAATCGCCTTGGAGCCTCACTGGAAATATCATAATGTGTCATCAACTTGGTTATGTTAGGCTAATTATCCGCAGGAATAAGAAAAATTGTACACCACCAAATAAAATAGACCCTGAAATGCAAGATAAATGAGTTAAAGTGTTTAAAGGTGTTTTTTTTTTTTTTTAAGTGCTGTAAATTGTTTTTTACACTCCTGCCCAGCCCACATCCCTCCATATACCACCAAATTATATGCCCATTCAGTCCTACCCACAGATGCTGCCTGTTTTGAGGGCAGTGGGGGAAAAAAAGTAAAATGAGAAAAGTCCAAGAATGATAAAGAAACCAAGGTTTTGAATGGATCCACATGTAATCCAAGGCAGGACCAATGTCCACAGTTCAAACACGGAATTATCCAGGGCTGTAATCAAACAAAATACATCTTAATACTGCAATACAGCTGATACTGTGGAGAAATCTTTTTCACTCCGATAGTTGTTATCACATAGTGTTATGAAGTCCCGGTCAGTGTTGTCCTTGTTAATTCCAATGGTACCTCCTATCTACTGAGACCCACTAAAAACAACCATTACAAAAAAAAAAAAAAAAAAAAAAAAAAAATCCATCCTCATGCTCAGAAATTCATGAATGCATTCCAGGAGTTATTTTGGTGCTGTGTAAAGTGTTGTGATTTTCTTTTGCTTCATCAGCCTCTACATTCAGTCGGTGATTTCCCCCATGTCTGAGATTATCTTTTGAAAACATCGAGAGAGCTTGCCTGTCTGCCTTCACTCAGCTGTGGGTTGTAGGTGTAGCAGGAGAAAGCGAAGGTGATCATATGGTATTGTTTTTCTGTTGAGAATAAGAGTCTTGGCTCTCAGTCAAAATGCATCTCGTTTTGTCAATGCATTGCTTTCTGATTTACTGAGGCTGCTACGCCTGATACGATGGATTCATCCCCCTATGATTGTTCAAAATATGCAAAATCTTGAGTCTGGAAAGAAGCCCTTTGATTCCGAGGGACTGCCATCAAAATATGACGTTTACCGTTGACGTTTCAGATGGCTGACAAACTTTCCTCCATCAAACTCCATAGTAGCTGCACTGGAAATATCTCAGCATGACATCACATCATCTGTTTTTTATTTAATAGCAATTTTCCCATTAATTCAAGAATCCAATGTCATTGTTCATCGTGACCTTTTATTCCCATGGCATGGTCGGTAATAAAAATCAATTTGCCCTGAGGTCAAACTAGAAATTGTGTTCCGTATACTGTGGCTGTATCTTGGCCTTGATGGGGCAGAGCACTTTACTGAAGGCTCGTCTGAAGCTGGTATGGCACAGTGGATAGAGTACCGGGTTGATAGAGGAGTTGAGCCATAGCAACCAGAAGGAGATCTCATACAGGTAGTGCTGAATGCACCTTGAATGGCAGGCTGCCCGGATGATCATCAGCAGGGTGTATGGCGCCCAGCAAAGACCAAACACACACACAATCACTGCCAGGGACTTGGCCACCTTCTTATCCCTGGACAGGCGGAGCCGGCTGTCTAAGCGTCGGCGGTGTCCACCCCTTGGAGGTTGATGGTGTTCAGTGGGATAAAGTTTAGCGGCAGGAACATTCTGGAAGTTTTCCACCGTTTCTCCCACTTGGAGCGGTGGGAGCTCTTCGGACCCCGCAGGACTCCCACGTTCCCTGCTGTTCACCACCTTTGTCGCGTTACAAGCAGCGGGAATGCGGGAACTGCCTGGTCTGCTGACGGAGGCCTCAGCAATCCTCACTCTGCGGCCCTCAGCTGCAACAGTGCGGACAAAGAAGACCTGCTGCTGGACTCCTCCTGCGCCTCTTCCCTCTGCTCCTCCACTCAGCTCCTCCATCTCTGATACCCTTCTTCCAGCTGGTGGCGTCCCTCCCTCATTGCCAATCCTGTCATCGCCTCTCATCAGGTTCCTTCTGCGGATGTTCAAGTAGATGCTGACATTGAAATAGGTGACGGTGATGAAAGGCGTGAAGAACTCAAACATAGAGGCGGTCATGAGGAAGTACCAGTTGAAGTAAAACTCGGCATGGCACTGATGATCGGGCACCACGCTGTGGCCGGTGGCATATTCCCAGCTGATGATGGCCGGTCCGTAGAGAAGGAAGGCCGCCAGCCAGACACTGAGCATCTTTAGCACAGCTCCACGAGATATGCCTTTCTGGCACTGGTAGCTGAGCTGTGGAGAAAAGATAAACTGTCAAATGTCAAATGTTTTTTTTTGTTGCTGGCATTGTTCAGTACTGACCCAAAAACCCCTTGTTGGCTAGTATCATCTACGTCTGATCAAAATGGGTTTTTGGAGGCTGTTGCAAATATTTTTGGCCTTAAGCTCCCATATACCTGGTATTTTGTGACAATCTTCATTGACTGTGCCCATTTTAATATCAAGAACTTTCAAGTATTAAAGTATTTCCTCCAGAATTTCATCCTTGCCAGAGTAGAAAAGCCCTTGAAACAGCATTTAGATCAGAGGACACTAAAACTTGAAACACATTATTTTTCGCAAACACTGACATGGAATTTGACCAAATCTCAGTCTGTAGGCTCGTTAGAATACATTTAGGTTAAGAGCTTCCCAAAGACAACCAGTGTAAAGCTCATCAACTGGCAAGAAATATAATCAGTCAAACAATATTTATCAGAAGTGGACAACATTGGCTGGATCACATCCTATTTTAAATGAAAACTCTCTCTATATATCATATATCCCTATTTGACAAAGGCTCTCAGGTTTAATTTAGGCTTGACAGCACTGAGCTCTGAAAGCCAGTATGAAATCATTCATTACAATTATCCAAATGCACAAATCGACCAACAGAATCATTTCATATCAATTACATATTTATAATTTAGCTGGCTTGCATGTGCATTTGAGAAGCCTATGTGTTGCGTGAAAGTGCACGGTTGCTCACTGAGCATAAAAGGCTTCCCTTACAGCTTTGGTGACGGACATGAAGCGGTCGAAGCTGATGAGGACGATGTTGAAGACAGATGCTGTGCAGAGTGTGTAGTCCACCACCAGCCACAGTTTACACAGCCCTCTGCCCATCCTCCACTCTCCAGTTAAGACATATGGTATGTACACTGGGATGCAAAATCCCGCTGGAAAAGAACGGATACTAATATCTTTCTCAATGGAAATAGGTACACAAATACACACACACACACACACACACACACACACACACACACACACACACACACACACACACTTTCCACTTGAAAAAATTCAAGGATACAGTATGTTCCCCAGAATTTCCTTGTTCTCAGTGTGGAAGAGCTTCTGGAACAGCCTTTACACCCCTGGACACTAAAACACCTCAATGACATGCAATGTGTTTTAAAAACCCAATATATTGCAAATAGTATGCTATTAAATCAGCAACGACTGCTACTACTTCTACTACTACTAGCACTACTCCTAAAACTAATAATAATAATAATAATAATAATAATAATAATAATACTATAAACATATTCATGCACATCATGCTGTTCATGTGAGGAATGGCAGGCTGTATTGAGTGGCACACAAGAGATGAGAGAGATTCTCATCATGCTTTATTAATCCCTGTGGGGATATCCAGCCACTGCAGCAACAAAATGATATGATAAGACTACAGAGGAAAAATGAATAAGAACATGAATGAATGTAGACTGGAGCACACAGAGGATGTTAAGAGAAGCATATAAAGCAGAAATGCAGGCTGTAACTGAGAGGTATGGTAAAATACAGCTGACAGGGATGCAGGCTAGTGGGGGGGGTGAAGTTGACCACGTTGTGAGACTGGCAGCTGTTGTATGAAGACTATAACGGTGTAAAAACCGAGCCCACCCGGTTTGTGGGTCTTTAAACGAGGGAAGCACGCTTTTCCATAAATAGGGGGACTGATTTTGGGTTTTGGTTGCTGGTTGTCTGCTTTATTGTTATCAATGACTGGTGATCACAGTCTCCCCTCCTCTTTATTAAGCATTGCAACAGCAGTGATTAGCGTGACGACAGATTGACAAAATAACTAGGAAATCGTGGAAATGAATGAAAATATAACAATTTAACCAAAAGAGAAAAAACGAATACATGCGTCCAGTCCGGTGCAATGTTAAATTAAGCGGAGATAATGGCAATGGCAACCATCAATGTCACCAGTGTGAAAAACAAAAACAATGATTTTTTTTTTTTTTTTTTTTTTGAGAAAAGTATAAATTCAGCATTTATCCTTAAATGACCCTATGTCTGACAGTCTAGCTTACCTTACTCCAGTTGCATGCTGCTTACTATAATGTGCAGCCTATAGACCACTTGAATTTATGTCATACAAAAGTAGGCTATGTGAGCCTCCAATAAACTAAAATTAAGTGGGTTCACCTCCGGCTGTATCCTAACAACAATAGTAAAAAAAAAAAAATAAAAATAAAAATAAAAAAATAAAAATAAAAATAAAAAATCGAGATCTAGCCTATGGAGCATGGGCAGCTGTACACAACAAATGAGAGACAATACGGGAATATGAAGAGAGCAAAATACCGACGAGAAAGTCCGCTATGGCCAAATTTAGAAAGAAAAAGTTTCCTCTGTTCCTGAGTCTTTTCTCCACCAGGAAACACAGGATGACGAGCGCGTTGCCCAGCACGGTGGCGGCAACGAGCAGGGTCATGAGCAGCGCGAGGAGCACCATGGTGTACGGAGAAAATGGACGGTGAGGCGCGCGCGGTGGCTCCGTCCGCGGCTCTGTCCCGGAGCTGCTGTTCACACCGACCAGCTCCGACCAGTTCCCAGTGAAGAGCTGCTCTGAGCGGTTGCTGCTGGACGCCGGGGTCCACAACAGAAACCCCACAGACAGCGATAAGCACCCGGAGCGCATGGTGACTCCTATCCAAAACTGGGACATGAATGAGGAGGAGGAGGTGATGCTGACCAGCTATACGACGCGCTACTCAGTTTCTATTGGTTGGCTCGTGTTAGGGGTGGAAAGAGGACCAAAATCCTCTGCACAGTTACTGTCACTTTGCTGCGACTTCTATATGCCTGCAAAATCATAACACAACTAAAGCTTAATCAGATCAGAATCAGAAATGCTTTATTGATCCCCCAGGGGAAACTGGGTCAGTTAGCAGCTGCTCAAATTCTCAAGAGAAGAATTACATCATAAGAAGTAGAACAAGAAATAAGACTTAGGCTGTGCATTGTGTACAAAGTTTAAAAAAGCATGTGCATGATGTCTAAATATGTGCATTAATCCTCCAAAGACCACGCCAATAAATACAGAAATAAGCATGAAAAAGTATACCTATGGATATTGCACAGTTGAATTGTTGTCAAGTCCTGCAGGTGTAAAATTTATTATTAACAAAGATAACAAAGCGAAGGTTGAATATGGTTCATAACTGGCAAGTGGGGCTGTGTGGGAAGTATCTCTCCTGCCACATATATTTTTCTTTTCATGACATGTCTCTGTTCAAATTGCACGTCTAGATGCAATTGAGGACATTTGCATTGAAATAAATGGCATTAAATATTCTGTCAGTCGTCTTTGAGAACAGAATTTCTATAATGATCATCACCCACAATGAAGATATAGTCCCTTTACAACAATATTCTCAGTTTCCTAGTTTGGTGCCATGTTAGCACCATTACTGACAATGGCAATGCCACTAGCAATATTATTTATCTATTTATATTTATGTATTTATTTTGAGCGAGTGAGCTCGATGTGCTTTACATTGAAAGACAAAACATAAAAATGTTGCTATAGTCATGAGTGTATAGGTAACATAATAACAACATAGTATAAGAATATGACCTTTTTTAAATTGCAGTGATTCATGCGTCCAGCATACATCAGACACACCACACAGCAATTAAAAACACAAAAACATCAACACAACCAAATAGCACTATCATGTGTTTATGCCCACGTGCACTATCACATGGGCACATGTAACCAACTGCATGAGAAACAGTGCCACCACACACACAAGCATGCACACACGGATGCGTGCGTGCGTGCGTGCGTGTAAAGCACACACACACACACACACACACACACACTCAGGCACACACACAGAGGCAGTAATTGTAAGAATTATTTTAAGTTTGCTTCTGAACACTTGACATGGTTGTGATGGACCTCGGGTCACCAAGCAGTTTGTTCCAGAGATCAGGGCCACAGTCACTGAAGACAAACTCGCCAACCTTGCACTGACTCTCGGTACAGCTACAGAATCTCTGCCTGGTGACCTGAGAGGCCTGATTGGCTTATAATCAGCGAGCAAGTCAGACATGTACTGAGGAGCCAAGCCATTAAGAGCTTTATAAGCTATAATGTTATTCATTTTTCACATTGTAGAATGACAGACTATCTGACCTCACCATGGCTTTCTCTCTCTCCCTTGGCCTAGGCAATTCTTTTTGTGTTTCCCTCCTGCCCACTGTGCTCTTGCCTCTCCACTAGTGCTTCACACTAATGATCTCACTGTGTTATTAGTGTCCTGTGTGCCATAATCAGTCACTTCCCTGTCAGATCATTCTGCTGTGTTCCTTGTGGTACCTAGTACATACCCCCTGCCTGTTTCGGCTCTGTCTGCCTGTTTTAGACAGGTTTGCATGCTAGTCTGACTGTTGGGCTGATTGCCTATATGATTTCCTGCTTCTTGCCTGACTGTCTACGAGCCTGCCTTTGGTCTTTTTAAAGTAATTTTAGAAGAACGTCACAACTGCAGTGAGACATGGTCCATGAAAGGCCTGATCACAAACGGAACATGCGTCATTCATGTTGGGCTGCTTAGCTATAAAGGAGATAGGGCAGGCCTGGTTTGTGCAGATGTATGTTAATAATAACACCCCATTTATGCTTGACATGTTATGCATCTCTTATGCATGTGATATCCAGATACAGTTTATCCACATTCCATTTATACACGGTCTCATCAGTGCGTCTTTGTTAGACAGCAAAAAAACAAACAAACAAAAAAAAAATCTGTATTCCTGTATTTATGCTCCTCTCTGACGAATAACAGCATATCATGATGAATAAATATGAGAACTATAAAAACATACTGTAACACTGACAATGAGGGTTGCTGCTACCCATTAAGGCTGGATTGCAGATTGTACAGATAATTGCTGCCGTGTTTGCTGATTCAAAGGTATATTTTAGATATCTAGTGGAATACTAAATGGCAGGTCTAATCTGGTGCATGGATTTTCCGTCTTTAGGCTAATCTCTGTTTGCCATAAGGGTTGTTTTGAATGTGTCTGTGTTGTATATGAAGATGCTCTCTGAGTTAAGGAATCCAATCAGGAATCTAGCCAGGGTCCATTGAGATCCCTGCCAACTCTTTTTCTCTGTCTCTCCCAACTCATTTCTTATCCCACTGTACCTTTTTTTGTGTGCTTGTCCAGTTTGTTAGTGTGCCTGCTCTGTATGTCTCTGTCCCTCCCCGCCTCAACCCAGTCTCCTGGTTTCTCTGCTCCCGCTCTGCTCCCCTGCTTTGCCTCACCTCCACCATCCTGAAGCCACTTCACAGCCAATCATCTGCCAGCCCACCTGAGTCACCTACACTCACTTCACTACACTCCTCTCATTAGCTGCTTACACCTGTCTGTTGTTAGTTAAAATCTGCCACATTGTCCCAGTGGTTTCCCTGATCCTGTCTCTGATCTCTGGTCTCAGCCCTATGTTTTTTTTTTTTTTTCTTTTTTTAAATTCTGCTTTCTGTTTTGATACTTTTGCTTGGTTGGATTGGATTCTCTGGCTCTTTAGCTGGAGTGTATTTTGACAGTTGAAGACTGTCTTGGAAAGTCAGAGATCTGTGCTTGGTAAGCACTGACAGGATTTTCACGTTTTTGGCAAGTACCTAAATCTTTCCGCCAATATGTCCACAGCCCTGCTCCATGAGTCCACATGTCAAGTTAGTCATTCCTCTCACAGTGCTTACTTGTCTTCCAGTTGTAATCCTGTTTATTCCCCACTGACCAAACTAAGGTAGCTGATGTCATAACTCTGCTGTCTGGGAGAGACAAGAAATGGGGCATTATGGTGTGGGAGGCAAATTTTACAAGGTGCAATTCCCCAGATAGATTTTTTTCAGAATTTTTTTCTGAACAAGTTTTTTTTTTTTTTTTTTTTTTTTTTTTTTTGCAGTTCTGCCATAGGCAGGGAGAGAGCTCTTCCAGCTGTGGCAAGATAATCACACAATATCTGATTTTGCTATTGAGTTGGATTGGGTTCTGGCCCGGGTTCTTGACCTCGCCCTTACTCAAGACTTCCACTGTTGCCAACCTTAAAGATCTTGTAGTTTCCCCCTTTCTAGGGATTACTTTAGGGGGAAACTTAGCAATCCAGCCAGGGTCAGGCACTGCTCCATCCTCTCCCTCCACGGATAATCTTCATGGTCCTGAAGAGCCTGGCCTGATCTCCGCAGGATTAGAAGTTACACGTGATGCTGAGGTGTGAACGAAGTGATGTGTATTTAACTCTGTGTCTCCAGGTGTAGAACACTGAGTCTTGGGAGAACCTCAGCCTGAGTGGACGCTCAGCCTTCAAAGTTGCAAGTTTGAAGAAAAAAATGTGCTATAAGTATGGTAAAATGGGAATCATACTGTATCAGTGAGTTGGCCTGAGGATGAGAACCATGTAACTCAGACATCATATCATATGTTTACTCCACATTTCTCAGCTGAGTCTACAGGCTCCTCACTTGAAGCAACCCTCAACAATTTTGCACAATGCACCTTTAAGAGGATGTAGCTTGAGCCGTGTTCTCTCATCCCTTTATAAATGCATGGAAAAGACACCTAACACTGTTACTGTTCTGAAAAAGTAATTCAGTAACTTTTACTCTGAGAACTTTTTAAATGAGCTATGTTTTACTTTTATTTAAGTAAGTTTTTACAGTATAACTTCTACTTAAGTAAACTATTAGCAAAGTCACAGTGCTTTTACTTGAGTAGCAATTTGTAGTACCCTTTCCACCACTGGATCAAAGTGTAACAGGAGGGAGATGTGCTCTTCATACACCTACACCTACCTAGTTATACCTGAGTCAAATACAAAATCACACATCACTTTGTATTTGACCTCACTGCATTATTTCCCTCCTCCAGATTTTTTTTTTTTTTTTTTTTTTTTTTTTTTTTGCATTTCTGCTTTATTTGATAGTGACAGTAGAGAGAGACAAGAGGGGCAAGGAAGAGAGAGGGGACGCGATGCAGCAAAGGGTTTGGGCCAAATTCAAACCCAGACACACTTGATGTGTGGAACGTGCCTTACCAGGTGAGCTGCCCTGGCGCCCTGAATCTTATCTGACTGAAAATGAGTGACAGTTTTAGAAATTGAAATGTCACTCTAGAAAACATTCCTGAATATTGACTGAAAATGAGATTATTTGAATAATAAGAAAAATCACACTGAGATAATTTTCAGTGAGTCAAGATGAGAACATTTTTTCCATCACAATTTCATATAAGCCCATTTTGATTAAGCAATAATACTCTATTTCCATCTCATACCTGGAACTGCCTGAATGACAAGGGTTACATCCAGCCATCCTTGATTACCTGCTGCAATAGCGGCTTTTGATATTATGCTGGAAATGAGGGATCAGGCACTGATGGAAGTGAAGGACTATCACAGTATAATTAGTTTATGTTTCTTCTGCGAAATGGGGGCGCTGGTCTGCTCTATAATTTGTAAATCTATCTTGTCCTCTGACTTGTGGTTCAAGTCAAGTTTTTACTTGGCCCCTTTTTATAGCCTCACGATACATGGAGGTAAACAAAAACAATTTAATAATATCATAAACACACACACACACACACACACACACACACACACACACACACACACACACACACACAGTTAATGTAAAAGAGAGCTTGACCCTGTCATCTGTTAAATTAGGGTCTTTTGAAAGGTTTATTTTTCCTTACTTTTTTGCCATAATTAAATATTTTTGTATGTTTTAGCAATTTTCATATACTTTGATCACTATGACAATTTTACAAGGAATATCATACTATTTTAGACTCTTAGATTATTATTCCATTTGTTTTAATACAGTATGGAAATCACCTTGCAAATACTTAAAACAATGCTGCAGATAGGTAGGTAAATCTAGTTATTTTATCCAGTTATTTTACCAGATGTCATAATTAAGCAGACATGGGTATCATAAGATGGTGGTTTCTTTTTGCTTACAAAATAGGTTTTGATCATTTGTCTGGCTAACTACAAAGTAGCAATTTTGTTTTTCTGTTGTGTGTATGTGTTGAATGCACCGTCCTTCCGCTGCTAAACTTGAAAAAGGTTCCCATGAACAGACATGCACCCAGTGTCTCAGATTGTGCCACCAAAGTTAAAACTAAAGGTCTTCCTACATTGACAATTTAGTGATTCCTAATTATTCCACTATCAATCAGGTAATGATGCATGCAAAAAGCAGACGGTAAGATGTCTTTGGAGGACATGGTGGAGAAATTTGGTTGTTTAGTAGCATATGATCAATCATCAACACACAATTTGTAGACCAGTGAAGCAGTGATTCTTCATGTAGCTTGACTTCCTAAAAGTTGTCCTTGAGACTGCCAAAACAGCATCCTTGTATCTTGAAAATGTTCATGCCATGATGATGTAGGCACAACAGATGGACCAAGGTAAGCACAACAGTTTCTGCCAATTGTCGAGTCATTTTTGCGAGACAGAAACTGATATTTAAAGTCATAACACTGAAATTCCATGATGGTCAGCACTTTTTTTTTTTAAATTAAAAGTTTCTATATTGTGCCATAAAACATCTGATGTTTTTTAAAATCAGAAAACAGACATGAATTGAGCACTTTACTGAGACAATGTGGGATTGTGGGTTTTCCGGGACACTTTTCTTTGCACTGAAATGATAGAAAAAAAACCTACAAAACACTACCTGAGAGTTGGCTGACAAAACTTAAGTGACAGTTTTCAAACATGACTTGATTTTTTTTAAGTGTCATGTCATTATTTATTACAGTTTCACAAGTTATGCACTGATAAAACATAGCAGGGCAAAACATAAATCGATGGAGTGCCAGGTATTTTGAAGGATTCCCCACTCCTTCTGCAGTTTTCTGTGTTTTATTTGGAGTGGAGTTTTACTGCCATCTCCTGGAGACTAGTGTGGATCCACATTTGTTTGAAAAGCCAAGAAATATATGCAGCACATGAACACCTGCCATAGTGGCATCACTTCCACTGATAGGATTTTTTGTTGGCTGATACAGATATTTTTGGACTGAAGCAGCCAATAGTCAATATTTTTGGCAGATGTTAGTATTTATTTGGGTTTTCAGGCATAGAAATCTCCAAAAGAGGCATGACAGGTGTTTCTCTGCAGCCAGCCCAGACTCCTCCAGCTGCCCCTCACCCTCTAAAATCAGTCTTCGAGGTGCGCCACAATATCTAGTGACAATACTTGTCTATTGGTATGCCCATCAAACTATGCAGGTCAGATGGGACAATACTATTTTGAACCGATTTTTGAACCAATACTATTTTGGTGGGGTTTTTTTTCTTTTACCTGTTTAACCTGTATGGATGAGCTCTCCTTGCAGTTAAATGCTTGTAAAACAGGTTTGGTCACTGGTAAAACTATTATTTATCATCTAATGTATGCAGATGACTTTATAATGTTTTGCCCATGTAGTGTCGCTCTACAACACTGAATCTGTTCCAACGCTGATGATAAATGATACTGTTTCCTGCTGGCCACTGTATACCGCCCCCTCGTGGTGTAGGTGTAGAAAAGCTAGAGTGCAGAAACATAAAATGGCACTCAATGATGCACTGAGAATGCTTTTGTCTGTGCCTAGATTTCATAATGCTGGTCAAACGTTTGTCAGTATGACTGCACCTATACCTGCCAGGCTTTAATCAGAAAACTTATGTTTGAATGTACCGTATGTGCAGGTAGGACAGCTCAGTCAGTCACATCAGTGAAGTCTTGGTAAATACTCATTAGAAGTTGTATATGATTTACAGAGCTGTGGCTATTCTGGTGGAAACTGGTATTATGCAGGGTGATTTAAGTCCGATCTTGTCTGAAATGGTACCACCCCTTTGGGCTTTTATATTTTCATGATTGTTCTTTTTTTTATTTGTTATGCGTGTGTTTGTTTTCTGTGGACCTTGTAAAGCATCTGAAATAGAGCTATCAATCAGTCTACCTCTTCACCCCAATTATCTTGTTTTGAATGTCAAATAAGAACAATAATAACAACAACAACAATAATAATAATAATAATAATAATAATAATAATAGATTCAGTGCTTTGGCTACTTTCGTATACTTCCTATTGTTTTATTTATTTATTTAGAGGGGTGGTGGGGGTGCCTGGCTGCAGGACTACAAGAAAAGAAAGCATTTGGGGCCAGGTAGGACTTGTGATGTGAAGGCAGTGGAGAGGTTGAATATTACGTCAAACTTTTGGTGACATTTCTTTGAAGTGAACGTATGAAACATCATCTAGTAGTTGTAATATTGTCCTTTCAGCCTGTACTTCCTTTACTGCGCACAGCTTTCCAGGTTTATCTTCTGTTTTACAAAACTCACTAAAAGACTAAGTCACAATTTTCAAATTAGGATACCCAAAGTGCAGTACAGAATACTGACTGTACTGTTCAGTATGCAGCGAGTGTACATAACAGACAGATATAACAGACTGCATACATCTGCCAGGTGAAACATGTAGGTACGGCCAGCTGTTTTAACAGCGTTCAGGTCAGAGAGTGATTATCCTCTGCAGATGACAACAGCAGAGGCCAACAATGCCACTTTTAATTTGAAAATCCAAACTGAAAAAAATTCAGTGGCTTAAATGAATGTTTTTTTGTGTTTTGTTTTGTTTTTGTTAACAGGAATTTGCTGCAGACTCTCCACAAAATATTCTGAAAAAAAAAAAAAAAAAAATGAACAGATAAGTGCTGTAGGATGATGTGCTGAGGTTCACCTCCGTCTGCTGATGTTTGGAAACCAGTGCAACCTCTGAAATGAGGAGGCATATATGTTTTTTTGGAATTTGTTGGAAAAAGTAATTATACAGCAGTACCTTAGTGGTTAAATCCAGTCATATTTATGTATATGCTTACCAGCTTGATTCAGGTTCCAGGTACCATAACAGTGACAAACACATAATTACCAGTTTAATAGATGAAGTATCTTGTCAACACAAAGGAGTCTGTTAATTGGGTAAATTGATGGCACCTGTTACAAGTGTTTAAGAAAATAGTAAGAGTCGTGAAAAAAGCATGTGGGTCTCAAACAAGAAAACATAAACAACGGAAAACAAACAAACAACTAATGCACACAGATAATGGAGAGGAGCAAAATATTGTTCTGATTACAGGCTTCCCCACCTACAGAGAGGATAGTTACACAGTTTGCCACCGGATCATAACCTCCAACCAAAACCTTCTGAGTGAATTGAATCAAGCTCCCATCCATTTAGGCAGATAATGTTGACCAGCTGATGCTTCACAGGAAGGAAGGTGAGAGTCAGCACTTCCTTTTCTTCTGAGGAATTGATTCAAACGATGTAGACAGGCAGCTAGAAGTGATAAGTCATTTGATCATGGCATGCAGACAGTGTGGAGTGACAGGAGGAACAGGACCTGACACCTGGTACTGAAAAGAGCCTCCTGCTGGCGTCTGTCAGTGCCGTTAAAACTGATGTGGCAGCCGGTTGGGAGGGTTACACTCAAAATGTTATCTGATACAAATTACTATAGCTGCCAGCAATCACAATCAGTCTTGCAATCTATTAATTACTCCAAATCAGTTAAGTAACTCATTATGGTAAAAAAAAAAAAAAAAAAAAAAAAAATCTACAGGTGTGTGGAGAGCTGAGCAGGCTTCGCCCCGGCAAAGCTGCAGGTCCGGATGGAGTATCCCCACGACTGCTGAAGGCCTGCGTGTCAGAGCTGGGAGACCCTCTGCAGCACATCTTCAATCTGAGCCTGGAGCAGGGGAGGGTCCCACTGCGGTGGAAAACATCATGCATCGTCCCAGTCCCAAAGAAGCCACGTCCTGCAGAGCTGAATGACTTCAGGCCGGTCGCCCTGACGTCACATGTGATGAAGACCATGGAGCGGCTGCTGCTACACCATCTGAGACCGCAGGTGAGCCATGCCCTCGACCCTCTGCAGTTTGCGTACCAGGAGAAGGTGGGAGTGGAGGACGCCATCGTCTACATGCTACAGCGATCCCTCTCTCACCTGGACAGGGGCAGTGGTGCTGTGAGAATCACATTTCTGGATTTCTCCAGTGCCTTCAATACCATCCAGCCCCAGCTGCTTGGTCACAAACTGACTGTCATGGGAGTAGGCTCACACCTGACGGCATGGATCATGGACTATCTGACAGGCAGACCTCAGTATGTGCGACTGGGGGACTGCAGGTCAAACACTGTGATCAGCAGCACAGGAGCGCCGCAGGGGACTGTGCTCTCTCCAGTCCTGTTCACCCTGTATACGTCGGACTTCCAGTACAACTCGGAGTTCGCGGACGACACGGCCATCGTGGGATGTATCAGCGGTGGACAGGAGGAGGAGTACAGGAAACTCATCCAGGACTTCGTAGCATGGTGTGGTTCCAACCACCTCCACCTGAACACCTCCAAGACAAAAGAAATGGTGGTGGACTTCAGGAGGACCAGGCCTCACCCGGAGCCCATAAGCATCAACGGTGCCTGTGTGGAAATGGTGCGGACCTACAAATACCTGGGAGTGCAGCTGGACGATAGACTGGACTGGACAGCCAACACTGAGGCTCTGTGCAGGAAAGGACAGAGCCGACTGTACTTCCTCAGGAGGCTGGCGTCCTTCAACATCTGCAATAAACTGCTGCTGATGTTCTACCAGTCTGTTGTGGCGAGCGCCCTCGTCTATGTGGTGGTGTGCTGGGGAGGCAGCATCAAGAAGAGGGACGCCTCACGACTGGACAAACTGGTGAGGAAAGCGGGCTCTGTTGTGGGCACACAACTTGAGAGCCTGACATCTGTGGCAGAGCAACGGGCGCTGAGCAGGCTCCTGTCAATCATGGACAATCCACTGCATCCACTGCACAGCACCATCACCAGGCAGAGGAGCAGCTTCAGTGACAGGCTGCTGTCGCTGTCCTGCTCCACCGACAGACTGAGGAAATCAAGTCAATAACACAAACTGCAAGTCAATAACACAAACTTATGAACTTTTGCAATGAACATTTACCCCTAAAATGTCCAGGGTGCCACATGTATATTTCTTCTAAATTTGCACATTGACCTACCTCTATGCACATTTTATACACCCATGCACACGGTTTTTTCTGTTTTTTTTTTTTTTTTTTTGTTGCACATTGCTTTTTGCACACTGGCTTGTACGTAGATCTTATTCTGTTGTACTTAGATCTCATTCTTTAATTTTTTTTTCATCTTTTTTATTTTATTTAATCTGTAATCTGTGGATACTGCTGAAAAACTGTAAATTTCCTGCGGGATGAATAAAGTATCTATCTATCTATCTATCTATCTATCTATCTATCTATTAAAGGTGGTCTTTAACACTGCAGGATTTCACACGTCAAGACCTGACAAATTTATAGATTTGATTTTTAGCACCTAAAACTGACTTTTCCGAATTCAGGCATGTTTTTCAATCAGTCAATCAATCAATCAATCAATACCAACTATAACTTGATGAGTTTCTTTCTTTCTGCCTATTTGTGTATTTATTTAATTGTTTATTTAATCTAACTATGGCATAGCTGATTATAATTTCCAGTTTTATAATGACATTTGTAATCTCTTACTCCACAGCCCTAGTTGGAATAAAATCTATTCAGCTCCGAGCTGTGTACTATGGAAGCCCATTCCCATTACATACAAAACCATTTAAAATAGCCATATTGCGACTTGTTGTCGTTCTTATAATTTTGATTTCATAACTCAGAATTATAAATTATTTTTTTTCCCGCAATTACGACTTCATAGCCCAGACTTGTTAGTTTTGTTCCTTACAATTGTTTCAAGAAAGCGTATGAGCGTCCTCCACCAACCATCACACGCTGCGCATTACGTCAGAGGCTCTGATGGGTGCGTCTCTGCTGATTGGCTGCGGCGGCGCGGACCAGGGAAAATTTGAAAGTACTTTGGGCGGATAGAGTTTTTGAGATTGTGCGGAAAAGCAAGCAAACAGACAGAGCGACAACACCGGCTCTTTAGCTCTCAGGGACTTACTTAGCAAAGTGTGTAGCACCTCGCTTTACTTCTTCATGGAGCCAGAAGCTCGGGAAAACACGGTGTCGGAGAAGAATGAGGCTTCGGACGAGGTGGACGCGGTGGAGCTCAGTCTGGACTCCTTCGTCAACGTCGAGCTCAGCACGGAAAACAACAGCGGCTCTGATGTGGCACAGAATGCCTTCAGTGCAAGTCAAGGTGTGTTTAAGGGTGGTGCTGAAAGCTGCCTGTCTTCAGGCTTCAACAATAAATGGCGTTAAAGTTGCTGTCGTTTATTAAGCTAGCCGAGTTGCGTTACAACTTGATTCAAAAACCGGGTAATTTAGCCAATGTCGCTTTGCCAAACGACAAACATAACATTAACGTCAGACCTACGTACTTAAAGCATGACCTTCTTATTGAATCATCTCTTAACTGTTACATTATGAATCCATATAATTGAACAGTACTTATTTTAATATATATATTTAAAAACCGTGTATAATTTGTTCTGCTGTCATTCCCACCTCTTCTACCTACCGCTAGCTTCGCCTAGCTAAATAATATCAGCCATTGAGTGCAGCTGATGTTGGCTAACCACAGTCTGTACTTTTTAGCTATGATTTTATTGGCAAAGTACTGTTTGACGGCTTTATACACAGGCCGAATTCACCAGAACTCTGCAACGCTTCGTAAACATGCCCTCACTGTGATTACCAGTATGTGTGCGTTTTGCAATAAGCAAAGCAATATTAAAGTCAACTTTTTTGAACGTTGTTTAGCTTGAGCTGTGATTGTAACAGGGATGAGGGACTGTGCGCCATGGAGGGCCAAGAGGCTGCAGATTTTCATTCAAACCAAAACTGACATGGGATGATTTCACTGATTAGATCACCTTCAGCCACGGAGGAGGAACTTCTAATTCTAAGTCTGCCCACCAAAACTGAATTAGATTAAGATTAAGATAATGAAGTCATTCTGGTTAACAGTTGACCTTTGTTAAGTCACCTAACATACAGTACTAGTGTCCAAAAAGTTGTCTGTCAGTGCAGGCCGGATACCTTTTCTGCACAGTAAACTTTTCAGTTTATGACATCTTGCATTCATTTAGTCACTGGTTAGTATTAAATCTCCCTGCCCACAGCGCTGTTTCAGAATGATGATGAGGAGGATGATGAAGATGATGGTGATGACAGCGGCACAGACCACTGGGTTTCTGACCACAAGTCAGGAACCCAGCTTCAGAGAGCTGAGCGCCAGGGAGGCAACGCATGTCTTCCTGACACCTTCCAGACCAACCACCTCCTGTTCTATGAGAGGTTCAAGGCTTACCAGGACTACATGCTGGGTTTGTCTCTCTCACTCATTCACACACGCACACACACAGACGGCATGATATCCCCTGTTTCATTCATATCATCATTAGGTAAGGTAGGTTAGGCTCATTTAGGTTGGGTAAGGTATATTTTACCGTAACATTGGGCTAGAGAGTACTACAATCACAACTTGTCCATGTGCCATGGCAGGACACAGCGACTCTCTGGATTTTTGGTTTGTGGTTTGCATGGCTGATGCTGGTTTAGCGTTGACTGTTGACTGTTGTCTGTTGTCACCCTCTGATTTGGCTCTTGTATGTCAATCATGTTTGCTGTTTGTGTCCAGGTGATTGTAAACAATCAGAGGTGAAGGCCTTCACAGCAGACTACCTGGAGAAGGTGGTGGAGCCATGTGACTGGCAGGCCCTGTGGTCTACAGATGTCTTTGATGTTCTGGTGGAGGTGAGGCCAAGTCTAACACCTGTCTAACCCTCTTTTGCGCCTGTTGCTCTATGATGTTTTCACCCCCTTACTTTTAGACGACTAGAGGTCGGTATTTGTAAGGTTTTAACAATACTCTTAGCAATACTGCTTATCACCTAGGTACTAATTTGATGCCATTATTGGTTCTTTTTATTTTTTGGTACAACATAGAACTGCACATTTCTCCCCGACAGTGTTGTGCTTGCTGAACTGATGTTTTAATAAATTGCTGGTGTTGCCTCCCTTACTTGCAAGGGTTTTATTGCACTTCATGGCAACAAACACTATTGTTGCCAATGCTAGTAAAATGTAACCAAACTTTCAAATGTTTAGTTCTCTTTGCTATCACTTCCCTAGAGTCTAAGTATTAGGGTGATCTATGAAAATTCAGTTGAACTTTAGGTAATACTGGTGATCATTTTAGGTACAAGATGTGGACTTCAGCGAACTGAAGGCCAGTGTGAAGCTGGTGCTGCCTCTGCAGTGTGAGACCAGGGGCTGTGAGCTCACTGAGGAGGCCATGAATGCGCTGCTGGAGGCGACTCAGCACATGGTGCCGCTGCATGAGCTTCAGGTGGTCTACGAAGAGTCTGGGGACTTTGACCAGACTGCCCTTTCCATTGAACATCTCAGGTATTGCTTTGCTCCAGTGCTGGGGGTAAAAGCTTCCAAAACTGGGCATATGTAACTCATTCTCTCAGTGACTTCACAAATATAGAAATGGATAATGTAGAAATACGCTCTTTTTGGCCTCTTCTATTTGACTAATTTCTCTTTTGTGTGTGTTTGAGCTGGTTAAGTATGATGTTTATGATGCCAATATATCAGCAGATTGCCACAGTGTCTCCAGTGTTTGTTTTTCTCCTTTTTATACTATTCAGGGAATTGTTTTAGAGGAAAAAATCTACATAAAACACCAAACATTGTCAAGCAATTATTTGTAATGTATTTGGATGGGTACCTGTTGGAGCCATTGCACTTGCTATACACTTTTTAAGTCATGCTCAGTTATAGATGGTGCTCTTTAAAAAAGTTATTGTAGGTGCACAAACTGAAGGTGTGTATGATGGTGTCCTGATTGGGAGGGACACACAGTTTTTCGTGTCGTGTCAACATGTGAATGAGTGTGTGACTGATAGGATCTGGTTAAGACAGTCAGAAAGGTGTTAATTGGGTGGAGTCATGGTGCTTGTCTTGTGCAATCTAGTGTTTGTGTTGGTTTCATGTGACTGTCAGGTTAGAGAGTGTAAGTATGCCTCACAGTGTTTGTCTCCTAGTCTTTTGTCTTGTCAGGGCGGGACCCTTAGGGCTTAAACATGCTAGAAACTGGCTCTACTAATTTGTCTTTTAACAGGCGATCACATTTTACCTTCCCTTTATCTTCTTAATACACAGTTATTGTTAGCTATTGTAGTTGGAAATAGCCAGTTTTCTTATCAGAAGAAGCAATTTGCTGCCATTTTTTTTTTCATTTAAAAGACAAACTTCCACAGACTTGAAAATTGCCCTAGCTAGATAAGTCACATCCACCTGCAGAAATGCAGCCTTAATTTTGTTCAGTCAAGTTTCTGTTTCAGCATTACTTAATTGTGCCTGTTCATCATGAATGTTTTTTTTTTTTTTTTTTTTTTTTTTTTTTTAAATATTGTTGCTTGTTGCTCTGCTTACTGTCAGTCACCCATAGGAGGAAAATGGGATTCTTCACCAGGAAATAATCCCTCAAAAATATGCTGCCTTACCAGCTTAATCATGTTCGTGTCTTCTTGTAGGGCATCTTTGATAATCAAGACAGCGGTTAATTTCAAGCTAGGTTGGACAAATGTAAAGTTTGTATTTTAACCATACAAAATGAGTGAATGTTAAAGTCTTAATTACTTATGGCATGAATTGAAAAATAATTGTTGAAGGGGTTGGTAAACTAGACACAGTATTAAGTGGGCTATAACTCTACATGATGCTGGGATTTGATGTTGACATTTGTGGACCTTAAAATTTGATTTGTTAGAGCTCAAAACTCTAGTATATTCAAGATTACACAATCAAGACTGGAGATGGATTTTGTTTACTCATTTCACAGACTGTTCTAATTGAAAATATACTTTTCTTGAACAGCATTTCATCAGGATTTTAGAGAGGCTTCAGCTTTAAAGTCATCACTATTAATTGGTAGTTTATGAGGAAATGAGTGGTTGAAGACTTAATAAGGACACTCTGCAACCTTCAGAAAGACACATGTGGTCACTGGAATGCATGCCAGGTAACATAAACAGCCACAAACCATGTGTTTTCCTTATGACCTTCCCTGCATACAGTCCAGTCCACTTTTGAGACATTTGTATGTTCAATTTTCCTGATAATGTGGACTAATTATTGTAGTGCTGCTCTAAATGTAATCAAATCAAACTTGTAATTAAGAAGTTTACTGTCCGCAAAAATTTCATCCCAATGTAATCAAAAAGCAATTTGGCTACAGTTAATGTCATTACAACAAACTATCTAACTTAAATGAACTCTACAAGTAATTAAATTTAACATGATATTGAAAGACAACTATAGGGCTACTAGTTACCCTTTTTGAATTATGAAACTTTGAAACAGATAATGCTTTTTCAAATTTTATGGCACAAACTACGTTTGGATTTATTATTACTGCATAGTATGTCCAGCATATGTGCTTATGCTTAAATTAAATTATGCTTTGCACAGATGTGATTAGACTTGCTCTAGAAACGTGTGTAATACATGCATTGGCTTCCTTTGTTTGAAACACTGCAGACACCATTTAGATTGCCAGTTACTAAGGCTGATGAAGCTCATTTCAAACTGAGGCAAGCACACTTCCAGCTGCTCTCACATATCCCAGATACAAGTGGATGGTAGATTTCACATTCTTGTTCAGGTGCTCATGAAAAACTCTGAGAATGGCAGCATAACAAGCAGGGAAAACAGCACAATCCTTAGAAAATACTCTCTGTGCACATCCTGGGTAAAATGAGACATCAGAAACTGTTGTCTCTGGTTATCTTGTGTGCATAGAAAAGATAGCAATGGCTGTTCACTGTTGCAGACTGCATTGTCCTGGGGCACATGAAAACTGTTTGAACATTAAAATGCAGTGGTAGTCCCTGATTAAATGAACTGTATTTAGACTGCACTAGGGCCTGCAGCAGTAATTAAGTAGACCATTTCATTGTCTGCTACCTTCCTACCTCATCGAAACACGTAGCTCAGATTTGACTGTGTATGCGCTAGGGCTGGAACCAAATATTCAACTATTCAGATTCGTTTATTGGGTAGGTATTTGGTTTTCATTTCTGGGATTCAGATATTCGCATGTCGGGATTTTTTCACCTGTAACTTGAGCCAACACGGCCACAATAGCAGTCAAATAGGAGTGAGCTACACATTGCATGAGATAAGAAAGTGACATAGCGAGCCAGCAGTATGAGAAGACAGAGAGAGGAGGTGGTTGAACGAGATAGACAGTGAATTGCAGAAAGAGAGAGTCTCTGCCAACACTAACGACGGTCGTCACAACAGGGAGGAGCTCAGTTGTATCAATGACCTTGATAACCATCCCACGTTAAAAACGTGGGACTCCCCACCAGTTTGTTAGAACTGCAGAAACTTCTTGGGTGAGAAAAGAAAACATCTTCTACGCCTATCTGAGGTGCATTAGTATCAGCGTCTCCATGACCCTCATTATGTGAGAGGTTAGAGCTCCCGGGCTGTAGTCATTCAGGACTGCAGGACGACCCTTTCAAGGCACTGGCAGCAGACATGAAGTTTTCCATTGCACCAAAGACTCTTGTTGAAAAGGTGTTTGAATACTCGACAGAGCTGGTCAGGACATGCCTTCAACACCTGGGGGCTGATGCCGTTCGGTCCAGCAGCCTTGCCCTGCTCTTCCCAGATCTCTCTTCACCTGGTTGGCTGTTATGTAAAGTCCAGCCTGGGGGATGTGGCGTGGTCTGCATTGTGTGTCAGTGTAGTTGTGGTGATTGTGAATGAAGGGGATGTGAACAAATATGGCTGCAGCTGAAGGTGGTGGTATCCTCAGCTTTATATGCGTTCCATTTTAACTAGGAAATTGAACCTTCTGAGTTCACTTTCGGAAATTTCAACTTGAAGTTGGAGGAATCTCACCAGCGCAGACCTTGAAATCCAATGGCTACTCTGCCCATTGACAGTAGTGAAAGCTATAGTCATGTACTGTTCAGTATCACTTCTGTCTTATTTGTGTGTCATTAAATCACTTGTACACACAATTGAGTCCAACTTCTATCTGTGGACATGTTGCTTTAGTGTTTGTATGTGCAATATACCACGTACTGTGTGATTATCAACTGTTATTGCTAACAACAGCTAACTTGGCTAGAATCTAGCGAACCTAATCACTGCCTGCTCCCTTGAGATGTCGATCTTTGGTGCTCCCACTTTTTTGTAATTGGATGCAGTCAACTTGGGTGTGTCATTCCCTGCTCTGACATTTGATGTCAAAAGAATGTAGTATTGATCCTCTCCAGTTTGTCCTCTAGTTTGTCCTCTAGTTTCCCTCTATCAAGGGATCCTTTCTCTCCTTTACTCTGTTTTGGTAAGAGCTCATGTTTGAGCTCCACCCGGTCAGCTGTCCTAAAGGCTCTCTCCTTTTAATTAAGTAGGGCCTTCAGGTCACTGATAACCCAGGATTTGTTGTGTTCGTAGCAGCTAACATTTTTTTGTGTGGGTGGCGTTGTCAAAGCAGAAGCCGATATAATCAGAGTCTGTTATGCCCTCACTGTGCTCAACATGTGGTTCATATAGGGAACTCCAGTCAGTGGCCTTCAGGGTACCGCACAGTATCTCCATTGCCTCGTGCAAACATTTCCTCACTGTTCTCACTGTCACTGGTTGCTGCTGAACAGCTGGTTTGTATGATGTTGTGAGTAAAATTAGGTTCTAGGCATCTTTAACATTTGCACACAGCAGATCCAAAGTCTTATTTTGTCTAGTTGTGCACTTGACAAATTGATAGAAGGTAGGAAGAGTGGTAGAGAGAGAGAGAGAGGCATGATTGAAATCGCTTATGATTGCAATGAAGACTCATGGGTACCTTGTATGTAGTTTCACAGTTACTGAGTGAATTAGGTCACACGCTGCTGATGTGTTCCCTGATGGTGGATTATAAACACTGATGACAATGTTAGTCAGCTAGTAAATTCCTTTGGCAGATAGTATAGACAAAGTCTGATGTTAGTCATCTCAGTGGCTGGGCTGCAGACACACTCCTTAACAGCAATATGTCCTGGATTCATTTTCTGTTGGGAAGATGACATTTCTTAATGTTACAGTCTAGTAACAAAGATCATGCCGTGGCCTGGGTAATAAGGCTTACCTATTCTAAATTGCTAGAGGAGTCTAGTGTGCCTTAGTAAACTTCAAATCCAATTTTAACATATTTCTTCACATCTCAGGAAAAGCTCTCAAACTGGAAAAATGTAGACCGTTCAGATGAAGCGAAACAGTTTTTGTGTAGGTGTCCACAAACAGAACTTAATGGTAGGATGAATTGGACAAGACCAGACTTTATTACTTAACTGACTAACTAGCTGGCTGCCTGGTGACAGACTATAGAGAACTGACTTTTTAAAAAATATTTTTAACTTCACTTTGCTTTGGAAAACTTTTTTTTTTTCAGCTTAGTGTGTAGACCTTTTCATCTAACCATGAAACTATGAGCTGCAATTGTCAGTCCAAGCTAGGATTAAGTGTTTACCCAAAGTCAGATTTTAGATCTGTTTCACATAAAATAACTTACCCAGTCTGATTGCTACACAGAACTTACATCAACCCCTGTATAGGGCAGATCCCTGTAGACAGCACTCGTAATGGAGCCTGGATGTGAAAGGCCACAGATATTTTGAATGATGGAAAACCTGACACATGTCTTAAAAAAAAATCAATATTGTGGGGTAATCTCAAAACATTCAGGACATGAGTCCCAAAATAAAACCCTTGGCAACATTACTGACAATGATTACTATACTTAAAGGATTGAGGGGTCAATGCTCAGGTACAAGTTTAAATTTTGAAAATCACAACAGCACAAGAAACTAGACCAAAAACCAGCAATTTAATTGAGCAATGTAGATCCTACATTTATAAACATTTCAGTGAAATCAGCAACTGTTTGTGACTGTCACCTTCACATGAACATCTGACTTAGTCTTGTGTTTTCTAAATAACATTTTTGATATTTGTTTGCTGTTAAACTTGAACAAAGCCAATATATTAGAATCACAAATAGCATTGTGTTTTATTCATTCATTGGTGACCACTTTCAGAGTTGCTTCAAAGTATCCCCAGAACAACTTGAGTGCTAAAACTAACCCCTGAGGGACATCATAGGAAATGCCGTTTTACCTTGATTCTTTATTAGGGTGGATTTTTCGTATCACTTGTCAAATTTGTACTCATTTTTGTAGTCTTTATGTATTTTCATTGCTCTCATTTTCAGTTGACATACATTTTTTAATCACAACTATTATAATTTAATAATACTTGTTGCTCCCACCCCTTATGGATGTAAGTAGATTCTGAATAATTTAAATTTTAAATTGCATTGCATAAACAACTAAGTAAATAATATAGCAATTCAAGAAACTCAGTTGCATAAGCAAATGGTAAGCTTAATTATGTAAGACAACTCTGCTAAAAGCTGAAGAATGTGTATAATTAAGAATTTGTGTTGCTGTGACTATGCTGGAGAAAAATGGTCAAAAAGCAAAGTGTGGATGCTTAGCATAGCCATTGTAGTTTGTTAGCAGGGCGTAGGCACACAGAGCAGTCCGCAAAGAGATCTTTTCTCTTGATTTTAGGGCGAAGAGAAGAAAAACATTTTTGCTTTGCCAGCTAATGGTAGGTTGGAGCATGTTGGATCCAAATGGAATCATGCTAATGATGCACATCCAGGTCAAAACATTATTTTGAAAAATGGCCTTCAGCAATTACGTACACTCATTACTTTATTTGTTATTCTACCATGCCTGCTTGCTCCCACCTCTGCCACCAGTTTTCACTTTGGTAGGTGTCATCCTGGAACTTCATTCCTGAGGTCTGCTTTTTAAAAAAAAAAAAAAAAAAAAAAAATGGCTCCAGTATGCGATGCACTGTCCTTTGAACATGAATGTGTGATTATTCATATTCTAGTGAAAATGAATAATCATTCTAGTCAATAAACACCAGTCCACCTGTCAGCCTTTTTACAGTGTTCACTATCATGAAGTTTATCCTCTGTATGTACTTGAAAGTATACTGCCCCTTTTGTCTCTCTTCCCACTTCTGTTCACAGGTTTTTCTACAAGCACATCTGGAGGAAGTGGGACGAGGAAGATGACGATGATGATTTTGACTATTTTGTTCGTTGTGTGGAGCCTCGTCTCAGACTGTGAGTGCCGCTTTGTGTTTGAGTGATGTGACAGTGACGGGTTGGTCCAGCCTCATTAATCTAAATATGTCATCAAAACCATTCACATGGAGCAGGGAACTGAAGTGTGGTGAATTGTTGTAGTTCAACCATGCTTCAGAAAGCTCTAGATCAATTGTACAATCTGACAGAATAATCATAAGACAAATGCTGTTTTTTTTTTTTATGTAAAATTGTAGTTGTTATTCTTACCACAAGATGACACTATGCACTAGGAGATCACAAGATGGCAGTGCTGCGGCAACATGTTTTTAAACTGGTTTCACAGAAGCCACTCCAGGGTGGTATAAAGCTACGGCTGAGGATAGTTTTAGATGTGGAGAAGGCAGAACTTTCTCTCTTCAATTTGCCAGACAATTTAAAATACTTTGTTTTGTTGTATGCTAAAATCCAAGCACATTACGTAGCTGATCTGTATGTCCCAGACAATGTAATTGTGACCCATAAATATATATATATATATATTTTTTTTTTAATTACTGCCTCTTATCTCACCCTCTACTAATGATCTTCTGCTTTGTTTCTCATTACTTTTTATCACTCTTTCCTCTTCTATCTCACGCCCATGTACTTCTGTTGAATTCAAAATTTTCCTTCCTAATTCACCCACTGCTCCTGCCTTTGCTCCTCTCCTCCTCTACCTCCATTCCTCTTCATCCATAACTCCAGCTACTACGACATCTTGGAGGACAGAGTCCCAGCAGGCCTGGTGGCAGAGTACCAATCTTTGCTGGCCCGCTGCTCCCAGTGCTTCCATGAGTTCTCCTTGCTACGTAGTGGGCTCAGCAGTGACTCTGACTCGGAGCTGGATAATGTGTCCATGGTGGAGGGCTTGAAGCTCTATGAACAGCTGGAAACCTTCAAACGCAAGCTGCGCATAATTGAGAACCCATTGTTAAGGTAGGAGATGTCTGAATCATTTCCTCCTTGTTTTCTTGTTGGGCCTCATATTGGATACTTTTTTTTGACAGATTTTAATATTGCATTTTGAGGATTCAAAGAGGAATTACTCTGCAGCCCAAATGTCCCAAAGCACACAACATCAGCAATAGCTATACAAAATCATAGAACATTTTGTCTGTGCCTCTCACTGCCCCCCAACCCTGTGAACTTTTAGTCTATTATTATTTTATGGTCCATATATGCATACATCTATAGTACTACCACATGCAGCCATGTGCACATATTAAGTTCAAATACAGTAATTTAGTGTCAGTATTTAAATTACACATGTAACACATACACATTAGTGTAATTTAATTGGAATTGAATAAGAATGTAGTGCATAAACAATAGATGAGAATTTATGCTGGATAAATTTCAGATTTCAAAGTGGAGAGCCTAGTTTCTTTCCAGAGTTTGTGAGTGGAAGCCTCTGTGGTTGCCTTTCGCTTTCAATGAGGATGCACAAAACAAAAATGAAAAGTCTTTATTGCATTGTTAGTTCAAAAGACACGGTGAAAATCACACATAAGCATTTTTTGAACATGCTGTAGTTGTCATGAAGGATCATGCCAAACTGTTTTAGGAGCTCTATAAGGAAGTTTGAAGTGCTTGGGATTAGAAAAGGCTTTTACTCTGTCTATTTATCTATCTGTCTGTCTGTCTGTAAAGGTTTCTTTAATATTTTTACTTTAACTAGCCATGCAATAAAGCCTTTAATAGTTTTACTTTTAAGAGTATCTTGGAGTCCCTTTTTCACTTGATAGTTTGTCTGATTTTATCATTTTGGACTAGGAAAGGAAACTGACTGCTTGTATCAGATTCATGATGGGCAGCTCGAATATGAGTTTGGTGTGTTTCCGAAGAGTCCTTCAGCTCACAAGGGGCCTTGAGGCTGGTAGGAGAGAGAGGGGATTAAAAAAAAATGAAAGAGTGAATCTTTTCTGAGGCCTTTGGCTTGACCTCTGTTTTGTGAAACAGTAGGTCTTGACCCATCCTAGCCCCAGAGTCCAGAGCTGGCGAGACAGCTGGTAAACAGGCCAAATGATAAAGAGAAGTGAGGACAATCTCAGCAACTCAATTGACTCTCTTACCCACTGGTGGACTTGATGAATAGTGCTTTAATTACTTATTTAACAGCTATGTTCTTTGTGAAAAGAAGAAAAAAGATAAGTTTAAATAAAGAAAAAAACTCAAATTAATAAATGCCTTATCCAAAATACAAAGGCAGTATTAATGTAAAAATATTTCATTTCATTTCATTATTAATTTGGAATTCAGTGTTTCTATACCCTTTCAAAACTCCAGGGATGTTTACCTTGATTAAGGTCAAACTAATTAGCTCAGCTCTTTTTGCAGGTGGAAAACAGTGTTTTGTGTTGAACAAACAAGGACACACAAAAAAAAAAAAAAAAAAGTGACAAACAGACATTAGTTAATTTGTCTCTTTGTCAGCAACTGTTTTCACACAAATTCCCCAGCATACTCTGTTAGGTTCTTCTGTGTGTCCTTCATGAGTCCATTTCCACCACCTCCTTCACCACATTTTCCTTCAACAATTTCTCTTGTTTCTCCACCCCTGCTACGCTGCCACCAGGTATGTGCTTGGCTACAAGGGTAATGCCAGGCAGCAGTGTGTCCAGCGGGGTCCCAGAGCAGCAGGGATCAGGGTGGTCCACATAGTCTCAGCCTCCACCACTGCCAGCCAGCTCCAGTCTCTCCTCAATGACAGACTGCTGCCGCTGTGCTCTGCTGGAGACACTGAAGTCCAGGTAGGACCTGCTGAAATCACATTTCCAATGTAGAACACTTATTTTTGGAAAAATAAAAATCAAATGAAAATACTAAAGTAAAGAGTTTAGAAAACTATTTAATTCCTTTGCTACTGGTATGGGTCAACAACCCTACTTTACCTTAAATTGTCCCATTTTAGATAAATTCAGTTATGTGTTAAAGAATGTCTTACGACTACATTTTGCTTTAGTAGCAAATAGTACAAAAAAACCTGCTTTCTGTTTTCCTGTGCTTGTTCTAATTTGACAAAGCTGACAATTGAGCATCAAGGACCATTTTAATGTGTGTGCTTTCATTGAATAATATTTTAAGAACTTGTGAAGGAAGGCCCTTTTTGAATTTCAGTATTCTCTTTGCAAACTGAACAAACTGCATCATAAATTTTTTAGGTGAGAGATTTTTCTCTTTTCTGCAATCGTGGTTGATGCATGCTGTGCAGTGTTTCTCAGTGAATTCCTTCAAGTACTGAAACACTGAAGTTCACCTCCACTTTTTTTTGGAGGAAATCCTGCATCCATATGCATTTTTTCGCTGTCACAAACAACTACACTTTGCTCGATTCAACTCACACTCTTCCTTTGTACTGTTTCTTACAAGATACTTTGAAATGTTTTTCAGAATATCCCCTTCATGGAAAAATGAGTATTCTTAATTTTTCACATTAATTCTTCCAGTCTTTCCACAAACCTGAAATGAAAGAAGTGCTAAATTCACTATCAAACTTTTAAAGGTACGTTCAAGTTATTATGCAAAAAAAGGTTTTTGTGCCTCATCCCTGTTTGTTGGAAAAGAAAGAAAAAGAGGAGCCTGAAAAAGAAGATGTGATTGAGATCAGCATCATAGATGATATTCAGTCTTTCCCTTGCTAATATATTTCCTCTATAGAGCCTTTTGATCAACACCACTCCAAGCAGTCATCACAATATTGGAATTTTGCAAACTCTCCCATGGAATGGCCAATTCAGCAGGGCACTTGTAATTTTGGCTAATCAATCACAAAATCAATCGTTTATATTGGTGGACTTCGACTACAAGCAGCAACAGCGTGTAGCTTTATAGTGGGTGGAGGAGGATACAGACACCATGAGCTTTAATTGACTACGACTGCTACTACTACTACTAAGGATAATGATAATGATAATAATGAGAGTTTTAGTACTCAACATGGAAGAGCTCAAGTTACCTCATTCTAACTTGTATTATTATAGTTTTACAATTTATTTGCAGCCACTGATTTTCATACTATGAGAAGAACTTCTGGCAACATGAAAGGACCCTTTTTAAAAAAAAAAAAAAAGAGAATAATACAGTTTTTTAATCACAAAACACATTCAAAGGCGTTGCTTTTACTTGCTTATTACTGTGCAGATGTAAGGCATATTTATTAACGCCGGTGTCCAAGCACAGCATTTTCCTTTGAAACTTTGAGCCCATGTTTTTTCTGGTCTGAAAAAAAGGATGAACTCTGAACTATTGTTGGTTGTCCTGCCCCATTGACTAGTGGCACAAAACAAATTTCCATGTGAAGGGACAAATGATACACTGCTTCTGTGGTACTCAGTAGACTTCTAATCACAGGAAGTGATTGTATAAATCACACCTCTAATGGAGGGTGGTTAGAAAGCTCAAAGCTGAATACAGGTCTGTATGCTGCCTTTCAGGTTCACCAGGAGCTCCATCGCTGAGACTTGGAGCTTCTGGTTTTTTTTTTTTGCCTTATTGGTTGTGTGTTGTGTTCACAAAACAGCTCTCAAAAACATAATTCTAACTACATTAAGTTAGTAACAAACATGACTCCCAGAGTATCTAATAGGGAAGCCACGGTTTAATAGGTTTGAATGCTGACCGGTGCATTTTCAATACATGTGAATGAGAAAGTAGATCAGATTCACTGGATTTACTGCAGTTGGTTGCAGTAAACACAAAATCCCAGACCGATTTCAGTGCATAAGACTGTTGCCATTCAAGTATTTTAATGAACAAATTAAAGTTTAGTGAATAATGATCTTGTTTCCAGAAGAGCAAACACTGTGAGATATTTGAGGTTAGTCTAGTGTCTGTCTTTATTTTATGTGTTTTGTGTGTTTGTTTATGTGTATGTAGTTCCATAGTGACCCAGTGTTGGCGGTGGGTTCGTGCTATCAGAACGATATTGTCATTATTCTCCCCGGACACTACAGTGTTACCAGCTCCATCTTCCTGCCAGACTCCATCACTGTAGAAGGTATGAAGCTGTTTGTCTATCGGAAAATCTTAACCAGAATAAGTATGTATGATGATTCTTTTTATTGTGCCATTTAGAAAATATTGAATATCTGCACCAGCATTTTGGCTATCAGCAGTCTCAGTCCAAGAATACCAACATCAGATATTTCAGTCTGAACAAGCAGTCCCATTGTGAAGGAATGGGTCTCTTTATGCCCCCCTTCAACCTTCTCCACAGCGGGCTCTTAGATAACCCTAACACTTGTGCTGATAAAACCAGACACAATCTTAGTTTGGAAAAAGTCCTGATCCTGCAGGACATGGCCTGGGTTTGTAGACCTTTTCCAAAACAGTAGTCACTCTGCTTGAGTTTTACTTCATCAAATCCGTAGAGAGTAAAATCGGGGGAAGTTGAGGAGATAACACGAATTAGTCTCAGGCAGATTTCAGGACACTCAATATTTGCTGATGTTTGCCAACACTTTCTATCACCTTAATCAACTGTTTACACCTACAGATGATTTTGATGACTGAACTTTTCGGTAATTCCTAAAAATGTGTATAGGCCAAGCTTGGTAATTATGTTAACGTGAAATTGACAAAGACAACATTTCCCCATTATAATTTTATCTATTCATATTTATTAATGCAAAAATCCTCTATCGGCTGGATCCTAGTGTGAGTCTTCAAGCAGGTTTGCTAGTGAGCTGGCCAACCACTGGGGCACCGACAGGTCTTATTTCCACTTCAAAGTACATCCATCTCCTCTGAAAAATCATCGTGGAGATGGATGGAGGCAGACTGGGCACAGTGGGAGAGAGAAGAATATATGGCAAGAAAATCCCTCAGGGAGAGAATTAAACTCAGGGGAACAATAAATGCCTGGCCATGATAATGACTCATGACAGACAGGCATGTTTAAGGCGGTAATCCTTGAAATCGCTGTGTATGTTACATCTTTTTTGTTAGTTTGTGTTTTCTTTGTCTGGTCTTTTCCTGACCTGCTGTCGTCGCCTGTACTTGCTATCCAGTTTTGTTTCCATGTTCATGTACATACTGGAAGCGTAAAAGATAAGACAGATAAGATAATAATCCTTTATTAGTCCCACGACGGGTAAATTTGCAGTGTTACAGCAGCAAAGGGATAGTGCAATAGCAAGCAACATCAGTAAAAGGATAAAAAGGAAGACATAATAAATAAGTAAAAAAAAAAAAAAAAGAGGACATCGTAAATGCATAACCAGACTGATTTGACATTATTGTGCATAAGAAATATTGGTTTTGCAGAGTTAAAAAAAAAAAAAATCACTTTCAGTGCAGTGTGGCTGTGTACTGAAGGTGGGCACTTTTTTGCTCCTTACTGACTGAATCAGGTCAATTGTACAGAAACATATTAAACACAGAACAACTTTTGGTGTGCATTCATGTGCCAAAGGGAGAAGGATTTAGGCCTGCACTAAAGATTTGCTCCTTTTCCACCAAATCATTCAGGGGCCAAGTTACTGGAGCTTGCTCCTGGAAAACTGCTCTGGGGGAAGAGTGCCCTAGGCTCTTGTGTTTTTCTTCCCACAGATCCTCGAGAACAGAGAACGTAAAGCTGCAGTAAGCGATTTCTGGCCACTAGAGGCTGTTGAAAGTTGTGTTTATATACACACAGTCACTCCTGCTCCTGGGTTCATGGTAGATTGCCTGTAAATAAAAAAACATGTTTTTGGATGGAAATAAGGGATATATGTCACTCTCAAAAGGCTCTTGTTGGATTACTTGGATTATTTTGTCTCTGAAATCTGAAATTTGGGTAACTTTATCTGTAGAATGTCTGGTTTCTGAGAAGCTTTGAATGAAGTTGAAGCAGCAAGCAGGTGATGTGGAGGAGGAGCTTATTCTCTTTACTCTGTTTATAAAGCTTTAAACATGTTTAAATACATGTGTAAAGTTCAAACCAGGCAATAACAATTAATGCATGCAATACTGGTTAGTGTAGCTTTAATGCAAATAAGAGGGAGGTGTCTAATCATTCTGAGTGCGACTGTCAAAAGCAAAACGATAAACACGAAGATGTCGACAGGTTATGTTCATGATCATTTTTATTACTGTGACACTGATGTTGAATTTGGTTTTGGTGATCAAAAATTTAAATTTCAAGTGCTAGAAAAGTAAGAGCTGAAAAGACGAAACTGCGTTTACATCATGGAGGTTGACTGTGACATGCCATGCAGTCGCAAACGGACACAAACGTTTTTTCTTTCCATTATCAGTGGAATAATCTCTTCATGGAATGATCCGTTTCATAACTTGTTTGTGGTCTCTTGCCCCTGTTTTTAAAAATGCAGGCAGGTATACTCAGGTTAAGGCAGACCTTAACCAATCAGGGATGTTCTGAACTAAAACTCAACCCTGGTGGCCACAAGGAAGCTCAGAGAGTACAACCTTGGCAGTAGGGATCATTTTGGGCTCAGGAACTCAACCCCAGAGCAAAAAGAGGGACTGCTTCCTTCAGTGTGGGTTGGGGGTTTCTGGCTACACAAAAGACATACTGTGTTCTGGGGGCAGTTCCTGTTCTGGATGTGAGGTATTTGGTTGCCTCATTAATGATTACCAAAAGTATTAATTTGGGATCAGTATCTAAATCCAGGTACCAACCCTAGTAGTTTTCAGATGATGCCCAGGTCTATGGTGCTGCACAGGATTTTTCCTGGGAAGAAAACAGCAAATGTAGGCATTCATGAACTGAGTATACATTGAGTCACTATTGTTTTTTGTCAGATAATGACAGAGTAGCAAAAAAGGACATTTATTTAAATGAAAGTAATATTACTTGAGTGTGTTTAAGTCACATGCTGTCTCCAGACTCACGTATACCACAAATGCGTAACATGAATTTTTTTCTCTTTTTTTTTCTCATTCAGTTCTTAGATGCAGTTCCCCATTTCTTCCTCTTATTTCTGTGGTTGTCTTTCTCCTCATATGCATAAGTATTATATGAGGAACGTCTTGGGAGTGGAGATAAAGAGCTGGTTCAGACAGACAGTAGAGGAGCGGCTCAATTAAGACTTCACCGCCAAGATTACCATAATACAGCTCTCCTTCTGCCAAAAAAGCACTTCAATATCCAGCTACAGCTGGCAGCACCACTGCATGCACACATATGCACACATGTGCTTTTGATCATTTTTAGAATAATTTGTAAAATGAAGTTTCCAATGGCCAAAAGACTTTTGATACATTTTTTTTTTTTTTTAAATCTGACCATTTTCAAACCATGGATTTGCATGGATATTTTTGCACTTTTCTCCCTGATTTGTATTTTTGTGAGGGTGGAAAAGCCTCTGAAACAGCGTGCAACATTAAACCTCTTGATAACCAGATACTGATACTAATGCTTAACGTATTCAAGAATACTTCTGTGGAATCTGATCAGAATGTTGCATTAGTCAGGCAAAGGACTTCCTGTGTACAACCAGTGTAATATTGATCAATTTTACAACTGCACCATATCCAGCATGACAGATGGGCAACAATAAAGCGGGCTAATCTCAGCCTGATATATTGGTCTGACTCTACCAGCTATAGTGATATCATCACTGCATGGGCTGCATACACACATGCTGTGCTTTCTGGGAGAATATTGTTGGCTATATTAAAGCATAGGATATTATGTGATCATTTAGTCAGATTTGGTTGGTACTCAGGAGGTATTTCTTTGAAATAATTTAACTTTCTCTGGAAAATAGGGAGTTTATCAAAAGAACATCAAAAGGTGTGTGTGCACGTGTACTCTATATTATGCCCTGATCTGCAGCACTACTTTCTCATTCAATCAGCGCAGACTTGCCAATCACAAGGACAAATTTAGGAGCAAATTACTTTCTTCTGTGCTTTTAGTTAGCAGCGTGATTGCCATAATAGCTGCACTATGTCCGCCATCATATGTCACACACTGGCTGTCAGGACTGCTGTTCCTTTCTTACCTCTCTCTCCCCCACAGTGCCTGCACCCATGGGCGCAGAGCTTTTGTTGTTGATCTTACAGTAACATGGCATCTTGACAGCTCTCAACACCAGAAGCAGTTAATATTGCATCTGAATTTTGATTTATTTTGATTCTTTGCATTGCACATCAACTTCTGTATTTATAGAGAACAGAATTAGTAAAATCATATGGATCATATCTACTTTACCAAACCCAATCTGACACTCCTGTTCTTTTTTTTAAAATTATTATTATTATTATTATTTTTTTTATCCTGGCTCTCAATTTGCAGTACATATGGCTTTTTTCAGGTGACAGGTGTACACTGGTTGTGACAGCTCAATTTTATCTTAATTTCTATGTAGCTTTTAAAGAAAGTCAGATTCAGTTGGATTCTGTTTTTTTTCCATGCTGTTTATTTCTAATTTCCTCTCTGTTTGTCCAGGTTTCGGGCTTCCTGACGAGGTAGTGATCGAGAACAAAAACAAGGGTGACTCGTTTGTTGAGTCCACGGGAGCTGAGATCAAAATCTCCAATGTCAAGTTCATTCAGCATGATGCTATTGAAGGCATACTGTGTGAGTATTGCTGTTGCACCAGAGGCCAGTACCACAGTTATTTCTGCAAGATTCTTGTACAGGTGTAGAATGTATGGAAAAGGGCTGAAAATCATTTTCATTATTCATAAAAGGGAAATATTATTATGAAAAAGGTATTTAAGTCATGTTTCCAAACTTGTGTTAGGCTGCAGACTGTATGTTAGTAAGACTAAACCTGGAGGGGAGGCACATGATTGTGATATTGAGGCTATGTGGAATTGTAAATTTGCAGAGAGCTGACATAGGTCCTGTCAGGATGGGATTAGTATTGGAGGACAACGTCGGTAATGCAGTTTAGTACATTGCATGTCAGTGATTTTAATAATCCAGACGGCAACATGTATTACTTTATTACTCTCATAAATTACTGAGGCGGGACAGTCATTGCTGTCAGACCCTGGAATACATCTATGACACAAAAGATTTGTACTGTATGAATCATATATCACTCCAGACTGTAGGAGAAGACAGGGGATGTGGCAGTTTACTGAAAAACAGTAAAGCTATTACCGAATCATCCTGTCAAAAACTACATCACCAGACTTCTACTGTTACTAATGCTGCCTGAACAGGTCTTCTGTTGCCCAGCCTTAAACATGTAAACTGGTTTTCACTGAAGGCTAAGAGAGACCTGTAAGAAGACATTTGACATTTTGAACATGGGAAAAGCAACAGTCACAACCCTTAGAACCTAACATTCATAACATTCCTACAGACAACATTTTTATGATTCATTTTATGGTTGTGTTTCACTGCCTGCACTGGACAAGTTAAAACCAGCGCTCTACTAAGGGCCCACTCACATTGGCAAGTCTGAGCCCGTATCGTGCTAAAGCCAAAATCCCCCCCTCCCCAGTCCCCGGCTGGCCTGCACTCACATTACCTTTTCCCAAACGCGCCCAAGCACGATTGCCCCCGGTGTGCACGTCATCACGTTGAAATAGACAACAACAGGCATGGCCCGACCTCATTATAAATCAATGTAGTTCAAATACATCATGTCTTCCTTTTAACTAAAAAACGTTTTTGGTCCTTTTAATCAGACATGGGATGTTTATTTACCTTGACAGTTTCGGAGGTAACTTCCTCCTTCTTCAGAAAGGTCCAACTGACAGCCGGAGCGGCACCTGGCAGATCCGGCAGACCGGGTGACCGGGTGGCCGCACACCGCGGCCAGTGCCGGCCGGTGCCGACGCGGTGCTGGCCAGCACCAGGTCTGCCGGATCTCCGCACACAGACTGCTGTACTTTCATTATAAACCGACTTTTGTTTATACGCGGTTGCAGCAGCACAACGGACACAGACAACATGGTTGATTATTGATTGCGCAACGCGGCCATTCGCCGGTAATCGCGCTGCGCACATTAAACAATTTTGCAGAGGCAGGAGGAAAGTTGCACGATTTACATCCGCGCACTGCGTGTGTGACCGTGCATGTGCTCATGTACGCGCCCGTACCGTGCAGAAGCACACCCCTTTCAACCGTGCCAGAGCGGGGGAAGTGAACTGTATTCAAGCACGATACGGAGCGATCACACTGGTCAAAGAATCCGGATTTTAAGGGCAATCGTGCTTGGGCGCGGATCAAACTTGCCAGTGTGAGTGGCCTCTAAGGGTCAAAGAAAGTTTTTACCGCCTCTCCAGGTTTTAACATATACATACTTATAAGGCCTTGCATGGTCTTGCACCACCTTACCTATCAGAACTAATTACACCATATACACCAGCACGCCCTCTTCGTTCTCTTAATGCTGGTCTCCTGGTCACTCCTTCTTTAACAAAAAATTGGCTGGCACGGTAGCTTTTTCCTACCGTGCCCCATATCTCTGGAACCGCCTCCGTTACATGTTAAAGAAGCGCATTCAGTGGAAATCTTTAAATCAAGACTGAAAACCCACCTTTACTCACTAAATTACAGCCTCCCCTAAAACTTAGCTAGACATATCACTTTTTAACACTTACTTATCATTGATGTTTTTTCACTTTCATTTTTATTATTTTAAACTGATTGCTGTATGTTGTACTTTTTAACTGTAAAGTACATTCATTATAACTTGTCGGGCTTATCACCTTTTAACATCTATTTAACACCGATGCTTTAAGGTGGTTGCTCCACTTGTAATAGTTATTGTTAATTGATTGCTGTGTGTTGTTCTTTTTAACTGTGAAGTGTGTTGGGACCATGTTGCATGGTGATTCCACATTCTAAATAAATAAAATTGAATTGAATTGAATTAACGTGATGCTGAATTCAGCTTTAGCCCAGTATTGTAGTGCAATGAAACACTCATACCTCTGTTCTTCTATAAGTGAGTAGAGGAGGTCAGGATAAGTCGATCCCTTGGTGGAAACCACTGATGTACATGCACAGTGTCAGTTTTGGGTTTCATTACCACAGTTTCGTAGTAATGAAACCCAAAACTGCACCACTGCAATTTTTTTCAGCATTTTACAGCTTCTGTACCTCCGGTACTCATGTTCAATCAGAAATAGGCTCATACAGACAGCTTTATTTTGATTCATTATTTACAGTATTTATTAAAAAAAATAAATACTGAATTTATTTCCATGTGGCATTACCAACGTCTTTATAAAAAGTCTTGCACTTAGCTGCAGAAAAAGACCAAAATGTTAGGTTGCATTGATCCCTATATACAACAGAACACCTTTGGTGCAGATCATGGACCAGCATTCATATTTATTCATTACCTGAGAGGCCAGACTGTCACTGCATCAGCACCTGTGAAGGCTGTGAAGTTGTGAAGGGATGTTAAAGCTTGTGTCGGTAACTTTGTGGACTGGGTGGAATTTTGTTGAAGCTTTTTAACTCAGACCCCCTCAAAGCCACCCACCTGAGATTCAGTGCCTCCTTCAAGTCCCTTCCAACCACACGCGTGGTTCTGATGCCGATGCAGTGGGGAATTGCACGAATTTTCAACTTGACTCCTTTCTCTGCCATTGTAGCTACGGTAGGCTAAACTAAAGTACCGTAGCTGAGGTAGCTGAGTTTTTTTTTTTTTTTTTTTTTGGGAGGGGAAGTGAGCGTTCACCACAGCAGTGCATGGTGCTTGTGCACAAGATGTGATTGGCACTGAGGTAGTGATCGCCCCTTGAAGTGATAAGATATTGACACAGGTTTTGATATAGGCTACTGAGTTTTACCCTCTGCTATATTGTCCTGTCTGGTGGCCAGGTGTGCGTCAGGGGTCTCTGCAGATGGAGAACTGTGTACTGCAATGCGAAACCACCGGTGTGATTGTCCGAACGTCTGCCCAGCTCAGCATGGACATGTGTGACATCTATGGCTCTAAGGTGAGGATGAAAATCCTGAAGGGACAATTGATTTTGTCAGCAGGAGCTACCAAAGAGAGCTATGAAGCCCCTTTTTGTCTGCAAGTCCCCCACCATCCCTCTGTTTTCAAATATGTTTGGTTTATTTACTTAGATTTCATATCTTTAAGCATTTTACACAAATCTCAGCTTTGCTGTCTTTGTCAATACATGTATGTTTACACTGGCCATGCTTTCACAGTGGTATTAAATTCTGTAAATGTGAAGCTTTTTTTTTTTTTTTTACATCAAAAGTATTCACTGTTCCCATATAATTTTATTCTTGTCAATTTTGAGAAACTTCTGAAACAGCATTTACTCTTAAGGATGCAAACATATAGCAGTTTTTCCTCATCAAATACATGCTCCAATCCCGCAGTGTCTCCACTCGTGTAGTAGGCTTTTTTTAACACCTCTCCAGGCCACAGCATACGCACGGCCGACAGTTTGATTTCCACCTGCCATCTGTTTCCCAAGCATGAAAAGATGATATCGTACCAGGACAAATATCTTGATTCTATTCTGAAAAATAAAAATCAATGCTGAATGTCACAAGCAGTACACAGAAGTATTGGGCAGTGACAGGCCCCAGATAAATATACTGTTGAATATATTGATGTAGTGACTCTTAAATTAAAAAAAAACAAAAAAACAAAAAAACTCAAACTTAATCTGATTGGCTGGTTTTCTGGTCAGTTTAGTGCCTTTAAATGTGGGTTATTGCATCGGTAACAAGTTATAGTGATTTCAGTAGTTTCAAATTGGCATGTCTTCATATTCCACTCATCGGTATAACGGCAGATTTCCGTGATGTAGGGAGATGTGTTGAGTGATGTCCAACAATCGGTTGTTAGTGCCACATACAGGTCGGATGACAGGTCATGTTTGATGACTGACATGTAGTCGTGGGCCTGCAGTGTGTAGGGTGGAGGTAAACTGGACTGGTTGCTTCCATTCTAGATGATTAAGCACAGTTACTCTATTTTTTAAGATACATAATTTCTACTTGACGCAGTTTACCTTCCACGTCATCTCCTCCTCCATCCAATTCAAAATAAACCATGTGATACATTGCTTGCTGTCAGCCGTGTGTGTGTGTGTGTGTGTGTGTGTGTGTGTGTGTGTGTGTGTGTGTGTGTGTGTGTGTGTGTGTGTGTGTGTGTGTGTGTGTGTGTGTGTGTGTGTGTGTGTGTGTGTGTGTGTGTGTGTGTGTGTGTGTGTGTGTCAAATCTGTCAGCGCAGTCAGTGACAGAACGCGTCGGCCAGAGTGGAAACAACAATGGATGTTTATGCAAAGGTGTAGGCTTTAAGATCTCCTGTCCCATAAATTTGTGAAATACATGTATAAAACATTTATGACAGGTACTTGTTTACTCAACTACACGTTTGCACCCCTAGTTTACACCATTGGATACCAGAACTCTCCAGTGAAACCAAGAACTAGAAAAAAGCATTCAGTGTTCACCACATTCACCAGGATTCACCGCAATAACTGCTGTCCCAAACCACCCAGCAGGGAGTGGAAGTGGACAATAAAACCGTCAGGTAGTGAGTCTACATGGATACAGACTCACAGCATTCCACTTCCATTAAACAAATACAGAAATATGGAGCAAAAATACAAATTCAGGTTCCTTTTCGTGACGCGTTACTTTGACAAATCCTGTTGTGTCCCCACACAGCCTGTTCACTTAGTTCAAATGTAGAATAGAATGACCGAGATAGAGATAGAGATCAAATGCCATTTAAAATCGAGGAATGTCTAGCGATTAAATTTGATTTAAATTCAGTCACTAACCCTTATACTAATAATACTAATGCTCTGATTTAAAATCTAAGCCTATGCTGTAGTGTGAGGGATGTGCGCATAAATGTTAGGAATGTGATGTGCAGGGAAAGTGTCTGTGTTTCTGTAAATGTGATCTTGTGCTGTGGTTCATGATGTTGCTTTTTGTCATTTGCAGGGGGCCGGAGTGGAGATTTACCCCGGCAGTGTGTGTAGACTGGTTGGCAACGGCATCCACCACTGTAAGGATGGGATCCTCATCAAGGTGAAAGAGGGAAACATGCTTCTTTGAGCTGCTCATTTGAACAAAAATTATGTATCAGTGATGAGTTTCTGAATGTTGAAATTGTGTCCCGATTATTGAAAAAAGGAAGAAAAAAAACAGTTAAATTCATATCAAATCTGATTCTGGTCCCTGAAACTTCAGCTAAGAATGATGCACTTGTCTGTGCTCTTTGCTGTAATTTATCCTCTTGGTGTTCATGGCTGTTAAGAACACATGATGAAATATGAGCATCAGTCCAGGCTGCAGTTTGCCTGCAGTTCATTTTGTTACGCTGCTTTCCACGCACGAGTCACTGCTGACTACCAGATGCCAACATCCGCCTCCTTATACCTGCCCAAACAAATGGAATCAAAGTAAAATTTGAATACACTGCTCCAAGTGTGCAGGGTGTAAACCCATCCTAAAACTCTCTTTTTATACATTTAGAGGCTCATTAAGGTGATCCAGCCCGTCTTTTTAACAGCAAATTCTTGAATGCATAACAGCATTTAAATGAAGAGTGTTTGCACAGAAAATAAAACTTTGTTGCAGTCTTTGCAGGGAGAGAAAAATTAAAGTAAAATCCTTAATATATTGTTATTTTATTGTTTTTTTTTTTGGGGGGGGGGGGGGGGGGGGGGGGTTGTTTTGGTTTGTTTTTTTTTTTTTATTTCAATTGATGAGTGTGTTCAAGTCTGCTGTGGTCGCCTCTCCAGGACTTTGCTGATGAGCATGATGTAATGCCCTCCATCACCTTGGAAAACAATGTGATCCACAACAACGAGGGCTACGGGGTGATCCTGGTCAAACCCAACAGTGGAGAAGACCAGACGGACCAGCCAAACCAGGACAAAGCTGGAGGTAGAGATTATTACCCCTACTACTGCTGCTGCTGCTGCTGCTCCTCTTTAGGCATTATGATACTAAACAGAATCTGTACTTATTCGATGTCTTCTCCAGAAGAGCCTGCAGCGGAGGAGCGTGGACAGACAGCTGAAGAAAAACCGGAGGGAGACGTTGCAGATCTTGCTGTCATTAGCCGTGCTTCCCCGATGTTAACAACACCGACCAGCGGTGGCGTGGATGGTGACGTAGCCGCCAGCTCAGCCAGGAAGTGGCGTCTTTGTCGCCAGTTGAGCAGAAACAAGGAGTCGTCCTCCAGCCGAGCTGTGGAAGGTCTGATCGACCACCAGATGTTCGTCTCTATCCAGGGAAACCAGTTCAAACGTAATGGCATGAGCGACTTCGGCACCTTCCTCTACTAAGTGACCACACTCTGGACTGACTCGAGGCCGCTATTTGGTTGTAGGGGTGCCATATCATTTGTCATGAGCTTAAAAGAAAGGTTTACTTTTGACAGTGAGGACATTTTTAAGAAATATTTATTTTTTTGATTGAAAAAAGGTTTCATTTTCATCATCAAATAAATATTACCATTAAAAAATCTCACTGTCATCTATGAGGTGGCACTCTGACAGAGATTATCTTTTGCAGGAAGTCAGCACATTGAATTATGCCTTTAAGTGACGGTGGTTGATCCTCACTTTTGCACACACTTTTATCTTATTTATTCCTGTCGGCGCTCAACTTAAAAGGCTGCACTGGCTTGTGAGTGTATGCATAATTGTAAATGTTTTAAAAGTGGGTTTTAACAAACGGCTAGTTTCAAATACACTTTTTAATGAGCTTTGCAATGATTGAAATAATTGTAATTTTGAAAGTTGTTGACAAGCCTTAATGTAGATGTAATAAACTGAATTATCCTTGAGATGTTTTTTTTTTGTTTTTTTTTTTCAACAAATATGTTGTGAATTATGTTGAGTTCCTATCAAAATATTCACCAGAAAGTTCCTTTGTTACACTTTATTATCATGAATTTTGTTTGATTGTCACACACGGTGCCTAAGATGTCTTACTTTGAGTGATGTATTTGATGGTTATGGGGAGTCACTTTTTTCTGCTTTGAAAGTTAATGATTTCACATGAATATGTATTTTTTGCACTTTTCAGACATCTCTCTGTGAACACCAATAGCCAAGTGTAAATAAAATTAGTCCATGTGTATGCCTTGACCTTCCCTTCTTGCTTTTAGCAAAAGTTTTTTGGGGGATTTGAATTGCCTGTGGCAGACAGAGCTGAGAATACAATCCAGGTTCTCTGGGATTCAAACTGCAACTTCTGGAAGACAATTTAAAATTGTTTAATTTTAGATGATTAATTTCCCGGAGATTAAAAAGCGGCTGTTGAAACCTCATTATGCCGCAGCGCAGTATGATTAATGACATAATCCTCCTTCTGTGTGTCTTGAGTGTTTGTCCTGTTGTAATGCCTGCGCAATACATTTTACTGCGGCTCCTGAGCTTTTCATTTGGTGACCTGACTAGACCGACTGACTCCGCAAACCCAAAGTGAATTAAATAGATGTAATAATTATTTCCCTGTGTGAGAGATAGACTGTGTCTTACCTGCTGAATAGAGTTGTGTGAAACGTCTGCTCTGAGTCCCACATGCAGGTGGGTGATGGATGAAGGGTTCAGACGAAATTTATTTAACTTTCTTACAGGAATTCAGCACATTTTTGGGAAATTGTTAATCTATTGTTAAGTGATGGGTGGCTGGTTATTAAAGGCCACAAGAGTGTTTTCATCCTCCCCAAGAAATCAAAACACACCATGTTTTACCCAGTCTGGAAATTAAATGTCTGCAGCTCCTTCTGCTAAAAAATAACTGCACAAATTGTTAGACATGGGGTTAGGCCAGTGGTTCCCTGCAGGTTTTTGTTTCAGCTCTACTCTTTCACACATGATCCATTTAAGGGCCTCATGCTGATTGGCTGAAACAGATCTACCTGAACAGGGCATTGATGAAGCTGCGTGGGCCTTAACTGGGTCAGATGTAGAAAAGTAGAGCTGGAACAAAAACCTGCAGGACAAGGGGGGGCTTGAGGATGGGGCTGGGAACCACAGGGGGCAGGCCAAAGTGCACTGAGGAGCAAGTAGAGGTACTGGCGCCTGTAAATACAGTTTAAACCTCTGCCTTCACTTGCACCATTAACTATGATTAATTTTGGTGATATCTGTTCTAGCAGCACAGAGAGAAGTTTCACCTGCAATTCTTCTGGAACTGCAGACCCCACAGAGTTGAGCCCTTACTGACACAGTGGTGCACCTTGTGGGTGAAAACTGAACATTGAATTACTTAATACAGATGAAAACATGTTGAATGATCACATTACATGGTGCATGAACTCACTGACCCAGCAGAGTCTGTGGAGGCCGCCGAGCAAAGTGGATTGAAGAAAATCTTCATCAAAAAGCTATAAAAAGTTTGTCCATTTGCCATAGGTTGCATTTATTTATCTGTTCATACATAAACTATTTGAGTATTTGAGACTGACAATGAACAAGCGATTGACAGTATGTACACCATGTGGCTTAAGTACCTGGGAGCTTCATAACACATCTTACCTCAAGGCCGAATCCTGTTGAGAGGGAAGACAACTCAGGAGCTCATTGTTTTCCATACTTGGTATTTCTGTTGTAATCTATTTTCTGTACAATACAACTCTATTGCTTTTATTAGAGGGACAATTCAGCATGAAAAGAAACGCTGACAATGGAAAACTCTCCATACAATAGCCATGTATAGAATAGAATAGAATAGAATAGAATAGACTTTATTGTCATTACACGAAATGCAGCGAAAATTCTGCTGTGCCATGCCTGAACAAAAAAAAAAAAACACAAAAAAAACAAGTGCACAACACATGCATACGATATACACAATCATCCACAGATAAAAGAACATTAAAAGCCATAAAAAAGCTATACTAGACTGTATATACTATATACAATATACTATACTATTGCTATTTCAGAATGATTAGTATTCCTAACAATGTATCATCCCTCTGGTTTGCACATGCTTTAACATCTGAGCTGCTGCACTCCAGTTTGTGCTTCATCTCTCTGTAATCAGGACATGTGCTTAGATAAGGATGAGCATAAAAAAAAAAAAAAAAAAAAAAAAAAAAACAGACTTGGAAACATTTATTTTTAGACAAAAGATCAAATCACATTGTACTCTGCAAACACACGTTGCACAGTTGGTTAGCTTCACATGCTGAAGCGCCCACGTGGACTAAACTGCAGGTACTGACCGTCGAGCCCCAGAAATAGCATTTGCTAGTGGAAGATCTGAATCCAAGAGGAAAACAATTTCAAAAGATTTCTGTAGCTGTTTATTCACCGGTTAGCTGTGATTGGTTCATAAGTGAAACGAGGAGCAGGGCCTAAATGCCTTGGATATGCTGGAATAATGCTGAATCATCATCTGTCACGTGGATTGATTGTAATAAACCAAGAGGCAGTGACAAATGCTTTGATTTTAACGTGGAACCGAAGAAATTAAAATACAGGCAAATGAAACAGATTCACTGAATTTTCAATCTAAACTAAATTTTAGTCGTGCGTCGCACTGGGACTCAGCTGTCCGATCTCACCGGCCAACTGGGCTCGTGCTCCGACCCCTCAAGCTCAGAAATATTCGCCACAGGCAGGCTTAGGTCGTCCCCTGTTTGTTAGTGTCCACACACTGAATCCTCCATTTCAGAGGAGCACTCTGGGAGAAAAAAAATGAAAGGTTTCAGTGTTGAAAAAAAAAATAGCAGTGAAGGTTATTATTGATTTTCTGCCACCCTATAGATGTGAAGCAGAAAATGGGTGGAGACAGAGGCAGCAGGTCTGCACTGCAATGATGGTTTTATCTTCAATAAGTAAGCCAGAAGGCAGGAAGACCAAACCTATGGCCCTAAGCAACAAAGGAAGACAGGGACATTAACTCTCTGTGTGTGTGTGTGTTTTTGTGTGTGTGTGTGTGTGTGTGTCTCCAGTTTCATGTGCGTATCCCCTTGAATCTGTGTGTTTGTGTGTGTGTGTGTGTGTGAGTGCAGCGTCTGCAGTGGACTGAGAGTATTCAACCCAGGTACAACCACGACAATATTATTTCCCAGTGCATTTATTTTGTATTTTTTTGGCTCGAGACCTATGTACTTTGTAGAAATAAATGTGTAAATATAAAATTCTGTTGGTCTAAAGTGGTCTAAAGTGGTCTAAAGCGCCACGGGCAAAAACAGTATTTTTCAGATCATTCAGATATCATGCTCTGATTGCAGTCACGGGGATGTTCTCCATTGAAAACTGTCTTGACTAAAGGTAACAAAGCAGAGCCCGACCCACTTCACTGTACTGCACTGGGGGGCTTAGCTCTGGTTTCTCCTGATAAAAAGGAAGTATGGGACTGCGGGAGGACACATCACATTATTGAATTCTGTTAAGTGCTCATGGGTTCAGCAGCTCATTACACTGTATTTGAGGAGGAAGCAATTAAAACAAGGAAACGGCGATGAACAGATTTTATCGCCATTCTTGCTGTAACTTAATAGGATGTGGTGCCTTGTTTAATTCACTCGGATGCTAATCTGTGGTAATGATGAATACTGTGTACATGTAACTTTGGTAAGAAGTCCCTGCATATTGCACCTCTGAGGGAACGGGTGAGTCAGCCGTTATGGAGCCTTTGCTGGGAAAACTGAGAAGAATACTTGCAGGCGTTTTTTGAGTGCATGTTTTGGATTGGCATAATTTCTGTGATTTTATTTCCGGTCTGGATTATCTCCCTGGAGAACCTGGTTGGCAATACAGTTTGATGTGGGCTTACTTTGGAGGTTTACTTTGGACTCTCGGTCAGCATGATGAGGCATTGTATTGGATATGTGGTCCCATCGCTGAACACAAATAATTTGATTTATTGGAAATAGGGCATGTGACTGCTTGTTAAAATGCTGCATGCTTTCTTACGGTGTATTGCATTGCAACCCCATCAAACTTATCAAATCAATTCAGTCACCCACTGCTCTCTCTCTCTCCCTCTGTCTCTGTCTCTCTCTCTCCCTCTCTCTCTTTCTCTCTCTCAAAAAAAAGTATTTTTAATGACACATACAATTTTGGTGGCTATTTCCATTCAGTACCAATCCAACAAACCCCAATTCAAACCCTTACCTCGTGATTTAACGTGGCATTCAGCACCAGACTTGTCTGTTTTTGCGCGTCCTCATCAGCACCTAACTTAATACTAATTGTAATTCTACCTTCAAAGTGGCATCTAGACTGAAAAACAGCAGGATGCCCGATGTTTGATACACAAAGGCATGAGTAATGGCCGCTCTGTAATTGGAAGACATGCGTTTTGACTTATTTTCATTCCAGCAGAGAGGAAAAAGAGCCAGTGAAGTGAATTTTAAGATTCCGTTAATTAAAAGCTACTTCCAGCTGCTGCTTAATTAGATTGTTGTCCCGAAACTTATATCCAGCTCTCTGCATAATTCTCTCTCATATTTTCCTCTTTATCAATTTAGAGGGTGTTTGGAGTGTGTGTGTGTGCGTGTGTGTGTGTGTGTGTGAGAAAGAGAGAGAGCTAGGGCTAGAATGTAAATTCACCCGGTGGCGGGGGGGGGGGGGGGGGGGGGGGGGGGGGGGGGGGGGGGGGGGGGGGGGGGGGTTGGGGTTTCACCAGGTGTGATTTTACAGTTTTTCTCAATTGCTAAGACACATTTCTTGAAAGTTGCTCTCCTTTTCTCTAACCTGTGAACACAAAACCCAATTTTCAAGTTACATTCACAAACCTCAGACTCCTCTTGCAAAACCAAACTTTCACCTGTGCTCAAAACTGAACTGTGTTGTCAAGTGCCGGAGTTGTTGCAATTACATTTCACTGCTGCTGTACCTGTACATTCATGCATGTGACGAATAAACCTTGAATCCTTGAATCCTTGAAATTGTGTCCCGAGTCAATCAAAATTAAAAACACTACTAAGCAGTCACTAAACACTACATAGAAAAATAGAAAACACAATGCTCAGGACATGAAGCTGTAGAAATAAATGTTTATTGTTCACTGTAGGCTAAATGCATGTTGCAAAACAAAAAACCTGTGCATTTAGCACTTGTATATAGTAAAAAAAAAAAGTACAAAAAACAGAAATCTTGTGCATTTCCACATAGCACTTGCAGTAGAAAAACAAACAGAAATCTTGTGCATTTAGCACTTGTATACAGTAAGCCTACATAAAAATAAAGTACAAAAATATACATGGAATAGTAGGCCTACAAACAGTTAGCCTAACCCTCCATTACAATACTACAGTACATTGGCACAGTGATGTACTGACACATATATTTACTTACAGTATACTGTGGTACAGTATATAGTATAGTCATACTGTAATTGCTGTCAACATTTACATACTATAATGTCAAAAAAGGTAATTACCTGTTCTCTTCTCTAAATCTTCGGATTATGGTGGACACAGTGAGTCTACTGATGTTTGGTTGTACCCTTTGTCCGGCCTCCCTCATGCTCATACCATGGACAAGAACATGGTCAATCACAGTAGCTCTGATTTCATCAGATATTACTGTTCTTTGTCTTCGCTGACCACCTCGACCACCTCGACCTCCTCTCACTCAAACTCCTCCTCTCAGATTTCTATCCATTGTAATGCCTCACAAAGCAGTGCTCTCTGATCTGGCTTATATATGTTCCCTCACATCATTAGCCACAAGTGAGATCAATTTTGAGTTGTTGTGTTCAGCCAGACACCTGTGCTTTACTTGTGTTTGACTTTTGCTCCCTGTGCTCACAATTATGCAACACAAGTGCATAACAGTGAGAAAATGTGTATAAACTTGTCAAAGAAGTGCAAAATGTGTTTTAGTGGCTGAGAATATGTCTGAAAGTTGTGTCTAACTCTGTGAAAAGTGCTTAAGGTTCTGCCAAAAGGATGACCGATTCAATAAATGGGTTCAGAGCACTGTGAATTTGGTTCAGACAGGCGGGTTTAGTGTTTTAGCAATTGAGAAATACTGTAAATGTAGTTGGTTTTAGTGTAATGAGGCTGTACTTCAGTATCACTCAATAGTCATTTTGTCATCTCCTTTTTTTTTTTTTTTAAATTTTAACTAATCTTTCCTTTTCTCCAAAGAGCATTGCCTACTCTTTTGGTCACTAAGAAAAACTGAAAAAATAATGACTTAAATAAAAAACTTAATAAAAACTGCCAAAAATAATGCAAATACTCCATTTTACTGCACGATAACGTTTTTTCATTGCTTTGAATTTATTTTAATATTTATTTGCTGTATTTTTTCTTTGTCTTTGGTCAGAGTTCTATGTGAAGTACTTTATATGTGAAGTGAAAAATGGGCTAAAGAAATATAAGTGAAAGTACATGCAAATCATTTCACCCCTTTTACTTCACCTGCCACACTTACAAAATGTAGCTCAGCATTTCATATATGTGACGTAGATGTCATCGTTAGATTTTTGTTGGGTGCTGTTTTTTTTTTTTTTTTTTTTTTCATAACACAAAGATCACATCAGTGCATTTTAATGGGGCTTAATGGGATTCCAGTGAACAGGGTGGACTCTATCACTCACTCAGCGCCGCACGGAAAAGTGGTTTTGTTATGGACGGCTTATGAGTCACATCCTTGAGGTTTCAAAGAGACTGTAAATTATCCAAACTACATTTTGAATTTTACACTTTCACATAAATTTGCATAATTTCCTTCTGCTTCAGATACTGGTACTTTGCATAGAACTCAGAAAAAAAAAAAAAAAATCCTGTATAAATATATTTTGACTGAAATGACAGCCGCAGTTTAAATTCAGCATTTCCACTATTTTTCAGTGCTTATACCTTGCACTGTCAGTGTGAGTGCAACAGATTTACCCTCACCAAAATAGGTTTTGCAACAAATACAGCAGATATATAAAGGGCTTTGTTGGATGCAGGTCTTCTGAATAATGAGCATTTCTGCCTGCCGGTGAGGGGACGAGCCGGCTGTCAAATCTCGCTCTAATGTTGCCTTGCTCGCTGCAGCGGTGACATTAACTGACATCAAGCCCGTCTATTGTGTCCAACGCTTTGCTTGAAAAACAAATGAGGCTCGCAAGACAGTGTGTGTGTGTGTGTCTGTTACCCCGGTACAGTGATGCACCTTTAATCATCACGCCACACACAACTTTCCTGTCCAACCTTGCCACATCAAGCCTGGGATTTCAGATCTGCTCTTTGTCTGACAAGTGTCTCCTGTCTTTTGTCTTTGTCTGATAATTAACTTTTTTAGATACAAGATGTAACACTGTCATCCTGTCAATATTGTGTCTGTTTGTTGCGCTATGTGATTTCAGACTCTTTTAACGATCCTGAAATGAACGTGTGCTCGGTGGAGACTTTGTAAGACGTAATGATATAAACAGCTACCAACTCGCGTGTTGCTGTTTTCAGCACTTTTGTCCTCTTCTGCGATATTTTCTGACAAAATCAATGCCGGACTCAAATTTCCTCTCTCTCTGCTTGTCCTGCTGTTTAAAAGAAGCACTCCCTCCTTCCCTTTCCTGAAAATTCACCGTCGCCGAGCCCAAGACGCAGGTGAGTGCAACAAATGAGGTAAGTGGTGGCGCTAGGCTAAAAAGGTCACGTTCTGCATCAAAATATTTAGCTATTATCCTGCAGCAGAGGCAATAAGAGCCCAGCCTGGGTGAGCTGAGGCCTGAGCCCACCCTCACCTGCCAACTGGGAGACAGTAAAAGGTGGGAGTGGCTGTTTAAAGAGTTTATAAAGCTGCTGCTGCTCTCGGCACCACCTAGTGGTTAGAAAAAGTCACACCGCATTAGAAAAGTAACACTAAATCATGTGAGGCAGTGAACCTCTGCTGCACTGCCCTCTAGAGGTTGAACCTCTAACTGGGCCACACCCAGTCTGTGATGTAGCCACAGGTGCTTTGCCATCGACCGCTGCTAAAAATAAATATGTGCTGCCACATCAGTGACCGCAGTGCAACAGAATATTTCTGACTCGCTCTTTAAAGGGAAGTTGTAAATAAGATACTCATGATGCTTAGTCCAATCTTGTTTTATACAGAATACTGAATAAATGACAGGGTGACTGACGCTCATTTTTCTGCCTAAAAATACCTTTTAGAATCACAGCTGAAATCCTCCACTCAAAAAATCCATATAAGGTTAAGAGACTGTCTCTTTTGGAGAGTGCAGCTAACACAAACCTTTGTGTTAAATGTGTGGGTTTCTTATTAGAGTTTTTGGAACACTGAAAGCAAAAAACAAAAACAAAAAAGAAGAAACACAAAGAAATTTTTTTTTTTTTCTTTAAAAGTGAAAAAAGCACATGAGTAGTCAATTGCCCCTTGGTTACAAGCTTACAAAATAAAAAATAATAAAACTTGTATTTTCACAATAAATAAAAAAAAAATTACTTGATTAGATCAAACGTGAAAATTAAAAAGATTAGTAAAGCAATCAAGTCTAGCTGAGTGTTCATCGTGCACTGCAGCGCCCAGCTCAGCCACTGCCAAATGAAAGTGACATGGAATCGAATTACATGCATTTCTTCCAGTTTTCAGTTTTACACTCCTGATCAAAATTTTAAGACCAGTTGAGAAATTGCAAGAATTTACATTTTGCACTGTTGGATCTTAAGAAGGTTCTAAGTAGAGCTTCAAAATCCAAAAAGAAGAGATGGGAGTGAGACAAAAAAAAAAAAAAAAAAAAAAAAAATTGAGTTTTTTTGCCTTTGCCATCAGGAGGTCATGACAGTGTGGATACCTGTCAGAAAATGACATTGAATCCACATTTTTGCCAAGATTTGGGCTTTTAAAGGCTGTGGTCTTAAACTTTTGATCAGCTGATGAACAGCCTATTTCAGTTTAATGGTTGTTTGCAATAAATTGCTAACTCAATTTTTTTTTTTAAATTGAAATTTTTTTAATCCAACAGTGCAAAATGTAAATTCTTGCAATTTCTCAACTGGTCTTAACATTTTGATCAGGAGTGTACTGGCTATGTCAGAGGTGCACCATGTGAAACTGAGTTGATTAATGACAAAAACCTGGAATGCATAATTAAAAAATACCTGAGCACATTTACCTTAGGAATCCCCAAACAGTGAAAAAGTTCATAGTTTCGGTATGTGCGAGGTCTTCCAAGGCTTCCACATGTTCTTTCAGTCTATTGAAACTTAATAACCCTCATCACCGCTTATCGCCGCACGTTTTGCCGCGGCCTCGTCTGAATGTGAACGATGAACACGTGTCCTGCTGTGACCTGCGTCTCTCTCAGCGTTGCCAGCCTGCATTCAAGTCTTTTAATTTCTGTTTTGAAATGTTTGTATTACAGCCAGTTCTAGGAAAATAACATTTTTCCATATCATACAAAAAGCCTGAAAAAAAAAAGCAAAAGGAATGAATGTGTTGCTGGTGATCGCTCTTGATGACGAGAAGAGAATGAGGAAGATATTTTTCCTCCAAATCCACCAAGGTTGTGTTTTTATACAAACATTTAGCAAGTGCAGCAAAGGCTGAGAGGGCATTATCATAGCTGGTACAGTGGCAGGAATGTGGGGGAGGATTGTTGAACACAGACACAAGTACACTCACACTCACACACACACACACACACACACACACACACGCACTGTTGGCTCCATAGGTATTTGGACAGCGAGATCTTGTTTGACCTTTTTGTCCCCATGTTCTGTTATTTTTGGACTTTATTTTGGTGACACACCGCACTGACTGTCAGCTTTAATTTTAGGCAGTTTTAACCATGTTGAATCGATAGTAAACAAAGTTCAGATCCTCTTTGTACACTGTTCCCCCATTTCAGAGAGCCAACAGCAGCTGCTGAAGTCGTTATTTTTATTTTTGCATCCAAATATTGTTAATGTGCGGTGATGTGTCGATGCCAGTAACCCATGATCATCCAAAATTTAATTTATTGTCAGAATCTGTGAGCTCATTCAGTTTATCTTCAGGATGACTCTTGATCTCTGTCTGTATTTGTGTTAAATTGCTAAAGAGGTCCACGGCAGTGTGTAATGCATGGATGGTGAAAATGAGAACAAATCATACAAGACCTGAGATATCAAACCTATAATCATCACGGCTATTACTTTAACGCTGGCATGTGCTGATGTTTTATTGAGGTGAATTTGTGCCAAATTGAAGTGCAGTCATTACAACAGAACAACAGGAAATGCAATGCACACATAAAGAAGCTTTTCTTTATAGATGTGCACAAACCGTAACGAAATGACAAGCAAAATCTTCATGACATTGCTTTACATCACTCTGCATCTATCCTGAAAAACGCTTGGTGAGGACTGTTTTAAGAAAAAAAAAAAAAAAAAAAATCATGTCAGCATTGAATGCAAGCCACCTTGAAATCCAATCCACTCACCTTTATTGCATTACACTGTGATGCTTTAAAGGTCACACCACTAAATACAGACCATGTCATTGCATTTCCCCAAATGTCACAGTCGGCCCTGTATTTCACTCAAAACAATGGAGCAATCGAGCCAAAATGGAGTGTAATCACTGTCCAATCACAGTCTTCTGCTGAACTGGGGGTGTGCTTGAGGTTAGAGGGCTTACACACAGACTGCTAAAGCAACGGTCACACCAGTGCCTCAAAAAAATCTCTGCCTATTATTCACTCCCATTCAAAATGTGGCGACGGATGAAAAGTGTATTTGTTGTGGTGGCACAGAAATTTCATGTCTTGCTTGCTGGGTGTGCAGAGTTCAATTCTGATGTACTCCGGTACTAGACCTGCACCTGACAGCAACGGTGGATCTAGGAGGAGGCATGGGGTGGCAGCTTTCACACGAAAACAAGGCCTTGCCACCCCAGCTGCCACCCCAGATTTGGGCAATCTAATTTAAAGAAATATTGCTGGTTGGAAATTTACAATACCGAAAGTCAAGTGACCTTATTGCACGGCTGGATTAATGAAAAAATCAATCAAAGGTTGTGCCCACACCTTAACCCTGCAAAGAGATATCTCTTAATAAATATTAATTTTTTTTCTTTTAAATCACAGATATAGCCATAAAGTTTGACAGAAGTATATGCAGAGTGACAAAACATAGACTTTGCATCAAGAGTCGCCCAGGAGATTATTTTGATTTGGTTTGACTAACTCAAACTGTCTTCACACTGTTTCCATGTATCCAAACCATGTACTGTAGAGTAATTTAAAGTCAAACCTAGTCACAGCTGCCATCCTTAATGAACAGCTTACCTACTTAAGTATCACTGCCATAGAAACCTAAAGGAGAATACTGCACATATTCAGCTGCAGAACAGGCTCTTTTCCACCCTTCGGGGAGCACAGTAATCAGGCAAAAAGTCTGACTTGCTTCCAAAGCCAGAGAAGCCAGGCGCAGCCCAGCTGGACCCAAACTGCAAAAAATATGGATATAATGACTATGATGTCAACCACTGTTTTCTGATGGGCTGTTTTTGTAGCCTCGATGTTATCACGTTTTGTCGCCAGAATCTGGAAAGCAGCCTGATTCTGTCCAATGTTGGACCAAACTGAGCAATAAACACTCAAATAACACAAAAGGGATACAATCCAGATGTTGTATATACAAACTGGCTCACAGTGATCCGGCTTTATTGGTCCACTTGTAACCTCATTTAACTTTATGGAAATACCACACTTGATAGATAATACCAAGCTACGGTGACAAGTTGGTTTGGTTTGCTCTGATATTTGTAATCCACACTAAATCTTACCATTCCTGTCAACATTTTTGAGTCAGCAGACCAATCCTTATACATTTCAATTTACTGAAAACAGCTGAGGACAGAATTCCTGGAAAGTCTGTTAGCAGGCTTGGGACTCGCAATCTGGCAACTCTGGCAAATGTGGGCTGCAACACCAGCAATGTGGGGACAAAAATGTGGGAAAAAAATTGTGGAGCAGGAGAAAAAATGTGGGAATAAAAATTCGACCTGCTGACTGCGGCCACATGATGTTGGAGCAGCCCATCTGACTGGGGGCTACATGGTCCAAATTCAGTCAGTAGTCTACTTACTGTAAGGCAGGTGCAGGAAGTGCTACCCTCACCCTATTCTCTTCTATTTGCTGCTTAAGGCCGCTGTGCTGTGCTGTGCTGTTTTTTTTTTTTTTTTTTTTTTAAATGATGTCATTGGTGAGAGAGTTATTATATCTCAGCTGATTAGTCACTCTGGGTGGCTCCAGTAGGATCCATGCACGGTGCTTGTGACAGCGTGACAACAGCAGAGAATGAACCCATTTAAATAGTGTCGATAGCATGAGATCCTGCCTGATGTGTGAGTTGCATCAGATCAGCTGCAAACACATCAGATGATTGACTAAATAGAGCGCTGTTGATTCATGTCCAACTTCAGACACACTACCAGATCATCATGAGGCCAGGCCAACATTAAGGAAAGCTTTTGTCCCACATGAAAATCGAGTTTGGCTAGTTTGTCATAACAGTGGTGCATTTTGTCATAGATTATATTCATGACATATGACTTTGTAATATGTGTTTTATTTAAGTTACAGATTGTAACATAAGTGCGCCGAGAGTTGGGTTGCCCATCGTCAAACGAATAAGTGCGCCTCTTAGGCTTCCAAATTTTTCTCTAGGCTGTTCCTTGGTGATTTATTCATTACATTATTTTATGAAACCCTGTACGAACACCTGTTGTTAGGGTGCCAACTTGATACCAGTTGCTTAACTTGTTTATTACAAATAGCCTAATATTGCTTTATGCAACTCTTAAGTGTGTAGGTGGGAAAAATGCGGGCAGGTCCAGATGAAAACTGAACGTGAATGATCAGCTATGTACATCAAGGAAAACAGTCCTGACAGTTATTTCAGGACAGAACTTAAGCACGTTCACTGTCATGTAACTCATATGTCCACATGAGGACACCTTGAAACATATCCATCTTTTATTCATTATATTCCCTTCATGGTACACTTACTTTGAAAATCACCATACGGACACACATTAAGAAAAGTGAAATTAGCTACTGAGACCCACTTAATATGGAAAGAAAATTTATTGACTTTCTAGTTCTTACAAAAAGAGTGGATTGGAGGGGTTTTTTGGTGCCAGGCTCTAGTGGATGTTTAAAACAACCTCTGCTGTCACCTCTGCTCGGGCTTACAAACTCATCTGTGGTGTTGGCCGCCTGGTCAGGTCACCTCACAGCTTGGATTTCTATTTGGCATGTCCCTTTTTCATTTCAATACAATATCAGTGGGAGTCTGGATTTATGATGTGAACCTAGTTCTTTGAAAGCAAACTCGGAGATTATTTGAGCGTCTCCATCCATACGAGTCAAATATTTCTGAGGTGCTGTTTGTGCACTGGGTTCATACGACCGGTTGTGGCAGAGTCAACACATTGGGGTTCATGTAATCTTTCAGGTGAATCTAAAACATAAAAATAATCAAATCACAAGCTTTTGACTTGACAACAGCAATATAGGACTGAGCAAGTACATGTGCAAACAAGGCCAGGAATGGATTGTATGTTTTGTTTTGCATCATGAACTCTGGGATTATGTATGTTCTCTGCACACGGGGCTTAAACAGGTTGCTGAATGTGGTGATGGAAAATGACAAAATGTTTTCATTTGTTACATGGAAGACAGAAGTAGGTTGGCTCATACTAATAACACCGCATGCTGTAAAATACAAACAGGCCATAAAAAGTGAAGGTTGACCGATCAGAAAATCAAATCAACTTTACTGGCTCAGTGTGCTCATGCATTAGCCTACAAGAAATTTGACACCAGTTTATAGTAGCTTCTACTGCTTACATGTATCACTCAAAACAAAAAAAGAAGGAAAACAAAAAGAAATAAATAGGACTGTCTGAATTATTTAGTGTTGACTGATTAAAGTATTGTTGGACTGAAACACTAGTTGGTGAAATGTTGTGCCAGTATTCAATATCTTTAATGACAATTGTAATGCCAAAAAAAAAAAAAAAAGAAAAAAAATGGAATAAAAAAATATTTTGATCTCCTTTAGCCCTCTTGGGTGCATAGTGCATTTGCAAGGCTGTACTGAAGACTGAAGATTTTTTTTATTTTGTTGACATCTTTGGTGTAAAGGGATGATTGTGGCCATTACTGTAGCTCCTCATGCTAAGTATCCAGTTCTTCATCTATTTATGAAAGCAATTAATAAACCGATACAGTGGAAATGTAAAACATGTCACATCTTGTGTGCCAGAGAATACTCCCTGGAAAATGTTCCTATAGCTAGTTCCATGAAATGAGTATGGATTGAATCGCGGTCGTGTCAGTGATGTCAAATGTTGCAAAACTTGACATTCATTTATTATGAAAATGTCACCGATTATCATTTTAAGTATTTTTCTGTCTCTGCAGAAACCATATGCCTTTGCAAGCATCTTTGATAGCTGTCACTCTTATGAGCAACATGGCCGTGTGTGTCTGTTTCCGCCCAGATTCAGCCCGTGCACAGAGGCTTTGCCAGGCTCCCATCAACAAGCAGACTGTGCTGTGAATGTGACTTTCCAGTTTGCTTGCAGATGGTTACGCACCGCTGCCAAAAATCAGTGGCAAATGCTACAGGCAGGTGAGAGACTATCCACAATGAGGGCTAAAGGTGATCTTTTTATTACACAATGGAGCCGACTTTGTTGCATCACAACACTTGACTGTTGGTAAGCAGCCCCAGTTTGATGTGAGGTGAATGCAAATAACCTTTCTTCTTTTTCTTTTTCTTTCAAATTCGAGCATTCTTGGTCTCTTATTCCTCTGATCCTCTCACTGTCTGTTTTCAATCCCTCCCAGCTACTGGCACGCTGCTGATATTCATCATCATTCACCCCAGCAACAGGTCTCTATTGTCATGTATGTAGATGCTTTTGGCTCATTATCCTCTGGTATTTAAATCCACCTGGCAACCAAAAGCCTCAGGCGGATCGTCTGGAAAATAGTGTATGGATTTCTCTTTCATTACTTGTTTGATAGCTGCTTATGTTAGTCCACATTATTTCATCTTGTTTTCCTGCTTCAGAGAATAACGTGTATGACACTTTGTGTATGTGTGAAAACAATTTTATGACATGGATGTGCACATGGGATGTGTGTGTACAGGTTGTCCCTTTTTGTCTCTTTACTTTGACTTCAAACTGTTTATTTATTTATTTATTTTTTTGAAGATATTAGATATAAGATATTTTTTAATGTAGACCTGAGTCTAAAAGCAGAAAAACTGCGTCTTAAACTTTGCTTTGAGATATTAATCCAAGAACTTGACAGCAGGTGATTCCTCGGCAGATCTTTGCTTTAGGGGGCGAAAACTGAATGATATTCTGTCTCAGCATACCAGGACATGTGATATTACAGTTTTTTTCAATCGCTTTACCTCCTTTGTCAACTCAGAAATGCTGGCATCAAAACAGTTAATCCATAGGCCTAATGAGAGGTGCACTTCCCAAAATAACACATTTTGTTTGCAAAAGGCTCTTACCATGACAAAACATTTCAAACATGCAGCAAAAGCACATTTTGTCACCGCCCAATACAACTTGCAGTCAAGCGACATAATCCAGCCACTCACTCACTTCATACTCAACACCAAAATGCAACATACCCTTTTCAGTCTGAGCAGGTTCAACCTCACTTTTTTCCTGTGTGTATTGCAGTCATATTTTTGACAATTTACATAGTTACATATTGTAAAGCAAGTAGAAAAATCCAATATTTCCCTCAAACAACTCAACTTCTGCCCAAATGAGTAGATTTCTTCTATCAGCTTTACTGTACTGTAACACAGCTGACAACAGAATACAAAATACAGCTATCAGTGTGAACAAGGTTCTCCTGTGTGGTACACATTCAAATGTGAACTTACAATAAAGAATTGCATCCAAACTCAGAAAGACTTTGAAGTGAAATTATACTGTATTGATGGGGAAAACTGAAATACGGTAAGTCACATACAGTATTACACAGAAAAACTCAAAGGAGTTGAGAAAAAAAAACACAGAATACAATTTATAGGCCCCTTTTTTGTAGGTGCATCCTGATTGATTGGTGAATGGTGATTTGTGGAAAGGGCAGTGATGCAGGTGCACTAGTGATTTCATAGTGATGCAGGTCATTTCTATCAGCTGTGAGCAGATGTTTTGCTTTTGACTACCACAGTGAAGTCAATGGAGTCAGGGCCATGTAAATGACACATGTGAGAAGTGTTGTGCAAAAGAGCCTGAAAAATGTGTGAATCCAATGAAAATGTATGAACACATTTGCAAAAGAAAACCTCTGCTGTGGTTTGGAGGTGAAGATGATGACAAAGTGGATCCCAGTTTCATTATACTGGAAAAAGCGAATGAAAAAAACTGTAACACTACGAACACTGGCAAACCAAATATATTGATCTAATGTTGGTTTTTATCCTAACAATTTGAACAGACAGAACAAGTGTCAATATAAAAATCAATTACTTTACTGTGCATTACACTAGCAGAGTATTTAGTTTACTGTAAATAGTTCTCATGTATTTTGTTGCTCAGCATGGTAACCAGCTCTGGTTGTGTACATTAAACCTTGTTCAGGTGTAGAACTTGGTGAAGTTATCCTTGTTTTTGCTGTGTGTGTGTGTGTGTGTGTGTGTAACTGTGTGTAGCTGAGTGTTCCTGCACATGTGCCTATAGGTGCAGTATACTATTGTAAATGGAAATGCTGTGAGAGTTCAGCATCTACTTACGCCTACTATAATTATCACCCTGCAATTGTGCAACCTTGCATTCTCTTTGTGTGAAAATCGTTATTTGTCAACATGTCGACTGATCCACCTACTCCTTGCTGTTCTCCCTCCTACTCACATACATATAGCGGGCAATTACTGCTGAAACCTATAGCCTCAGCTATCTGTGTGATTCATACATGTGAGTTTATTTATATTTTGGCCAACATAGTAAGCACACACATCCAAACCTTTACACTAGAGCTTCACCGTGTTAAGTTGCTTCAGGGCTGTGGGCGGCTGGGGTGATAGGGTGGGGGGCCATAATAGTATAGGATGGCATAGCAATTCCCATAAAACTTTTTATTATTATTATCATCATCACTGGGTGTAAAAACCATCACGCCACTGTGAGAATCTGAAGTGCAGTTCATGCAGAATTGCAAAATCTATCAGTAATCTGAGCTACTTATTTTAAAAGCTATTTCTTAAACATGCAATAAAACATGTCTTTACCCCCGGAGGTACTTCTGAATACACTGACAGTGTCTCATCATCATCATCATCATCATCATCATCATCATGTCCACCTGAAGGATGATATCACAGTAAGAGAACTTCATAAAACACATCAGCAAACACTGGCAGGAATATGAGCCCCTGCTTTAACCGTTACCTGTGTGCAAGTGGCTCGTCTAAAATAAGAGGGTCTCCTTCAACTAATGGACACAACAAAAACGCTTTCACTGCCTTTTAGTACCAAATCACCCGTACATACCCTGGATAAGCATTTGTTGCTTTGAGGTACCAGCATCAGGATCAGCAGACCCTCCAGGATTATAGGAGGGGGCCAGCACCAACATGCATCTTGGCCAAACTGTTCATCTCACCTCCAAAACTCACTCAAACCACCAGAACACTTCGTACATGTCTCAAACTAAGCTCACCTTTGCTCACCCACAAGCTTGCTTTATTGACTGTACTAAAGTACTGTATATGGAACAAGAATGAATCAGAAATGCAGCATTTTGCTTCAGTATCCTTTTTCCCCTCTCTATCTTTGCATATAGTAATTTACTTGTGCAAAATAAGTTGAAACAAAAAACTGTACAGTATAATCACTCATACTGTACAGCAGTGTCTCATCAAGATCACATCTTCTGTCTTCTCTGGTGATGCATCTTGGAAAGAATCTTCTGGAACGTCTAATCCAACCCTGGCCCGTCTTCAGGAGAAGTGTCTCCACACCCCAGACAGACGTCCAGTAAGGACATGTGGTCGTGTGAATGGTGGTCATAAACCTTCCACCTCCACGCAGAGAAAAGCTCCTCTGTGGGGTTCAGGAAGGGGGAGGATGGAGGCAGGAATGACACTGACGTCCTGGGATGTGCAGCAAACCGGACGGTGACTGCAGCAGAGCGCTGGAACGCCACATTATCCCACACAACAACCAAGGAAGGAGAGTTTCTTGCCCCTCGACTTCTCTCCTCCGCTGGTTCAAATCGATTATGCAGGTCATCCAGAAAGAAATGAACCTCTCTGTATTGTCGAGGCCAGTGAGAGGTTTGTGTAACAGCAAACCATCAGAGGACAGAGCTGCACACACTGATGTTCGCTCCTCTCTGGCCTGGGACGTCCACAGTTTCTCTCTGTCCAGTCACATTACTTCACCTGTCGTGTGTTTTTGCCAGGTTGAATCCAGCTTCATCCACAAAGATGAATGTGTGTGCACTTTGCCTGGTTTCCATCTCCATTACTCTGTAAAACACAATAAATCCACAGTTTTACAGTACTTTACATTAAGTATAGCTGTGTATGTACTCTGTTTGGTTATTGAAGAGGCATCTTACCTGGACATATTGATACTTGGAGTACCAGAGTACAACTGCTTCATCCTTATTTTATGTTTCTCTAGGTTTCTGGTAATTGTCATTGTGCTGACTGTATTCACATTAACAAAAGTGATATTGTCTGCCAGCACTCTGTCCCAAATGTCCCACAGTTTTATTGCATTGTCGCAAATTACCATGTTAACAATGACAATTTCCTGTGCATGTGACAATATTCTGCCTCTCCCTCCTGCGGTAGGCAACCTTTAGATCCTACTGTAAAACACAAAATAATCAATGTTGCAAAATGTCAGTACATGTAAAAAATGGAAACACACTGTATTGCACTCTAATATGTAGCTCAATTATCACAGACGGGTGCAATCTCACCTGTTGTTTTGTTGGAATATTGAAATTATTGATGCAACTGTTGAATGCAGCAGTTTTGGTTGCAAATGGTCGAGAACTGTGGCCCTTATCTCATCAGAGACCAGCGCGCTCAGTCGTCTTCTCCTTTTTGCTCTATTCTCCCTCTCCCTGCCACTCCTCTTTCCCCACCAACCAACCTGTCCTCCAAGATCCAGGTTTCCAAACAAAATCATTCTGGAGCCGCCCCCTTTTGTCCGTTTGGTAACGAGACTAAAAACAGGACACCTTTCACCTTTCAAAGGCTTTCAGCTGAAACCGCAATCAGCTGTGTTTGGAATGGTTACTTCATTTTAATGAAAAATGTGAAAAGTGATTCACAGTTTGGTCCACATAGACTTCTGTTTCACTGAGTGAGGGGTTTTGACAATGTGACTTCAGTGTTGACCAATGCATGTTTGCAATCGAAAAAAAAAAAAATACTGTAATAGAAATAAACTGGATGATAACTTAGGAATTAACATAACGCACAATTTTCTTCAAACATTCTTCTCTGGCCTCATTTGCAGCCACAGTATTGCTTTTCGCAGTAATATTTGTTTTTGTACTCCTCATGGCTCTCCATAATGACAGTTTATTCCTCCTGAGTGAAGTAGGCAGCACATGATCGGTCCATTTTGTGCAGAAGAAGAGTCAAATGAAGCACCAAACACCCCTTTTAATGTGAGCTCACACACACACAAAGAGCTCAGAGAAGAAAGCCAAGATTCACAAAGCCAGTTGATGACCACCGTCGTGATACCAGTTATCTCTGACTGGGGCTTTAGGTTTTATCAAGCCAGCTCACTCAAAGAAAGTCGAGCTCTGTTGAACTTGCTTTGTAGCACAGCCCTCAGGTGAGCAGGGCAAAACAAAAGGTAAATATGAGTGACGCACAGAGCAGGAACAAAACTCAAACAACAAGATGCCAGAGTCTAGGGGGAAACGCAACAGTCCATGAAATACAACACAAAAATCCATTGAAAAATCCATAAATTCAGAACCATGACACCAAGAGATGATTAAGATAGAAACAAATCAATTGGAAAGCCAACACAGTAAGATGAGATTTTTAGCTTAAACTAATATGTAGTGTTTGTCCCTAAATTTAAGAGTGCTATACAGCATTGGCAACATAGCCTGAGTTTCCTAGCTAAAGTGATGCGCCGTGCAAACACATAACATAAAGCAAAAGTCCATCTGTCCAGGCTGGGAGGGGCAGCCCAGGCATCCTTTTCTCTAGTCCAGAGGTTTTCAAAGTCGGAAGTGGGCCTCCCCAGCTTCTAAGCTTTATCGGAGGGCAGGCCCATTCTCTCAGACTTTGAAAGCACCCGCCCTGGCAGCCTCCACCACCACCACCTGCAGGGGAATCCCGAGGCATTCCCAGGCCAGCTGCATTATATGTTATCCCTTTAGCGTGTTCTGAGCCTGCCCTGGAGCTTCCTCCCAGTTGGCCGTGCCCAGCTCACCTCCACGGAGAGGCATCCTGACTCAACACAGAGGGCTCTGCACGGAGCTGTGTGAGCTCCTCACCCAGTCCCTGATACCAGGCACATATCATACAATATCAAAGCCGTCAAACTGTGGAGTGAAAATGGTGTGTCATTGCTCTCATAGTGTGACACGGACACGCTCACAGTTCAGTCTGGGACATCCCAAACATTTTGAAACATTTTTGATATTTTTGTCGCTGCTCTTGCAGCTTTAGAGAGAACAGCGAGCCAATTAGAATGCTGCAGGATCAGTGATGTCATCACTCTGTTTAGCCACTGGCAGCCAATAGACTTAGACTTAGACTTAGACTTAGACTTCTTTTATTGTCATTGCACAAAAAAACACAGCAGTGAGATTTTGGCAACGAAATGTCGTTGCTTGGCTTCCGGATTACAGCAGAGATGGAATTGTGGGACCGTTTAGGTATATATAAATATAAATATTATACATAAATATAGTCTATATAACTGGTATGATATGGTCTATATAACTAGTGCTAAAAAACAGGAGCTAAATAGTAATGAGTGCAATTTAGAATAGCTAGATAAAACAGAATGTACAACAACAGACTAAACAGTGTAAACAACTGAATAACCAGTATAAATAATAATGAGTGCAATTGAGAATAACTAGATAAAACAGAATGTAAACAACGGACTGAGCAGCGTAAACAACTGAATAACCAGTGTAAATAATAATGAGTGCAATAAGAACAGAATGTAAACAACAGAAAAAGAAAACAACTGACTAAACAGTGTTAACAGTGGAAGATTGCACAGAAATGTATTGTCCATACGTAGCTGCTGGGCGGGCGGGGGGGGGGGGTTATTGCACAAATAGGAGGTAATTAATTCTCCTCATCCCAGGGGTGTTTCCCGGACTGGGCTACACACCCTGGGCCTGAAGAAACCATACCTCCATAAAGGGATATTGCACAGAAATGTATTGTCCATACGTAGCTGCTGGGCGGGCGGGCGGCGGAGGGGGGGTGGGGGTGGGGGGGGGGTTATTGCACAAATAGGAGGTAATTAATTCTCCTCATCCCTGGGGTGTTTCCCGGACTGGGCTACACACCCTGGGCCTGAAGAAACCATACCTCCATAAAGATATATTGCACAGAAATGTATTGTCCATATGACAAGTTATTTGGCATTGAGCAGTCTGATGGCCAGGGGGAAGTAACTGTTTCTGAGTCTGGCTGTTCTGCAGCGGATGCTGCGGAACCTTCTGCCAGACGCCAGTCGGGAGAACAGTCCATGCTGGGGGTGGGTGGGGTCAGAAATGATCCGGTGGGCTCTGGATAGGCAGCGGCTGTCTGCTACGTCCTGGATGGGGGGGAGCGAGGTCCCGATGATCTTCTCCGCCGTCCTCACCACTCTCTGCAGAGACTTCCAGTCTGAGGCCCTACAGCTCCCAGACCAGACGGAGATGCAGCTGGTCAGCAGGCTCTCGATGGTCCCTCTGTAGAAGGTAAAGTAAACAAAGTGTGTGAACAATGCTAAAACAATATCAAATGGTCTATTGTCACTAAAATGTTGTGTCCAGTCACTGCTATTACAGGGCGTGTCCACAACTAAGACAAATTTAAATGTCTGAATTTCTTTATGAAATGAATTGTTGTGTGAAAGTGTGTTTGGTGTGTGTGTGTATGTGTGTGTGTGTGTGTGTGTGTGTGTGTGTGTGTGTGTGTGTGTGTGTGTGTGTGTGTGCATGTGTGAGGGGTTTATGTGTGTCTCCTAACACACAGGTTATAGCTTTGTTTGTTATTTATTTTTATTTTATTTGGCAAAAATGATTAATTAACTTGGAAAGTAACTGTGTTTCTAAAGTTGTAAGCTGTCTACATGGTATGGGTCCAAGTCTCACACCACTATTGCTTAGAAAACAACATGAATAAAAAGAATCAAAGGCATAATCAGGGGGTCCTTTGCACATTTGTAAGGTTCTTTTATATGTTTATTTTTAATTTGTATTAATTTAATGATTATATGTTGGCCCATGGCCTACAAAACCAGTTGTCCTCGGATAGGAGATAATCATTTCAACTTGATTAAAACAACAAAAAGTAATAATTTCATTGAATAATATCTTTACAACATGAAAGAGTACATCATAATATGTATTAAAAACTACAAACGATGGGTTTTGAACAATATTTACTATTATTTTGTGGTTGCTCAAAATATGTCCCAGATATTCGTCACCACCGTCAGATATTTATTTAAAAAATGATAATAAAAAAACTACAAGGTCAATTACATTCCTGAGGATCCCTTTTCAAACCTTCAGCTCTACTGCATGCTTCAAGACCACTCAGGCTCCTGGAAGTTTTCTATTTTCTCTTAAATCTCTTCATATTTTTGGACACTGCTACTGTCACAACCATAAATTGTCAACACCGTCACTTCTGTATAAAAAATATTAAATTAGATTATGGAATAAATGTATACTTTTTAAGAAGAGGTCTGATGCAGGTAGCAACAGGGCGAAAACAAGCTGGCTAATGTGAACAACTCATGCTTATCATGTGAAAGAGGAGGTTTTTGTCACCACCGTCAGACGTCACCACCGTCAGGTTTTCTGTCTGATGGTGATGACTGAAGTCTGAAAAATGCTTATAACAGTGCTCAGGATTGTTATTTTTTGTACCAAATAGTTAAATAAAGTTGTTAAGCAAGAAGCCATTGACTTGAGTGGCATAAATTTTGGAAATGTATGTTTTAATGAGGCCACTGTCACCACCGTCAGATTAGTGTCACCACCGTCAGAGGCAGTTATATTGGTTTTAAATGAATATGCTTACAATATGTTTCTTTGGTGCTGTTGAATTATTAAAGTAATAGTCTCTTTAATACAAAAATATGTTTTTCAAATAATAAAAAAAAAAGCATTACAGTGACGGTGTTGACAAAACCAAAGTAGCCTAATAACTGGAAAAACCTATTTTATGAAAAAAATGCAAAATGAGGAGGTTGCACCCAGTGGCGGTTCTGCCCATGTTGCCGCCCTGGGCGAAATTACTGCCTTGCGCCCTTCCGTGTGACAGCACAATGCTGCGATTCGCCGGTAATCGCGGCATCAGGCGAGCCTACCTACTGGTTTACATATGCAACAATACATGTGTATTTGCTTAGACCCCAATATTAGAGGAGGGTGTTTTTTCAGGGCATTTTCAATGGAAAAAATATCGTCTTACACAGGGACGGTTTTTGCTATAGGCAGTGTGGGCAACCACCCAGGGCGCAATCTACTTGGGGGCGCACTAGAAAAAAAAAATCGCCTACCGTATTGACCCACAATATGCTGCGGCCGGCCGCAGCACCGGCCGGTACTGCTTGCGTGATGCCGCCTGATGGTGCCACGGGGGCGGGGGGGTTGGCGCTGTGCCGCCCCCCACGTGACATGAAAAAATGCCCCGTTCGCCCGTGCCTAAAACCGCTACTGGTTGCACCGGTACATTGCTGAACAGCCAAGACCTTGGCCTATAATGATATACCTTCAGATTTTGTAAGTTAACGCACTTTTTTTTTTTTTTTCAAAATTAAAACCTGTTTTATCCACATTCCCAAGAATCAGTGCTATGCAAAATACACCAGATCTGTTTTGCAAAACACAACTTCATATCCTATAGAAAACAATTTCCAGTAGTCCATTTTGCTGTATTGCCTTTTTATAGTGTCAGAAGGGTTTGCCAGCTTTGTTTATTTATCTTGGTTTTTAAACTGGGATTACATTTAATTCCAGGAAGAATTAAAATGGTCTTAAAAAGTCTTAAATTTGGCTTTCTGAGAGCTACAGCAATCCTGTGCTGTGGGCTTGTATTGGAAAATTAATGACTTCCTGTTGCTTCCTAAACCATAATCTGAATGCGCTGTTAAGCTGTGGTGTGTGAGAAGAAAAAAAGGACAGGGAGAGAGAGAGAGAGAGAGAGAGAGAGATAAAGAAACGACGTGTTTGGAAAAAAAAAAGAAAAGTTGCTCTTCAAAGATAACAGTTGCACTAACTCCATTTTTCCAAGATTCAATATATTGGCAGGATGAAGGCTCATTTCTCTCACTGAATGGGAGACGTGAAGGGAGGAAGAGGGAAAGATCAGAGGGGCTTATTTCCTTGGGAGGGTTTGTTAATGCCACATTATGCATTTTCATGGCCCTGTAAAATTAGAACATTTTCTCATTTGTTTAAAGTGATCTATATTTTCATCTCGTTTGGGTCTCAGTTCACCAGAAAATATGCACTTTAGCTGTTACCATTTAATGACTGAACACATTTCTTTGAAGAGAGAACCAGTCGTGTTCTTTAGAAAAGGAAAATGTGCACTCTGTTGTTGTTTATTAGAGAGCAAGACAGATAAAATAGATTCTTTACTAATCCCACAACAGGGAAATTTGCAGTATTAATGCAGCGAGGGGACAGCACAATAGCAAGCAGCATCAATAAAAATATAAAACAGCAAGAAATAATAAATCAATACGTAGGCAAAAACAAGCAAAAAACAACAACAACAACAACAAAAAAAAACAAACAAGATATAGTAAATTAATAACCAGACTGAATGGTTCACATCATTGCACATGGTTGATGCCACCATAGAGTCATAAAAGATGCTCAGGAGTGCCCCTTGCGCTCCAAAGGACCTGAGTCTTTGCAGCACATTGAGTCTACTCTGTCCTTCCTTGTATAGTACATTTGTATTGTCAGTACACTCCAGTTTAGTATTCAGGTGAACACCCAGGCACCTGTAAGATTTCAACATGTCAGTGTCCTTTCCCTGGATGCTCACTGCTGTAGGAGGAGAGTGCTTGCACCTGCAGAAGTCCACCTCCAGCTCTTTGGTTTTCCCTGCATTTCCCTGGCACCGATCCACAAAGCCCCAGTTCTCCGTACTCCATGTCGTCGTCCCCCAACTGTGATGAGGCCGACGACTGCAGAGTCATCAGAGAACTTTTGCAGGTGGTAGTTGGCTGAGGTGTATGTGACTGACCTCAGCAGTGTAGAGGCTGAAGAAGAAGAGAGCCAGAACTGTTCCCTGACGGGCCCTCGTGCTGCAGACAATCATGTCCGACTCACAGCCGAGTGTCCTCACACACCGTGGTTGATTAGTGAGGTAGCCCTGGATCCATGCTGTGAGGTAGTGGTCCGCCCCTGTCTGGCCCCTCAGAGGCGTGGGTTGTATGGTATTGAAAGCATTGAAGAAATTCAAAAAACACGCAAGTCACAGTGCTTCCAGCCCTTTCAAGGTGAGAGAGGGATCTATGCAGGAGGTAGATGACAGCATCATCCACCCCAGTGCCAGTTTGATAGGCGAACCATTGCAGGTCCACTGACAAGCTCAACATGGTTAGGGTTAGGGTCAGGTGTGAAGTCAGTGCAACCGGCCTGTGGCTGTTGAGGTCCTTGGGATGCGGGGTGGCACTGCTACCATGCAGGGTGTTTTTCACAGCTGTGACAGTCAACCCAGCTTCAGGCTCAGGCTGTGAATGTGTTCAACTATCCCACAAAGCTGGTCAACACAGGACTTGAGAAGAAGAATTGTGAGTGGGTAGGGTATTGCATAGGGAATGCAGTGGATGTCCAGGGTGGCTGTCAGCTGAATGTTGTGGGAAGGGATGGAGGACGGGACAGTGGCAGGGGCAGATGACTGGTCAAATCTGTTGAAGAAAAATCTCAGATCATTTGCCCACTCTCAGTCACCCACAGGCTGGGAGTTGGGTTCCTTGTAACCAGACATGGCTCTAAGGCCCCTCCAGACTCTGTTGATGTTGTTGTTCTGCAAGTGATCCTCTATCTTCCTCCTGTAGCTGTTTTTTCCCCTCCCTGATCCTCCTCCTCAGCTCCCTCTGCTCATTCTTCAAATCCCCCTTATTTTCTGGCCAAAAGGCCCTCTTCTTTTTTCTTGTGGAGAGCCTTTATGTCAGGGGTAATCCAGGGTTTTTTGTTAGAAAAACACTGTGCAGTCCTGATGGGTACAGCATTCTCCACACAGAAGTTATACAGTCTTTTATACAGTGTGTGAGACTGTCAGTGTCCTCCCCATGAGCGTCACAACGTTTCAAAGCCTCATCAGCCTCATCAGACCATCTTTTCACTGTGAGAGGCTGGCTGCATGTGCATGAGAGGTTTGTACACAGAGGTGCACCGGTTTGTGATCAGATCCTCCCAGGGAAGGGCGAGGTGATGAGTTAGATGCCTCCTTGGTGTTGGCATAAATTAAAGAATTTTATTGTCTCACATATTAAGTGAATGCAGGCAGATGTGGAGGACAGAGGGGCATGATTAAAGTTATCCAAAATAAGAGCATGTGGGTGCTGTGTCTACAGCCTGCTTGAGGAGCGGATGATGTCACAGGCGGCATCAGTGTTGGCAATAACATACCAGAACTCTCTCAGTCGATAAAAACTTAATTCAATAATAATTTAATAATAATTTGGTTTGACCTCACTTGACTTCAGTTAAAAACTGCAGCACTGCATTGAAAGTATGAGAGACCACATTAAACAGTCAACAAAGACTATTCGTTGAAATATACCAAGGTGGTTTCACCTGCTTTAATTGTCAGAAAATACCATCTTAATATATTTGTTTATTTATTTTTCATGATTTTGTTTCCATTTTTCATCCATACTTTTCATCCAGTTCTTATTGCTTAATTGAGGTACTTTTACTTCATTGTTTGTTTTGTGAATTATATGAAAAGCATTTTATAAACATGGGTTTTCTAAGAATGCGTTATGAGTACAGCTATCAGTTAAAGTTATTGTTATTAATAATAATAATGATAATAATATAACAATAACAATGACTTGCTATATAAGAAATTTGTGCAACAGGACCTGCTGGAATTTAAATGAAATGAAATGGACTTGATTATATGCAGTTCCTGCTGAAACAGGAGGTTTGGGAAGGACAGGATCACTGTCAAGTGCAAACCAACAGGGTATCAGTTTGGTAGGGAAGCACAATTTTACTTGAAAGAATTGGTGGATTAGAGAGGACGTTTAAAGATTTGTTTAAAGATTTAACCCACTAGTGCAGGATGATGTTACCATCTACGATATTCTGTTTTAGTAGAAGTCATGTGAGGTCATGTCATGGGGATCTCTCTCATCAAAATCTTTGGCCATGGGTTTGTAGCTGGAGGAAGAAAACCCTCAATCAAAAAAAATGTCCAGACATACAGAGCTCAGCAGAGGGCAGACCTCCCTCAGCACTAGGCAATTGACAAGACAAGCGAGTTCTACATGTTTGATATTCAACAAAATACACACCCCTTTGACCCTTCCACAAAGTTTGATGGTGCTGTGTGAATCAGTTCAAAAGGTACACACATTTTTATGTGATGCTTTGCCCCACTTTGTCCAGTCAGTGTGAAGATAAATCAGTTCTTTCTTGACCCATAACTGACCTTTCCACAAAGTTTAATGCAAATCCTTTCGTAACTTTGAGAAATTTCCTGCTAATAAACAAGCACACAACCAAACAAATGGCAAGGCGCGATAACAAAACCCCTGTCAAACTTTGTTGGTGGCGGTAACAAATCACCTGTCCATTGAGCCACTGGAGGATGAGACCTATCCTAGTAAGGTGTAGATCCTTTAAATTTGGACTGTGGTTACACTTTTTATCTAGTATCAGGGAGTAAAATCCAGCTTTGACCTCCTATTCTGTCATGTTGTTGTTTTGTCTTGAGGATATTTTGTGATGTTTGGTTGGAATCAACTATCCATTAGTGTGTGGTGTGGCGAGCTTGTGACTCACTGATCTAGTGTATGATGCACTTCACCGAATAGAGAATCTGAGAATCGGTGAAGATTGTCTTTACTTGTGCCATCTCTACTTGGGAGCTGATCTCAGATCTTGTCCAGTGTGTTGCAGACTGAACATTAGTGTTGGTTGCTTTGCTACATTAGTTTACTGGATAGTTACCTAGCCAGCAAAACCAGAAAAACAAACGGTTTGAGCTACAACTGAGGCTGTTTTGGAGGAGAGCCTCGGGCTAAAGACAAGACAGCTGACTGTGTCACAGCAAACTACATCGCCAAACAAATCTACCTTGTCACACTATTCCCTGACTGAGCTGACCTACACCCACACAACAAAAATATCTGTCTCCTAGCCTGGTTGCTACACATTATTTGCCCATAGCCGTGTGACATGGGACAGACTATCGCCTAGTGGCAGGAAAAACTTCCCCTGCTGTGGACCATGCCGTTAGAGTCAGCATGCGAGACTACTGAGGCTGGAGTTATTAAAAAAAAAAAAAAAAAAAAAGATCATAACTTCACTTCATGACCAATAATAACCTCAGTTTATGGAAAATATATGGAAGGGTAATTTTCTGCCTCTTTCTTTGCATTTTATCTTTCCCTGCCTCTCTGGCAGAGAGAATTTATCTGAGCCTGGCCTGCAGCTAGAGAAAAGTCACATCGGGGTGAACTGTGCAGATTTTTTAATCAAGGCCAAATCTAAAGTGACAGCACCTTCTTAGCCCTTAGGAAACACTGAGAGAGGAAAATGTGCAGTTTTGAGACAAAATACCTTGTTGGAATTTGGGCATATGAAATATTGGAGAGTACACATAGATATTAGTGAGATTATGTTTGGTAAATTATTCTCTCTCTCTCTCTCTCTCTCTCTCTCTCTCTCTCTCTCTCTCTCTCTCTCTCTCTTCATCGAGGTTTGGGTTCTGGGTTTCATGGTGACACAAGTGAAAAAAAAACCTATTTATTTTATGTTTTATTTAAAGAACTATTCATTTATGTCTATTTACTTGAAAGTAAATCATTTTATTGACACATTTTAATAAAGTAGTCCGAGTGAATATAACTGCCGCTATAATAAAAACACATTCATAATGAAAGGTTGTAGGACAGTTTTTTTCTGGCCTGTGGAAGTGAATGGAGAGATAGAAACACAATATTCTAGATTAGCAGCTCAGGGCAGCACAGAGCAAGTAATGAGGATGTTTCACCAGCATGTGGACTCATTTCACATCCAGGTAGCTATACAACCCTCCACCACAGTTCAGTTTTTCTTGAAAAAGCATTTAAAAAGAACCTTTTATGAAAAACTCCATTCAGGAGCGTCTCAGAGATGAAATACCACATCCCTGTGTTTGTGCAGAATTCATTGTTTGGGTTTCTTTTCCTCAGGCTGAGTTTGCATGGATCTCATCGTCAGCCTGACTCACTGATAAATGAAGTGTTTATTCTACTATTCCATTATTTTTTGTCAGGTGAGTCTAAGCGCACGATCTACACATGATCAGTTGCTGTGGCACGGCTGTTATTTTCCTGTGGAGGTATCAGTTGCAGTGCTATATTTGTTGTTGTTCGTCACTGAAAATCTGAAAATCTACCTGAGTTGTTATGTTATAAGTGACCCGGTTTGCTGCTGATCTTTACATGTGCTTCCAGTCAAGTTACAGCTTTATATGACACATGCAATGACTTACAAAGATGGAGGAGAAAACCATCCTGTGCATGTCTGACTTTCCACAACTATGAACTCTTTGGTTCAACATTTAAAAAATAGTCACAACCTTGGTAAGAAAAAAACTATTGCATGGTGACATGTTAGCAGTCACACAGGGCTACATTTAGGCAGGGAGTTTACTTTCTTTGGTGTACACTGCATTTTAACTTAACCAAAACCAGCGCTAAGATATTAAATCTTCATTAAACAACATATCAAATGTCTCATCTGTCTTTGCAGAAAAGTAGTGTGAAGTGACATGGGAAATAACAATGGAGAGATACAGAAAGGAAAGAGAAATACAGAATGAAATTGAAGTGGAGTGACCGATTGGAAAGATTGACAGAATGGAAATGTAGCTCTGTGTTAAGCTTCCTTGGCAATATAAAGGGAAATTATACTGATTAAAGAAAATAGGATGGGAAGTGCTTCTAATATGTAGTATATGTAGGTATGACAGCATCTAATGAAAAAAATGGAGTTGGAGACACACTTCAATTAAATAAAAGTCTTCAATGCATGTATGCAAAAGAGTACATTACATTAGAAAGTACATTAGAAAACTTCAGTGTGTTTCAGCTATGCTGTGGCCTCCAATCACGACTGACTCTGCCAGATGTTTCCCAGCAGTTTCCCCAAACACCCCGTCTGTCCAACTCTCACACTCGGCTTTCGCACCAGAGGCAGGTTCAAGCCCAAATCTTTAGAGCCACCTATTCCTAACAGGCATCCAAACATCCCACCAGGCGGTTCAAACTCCCACGGTGGATACCACATCCAGCCTGCAGGCTTTCTGCAGGCACGAGAGCAACTGCAAAAAGAGCATGTTCAGGTCGAAATGTCTGCTTCGCAGAAAGTCTTATGTCTGTGCTCAGAAAACAGCGTGACCCAGAGGAATCAGTCATGCTGACCTTATGCTAAAGAGTCTGGCAGAAAAAATGAACTCAGACTTATATATTTATTTTACTTAGTTGCATAGAGCACAGCTCACTATCTGTTGAGTATATGTTACAAGAGACCACATAAAAAGTTGAATGTTCAAGATTACATCAGTATTTTAAACGTGTTTTATATTCACTGCAATCTTGCAATACATTACATCATTATGTGAGAATTAATCCAACCAGCAAATTAATTGAACAATGATTGAGTCACAGTTTATCACAGTTTGTTGGGTGTGTGAGTACAGTTAAAACCTACACAATGATGTGCAAAATTTTTATGGGTATAAAATACTGGTGGTAATCCCACCTTCCACCTTTTACACTGAAAAGTTACTAAATGTTATGTTTTTACTGAACATGAGTTGTTCAGATGTTACATGTTTTCCAAAAAACAAGCTGCACTGGTGCAATGAATGCATTAATAATAGATTCATTGCTGTACACTACACCTGCCGCCTCTCATCAACATAGTTACATAATATGAAATATGATTAAACAAGTATCAAATTATTAATGAGTGTAGTAGAAGAAATAATGACTTGAAATGTCTTTAATTACAGCAAAACTTTAGTGCACAAAATTATGTGAACAAAAGGCCATAAATAGAAATAGAAACTGAAATAGAAATGAAAATGAGCAGGAGAACCATGTGCATGAAAAGAAAATAAAGGAACCATAAATTCCATGAATTTATGGTTGGCAATTGAAACAGTTTTGACATACAAGAAAGCAAAAAGACATAAGATAAGATAAGATAAAATAAGATAAAACTGACAAATCACACTGAGCCCCGTTGGAGAAATTCACATGTTACAGTAGCTCAAAAGAAATAGAGGAGAATAGAAGAGGAAGTCGTTTGGGCATACGTGCATCTACAGTATATCTGAGTCTATATCTGTCTATCTATCTATCTATCTATCTATCTATCTATCTATATCTATATCTATCTATATCTATATATATACCGTAGTAGTATAGTATATAGTGGTATAGTACAGTAGTAAACAAATACAGAACCAATTTCTGTGATTCCTTTCACTCCCAAACAAATCAGTTACGTCTGCTCCATTTGTTTTGCTCAGTTTGAGACAGAAAATAAAAGATTCATGATCCAAAACAAAGGCGTGGATTCAGCAACTGCAAGCTAACCGAAAGCCAACAGTTCATACGCTGCAGCAGCCGAACTGCTGAACAAACTGAATCAGCCGTGTGCCGTGACGCTTGAAGTCGCATGTTGTTTGGGTGTCATGTAAAGACAACAATAAATAAGTAAATAAAGATGTTTGGGGATTTGTGATTTTGTTGCAACTGTTTTTGACAGCCATATTGGAGAGAGACACATGAAATCACTGCCAAGGCAGGCATCAACGCTCACCTCGTTTTCACACGCGAGTCAGCACACACACAACTGTTCTGATGACCAAACACACTGTAGTTTGTCATACATGTTGTAAACACACACACACACACAGGTATCCAAATGTGTAAAGTATGGATGTGTGTATTCCAAATATAACACGCTATCAGTACAAATGAGGGGGAATTTTTTTTCTCAACATATTCTACTCTAACTCCTCCTCTTCCTCCTCCTCGTCCTCCTCAACTGTGCTTGAAAAAAGAACAGAAAAAATTAGACAAAATCGTGCCTTCCTTGTGCGTCTGGCCATGAGACTTCGGGCTCTAGTTTCGCAGACCAGGCGAGGCGGGGGCGTAGCGCAGATGCGCTTCGCCAACTGGGTGTGGCCAGGCGGATTTTCCAAGTTTGGCACGCCGTTCTCGGTGGCGCAAGTACTCCGCCGTCCCTCCTACCGGTGGAGAGGAGGAGAGAAGGCATGGAGTGGGTTTGACACAGCCGATTCACATGTAACCAATCAAATGAACCCCTGTCCTTGCCTTTAAAATGTGCTGCGGGAAGGCGTAATGAAAGTTTACACAGCTGACAAGGAGGTCTACTGCCGCAGGCGGAGCGGAGCTCAGGAGACAGGCGCAGAGCGGAGACCGGCGAGCAGTGCGGACACGTCACCAAAACCTCACAGGCAGGCTTCCGGAATGTCAGGCACATGAACGATGCAATAAATACCGAAAAAAACACTATTCAATGCTACGATCACAATCAGCACATACATATATCTCCATATCAACTGTCCCGTCACAACTGATGTCAGATCAAAGGAGATTGGCACCGTTTGTGCTGACTGTGAGGTTTTGGTGATGTGCGCCAGCCAGCCAAACTTCCACTGCGCCAGCTCCGCTCCGCCTTGCGCTGAAAGTAGACGTGGTTTCAGATGGCGAGCTTTTGGCGCACCTCGGCGAAGCCTTTTGGCACGAAACTGTCACTGTGCCAAGCCGAATCTGACGGCACCTCCCCCCGCTGCGCCGCCACTCCCATCTCGGCGAACCTCCGCCTGCGAAACTTGGAGACTGTCCGCCTCTGCCGTTTCACCGGTCGAAACTAGCTCTGCGCGGGGTTCGCCTCACTGCGCCACCCCGCGCTGCGCCGGTAAACTAGAGCCCTTCATCTTACTTCTTCACCTCCTTGTCCTCTTCCTTCTCATCCTCCTCTTCATCCTCCTCATCCTCCACTTGTTCTCACCGCTCTTCCTCCCTGTCCAACATTGGCTTCCATTTTTCTCCAAACCCAATGTTTCCCTCTGATTTGTAAGTGAACTCATTATTTGCATAAAAATGTGTAAAGGCAATTGGCAAAATTGTGCAGCAAAGCGGAGATTTATGTTTTCAGTTTTGCAAAAAGTGTGTTTGACACTCTTGGTAAATGCATCGGCTGCAAGTGTGAATGGTTTCAGAGACACTGCTTCAAGAATCACTGCTAGTTTAAACATTCATAAAAAAAACTGTAATGTTAAAATATTAACTTAATGTTATTTCCTGAGTCACTGTTTCCCCGCTGTCTTCATCTGTGATCAGGGCAGTTCTGTGAGTAATGACTCTCACCGGCTAAAACATCTTTTATCCCTTCCAACAACTGAAGGGTAATTATCTGAGCCAGGAAATCATATGTTATCTTCATGAGAGACGAGATAAGAAAAAGCCAACTTTGTTCCTGGCGTGTGTGTGTGTGTTTGTGTGTGTGTGTGTGTGTGTGTGTGTGTGTGTGTGTGTGTGTGTGTGTGTCTTTTGTCTCTGCAAATTTGTGGCAAACTAATGTCACAACCATCAGTCCTGCTCTACTTTTAGCAACTCCCAATTATTTTTAGTTTCATTTCTTGTTGTTATTGTCATTTTTACCATAGCTACTATTACGATTACTTTCAGCTATTTTAAGTATTTTTTACCCTCTGTTGTGTTAATGTTTTGCTGTTTTTTTTCTTTTAATTATGTTTCCGTGGTGTTTTTTTTTTTTTTTTTTTTTTTTTTTTTGAAAATAAAGTGTGTTGAGACCCTCCTAGTGATAACACACTTCAAATGAATATCGATTTTGACTTGACTTCACAAAGTTCTCTATGGACAGGCTAATCTTTCATCAGAAAATCAATACATTATGAATAATACAGCCAACGTGCATTTTATGTTTAACGTTGCTTTTATTTCGACGGCTTCCCTTCATTGTTGTTGCCATGGTCTCCCTGCTCTTTGACTGCTGTAGCCTCACTTTGGCCCATGCACAGTGGTGGTTCTGCCTATGTTGCTGCCCTAGTTTTCAAAAAAGGGTCTTGAAAAAGAGGGGTCGTCTTAAAATCAGGGTCGTCTTTTATGCGGGTCAGTACGGTAGTCTTTTTAGCTTTTGAGGGCGCATTTTTTTTTTTTTTTTTTTTTTTGAAGGGCGCCCCCAAGCAGATTGCGCCCTGGGCGGTTGCCCACATTGCCCATAGCAAAAACCGTCCCTGCCCGTGCAGATTTGGCTTTAAGATTCATCTCGGGTGGTCTGATCACAAGCGGCCAGCCGAGACAGATCACCGGTCACACCCGGCATTATCATGCGTCTCCAGTGGCCACGTGTGATTGGATTTGTGATCAGCCTCCGACCCCTCAGAATTACTCCTTTCCTTTCTCATCTTCCTTTGATTCCCTTGTTCCTCACTCCAAACCCCCCCGCCTCGTCTCTTCCTCATCCTCATCTCTATATTCAAGCTGTCGCTCTCCTCCCAGCATTCCCCACCCATCCTATTCTTTATCTCTGGCTTACTCACAAAGCAGTCGTGGCCAGCCTTTCTATCTATTTTTCATTTTTTATATTTTGATTACCTGATGGAAATTCATGCCCACAGTTTACTCCTTCCCTCCACAAAGCGGAGGAGCTGTGCGCAGAGCTGTGCACCTGTGATCACATCACGTGTGGACTGGCTCACTGCTGCCCACTCCCACAGCAAATGGTATGCACCCCAAAACACCCAGAAGGGGGGGAGTAAGTCATGTACACACAGGATCACAGACAGACACAAAATAGTGCTTCCCATTTATTTGACGTTTGTTGTATATCTTTAGAAGAAAGAAATACAAAAAAGCCCTACAGCTGAAATCTGCTGTACAACCAAAGACAGGTAGGAAATTGTCAAGTCAAGTCATAAAATTAAGCTGAAGTAAAAACCCAAGCGTTAAAGGAATAGTTCACCCCAAAAATGATGATGATGATGATGATGATGATTATTATTATTATCATTTTTATTATTGTTATCCTCATCAAGACAGTTTTAAACACTTGAAGTTTGCATGTCACTTCCATCCTCCAGCAGATAAGAGTCTCGGCCTTTTTTGTACGACAGTCAGTTTCTGTTGTCTCTTTTCACCTCCTCATAGGATTTCTTCACAAGGCAAGGCAAGGTAAATGTGTTTTGAACAGCACCTTTCAAACACAAGGCAATTCAAAGTGCTTTACATGAGATTTAAGAAGACAAATCAGTGTATGCTTTAGTTTGATCCCTTTTCCCCTCTCACTCACTCTTAATAACTCTGTTATTTGTTGAGAGAGAGGGAAGGCCCGTAATTTGTAGCTTGGTTCTCATACATCGACCATTAAGCACTTCTGGGGTGTTGAATGAGGTTTTGCTTTGAGGTTTGAACAAATGACTTTCCTTGCATGGGAGTTGTTTGGACCTTCAAGACTTGAGTAAATCTTTTGCCTTTTGAGCAGGTTTCACTTTCAGGAAATCAGCTCAGTAGAAATGAGGAGGGGTTCATTGTCTTTAACAAGCTCCCTTTGGAGAACTTGAAAACACCCTTGAGGAAACACTCATCAGGACCTGGATGACAGCTCCTGGCAAGTGAGCTCAAAGTGATGGGTAAAGTGACGAGTACCATTGATGATATAATCATCCGCCACTGAGAGCTCATGACAGGGTGAGAGCTGTGGCTGGGAGTCTGGGTCAATGTTCCTCCTCTGTCCTGGCCAGCTTGTCTGTTTCGCTGCACAGAGACTGGTGAGTTTAGGGTTAGCGTGCTCCAATCAGGAGCTTTGGGGCCCAATGACCAATCACTGGAAGCAGTATCGGCCAATACCGATCACTGATCACCAATCACAGGCTGTATTTGAAACATTCTATTTCTATTTATCGTATAGCATTATTTATTCATTTATGCAACTACTTTTAACAACATTGTATATTAAGTATTAAAATTAAGAGATGAGAAAGTATCATTAATCAACAACTGTTTATTTATTGGCAGGCAACATGTACAAAATATTCCACTCTCTCTTAGAACAACAACTTAAATCATAGCAGCCTATGCTTGGTTATTGACAGCAGCTTAGAGATGAACAAATGTAGCTATTCTGTGGAGTCGACGAGAATATAAATAGCGATCACCTGTGCCCTTTTTGATTACTGTTGATGACAACTCTTAAAAAACAACCAACTGTTATATGTTTTAGTCTGTACTGATTTATGAACGGTAATTGTACCCGATTTGTTCAGTGACAGTTTTGAGTTTCAGAGTTGTTGAATGTAAGCTTTTTTTGGCTCATCATGAATGTGTATAATATTCTATTGTTTGTTGTTTGTTTTGTTGGCTTTATGGACATGTTGTGTGGGGCGTGGACCTCCTTGCCACGCTAGGATGGGTGACAGTGATTAGTAGCTAATTTTGCATACCTGCTCTGCACCACAGCTGATAAATCAGTCCAGGCACTGTCTGGTGACTCACACTGATGAAGGCCGGATGGCCGAAAGCACTCTGTGCAAATGCTTGTAAAAGCCTAAATAAAATATTTTAACCAGCTGATGGACAGACCTGTGTGCGACCCACAACTTCTTCCTTTCTGCTATTCTGTGGAGTAAAATAAATAAAACATTCTAAAATACAAACGAGAAACGTGCTCAACACACCAAGTTGCAAGAAATATTAATCCCATACAGTAATAGACATAACAAAAGACAAGACCTTTATCAGTTTATGAAGATGTTTAGCCAAAATATTGTTTCAAATCAGTCAGGCCTCAATTTTTCTCTGCATTTGGGAGATAACGGCGCATGAGCAATAAAGTGCACGCCACCCAAAACAACAAACTTGCACCTCTATACCTGTGTATCCATGTATATCTGTGACTTGTCTCTCTCTGCCTTAGCTAGCTTTAAAAATGTCCCATATTCTTTGACGTGACCAACCTTCAAATGTCTGTTGTGGCTCATGGTGTTGAAATTCCGTGATTGCATTCCTCCATGAGGGATTTCCTTGGAACATGCCTTGCAAATTTCAAATTTGACTAGAGCTGCAAGACCGGTGAAACCATGTAAGAGGCACATGGAGAAGAAGATGCATGTTTTGCATCATCTGAGACCACAGCGACTTAAAATTTGTCCATAATGGCACTCGGGTTAGTTAAAATCAGAGAAAAAGATTCAGCTATTTCAGTGCCATCATGGACAGTTTCAGGGAAGGGCTGTGTCTACATCTAGTCTTATGAGACGGTGTTTCTAATAATTTGATATTAAAAATTCCTACTGAAAACCTCCTGACACACATCACATTGGTTTGTAAATGGTCTAACGCTGTCGGTGTCTGGGTCTGAAGGTTTACTGCAGCCGGGGTGGTTGCATGTGTGGAGGTCAGGAGGTACAGACGCACCAGAGTCTCTATCAACCAGCGTATCAATACAACACGTGTGAACTGTATCCCTAATTTCACCCCACGTCTGTGTGGGCGATGCATCGATAGTAAAAGTGCCTGGTGTTGGGCTTTGTTCAGGGCTGTGCTCCTCTGTACCGTCACTTTGCATAAGATAACCTCATAGTCTGACATATTTTATTTACATACTCTGATAAAATATTCAATTTAGTCTTCAGCATGGCAGGGCTGATCATTAGCTAGATGATAGCAGAGCCACAATAACATCCAGCCATAGGCCATTTTGCTCCCATGCTTGTTCATTTTGCTCGGATTTTTCTTCCTGCCTGCTCATATGATTTTTTTTTCTTTGCTTTTGAATGGCAGCCACTTGTTTGATTTCTCCCTGGGTAATGACTTTGGCATCCGCTATAGTCATATAGCAGTCATTTGCCTTGCTATACTTAGTGTTATTGAGTGTCAAAACAGGTTCAGAAATCAGTGTTTCATGATCATGATCTGTTGACTCACCCACAATTTGAACACATTATAGTCAGACAACATTCAGTCTTACAGTGAAAAATGTCTAATGAGTGCTGGTATATTTCCTTTGTAGTGTTGTAAAAGTGTTAGACAGTGACAGACATAAGCAGAGCTTGTTTTATTGTGGAAAATCGGCAAAAAAGCTCATGTGTAGGCGCACGTGGCGCACTTTGTACAGCATGTACCAAGTATCAAGGCTAAGTCCTTACCGTAGCAGCCTGGGCTCAAAACTGGCCTGGACCATTTGCTGCTTGTCATCCCTTCTCTCTCCCCTGCCAGTCCTGTCTCTTTCTGCTGTTACGATCAAATAAACTGGAATTGGAAAAAAAGAAAAAAAAAAGAAAGCTAATGTGCAAGTGGTTGTTGTTCCAGCACATGGACTGCAAATATGAAGTTTACAAATCCGAGGGTATGGATTTGTAGTTCAATGATATGGATTATGAATCAGGAGGCACATTATAATCATTCATGAATGGATGAATGATGGTTGGTTATGAGGCGTGTACACAGATTTCTCAACCGAGAATAGAAATGATGCTTCTGCCAGCTATTTCCAATAAAATTAAATGGAGAATAAAAGTTATATTTTTACACCGTTACATCTTTACTCCTCTATGAACTCTGTTACTAACTTGTGAAATAAAGACAGTTTATTTAAAGTTGTTTACTAAAAATAACAAATATCTCTAAGCACTGGAAAACAATCTGCATTGATGTAAAACAGCAAAATCTCTAGTCCCACTGAAATTGTCCTTTAATGCCCATGCACAGCTATACAGGCCTCCTCCAGCTACCAGTCAGCCCCACCCTTCCTCTCCACACCTCCACTCATCATCACTGGGAGTGCAGGAGAGCATCTGTGATCCGCCTCCATCTGTTCGTCCTCTTGTTGCTTCACAGCAAGTGCCGCTCAAATCACAGGAGGCTTGGTTTGCTGTCTGGAGAATGGTCAAAAGCGCACCACGGCTTCTTACACAGAAAGCCATAAATACACTCAAACAGCACACAGGAGCACTCAGACACTCTGGCATCACCCTACCCATTGCACACACACAGGCATACTTCATTTGCTGCCCTAGACAACTCATAATATACACACAAAGCGACGGCAAACCATCCTTTGGAACACGTGCCTGGGGAGCTGTGTACTTATGTGTGTGTGTGTGTGTGTGTGTGTATATGAGTGTGCTTGCCATCCTACCAGTGGTGTGTTTCCTGCTGGAGATGTTGCAGCTGTCACAATGGAGATTTGTCAGGGGCCCGTCGTTGTATTATGATGGATGCTGTGTATGGTTGACTGGCCAATGCTGAGGGCCCCTGAGTGATGTCGCCCCACCCAGTGGCACTGCCTGCTTCCTAAATGGCCCTCAGATTAATTCAGCTTGTCATAAAGCATACCGGGTTTGTTTTCCTCTCAACGCTCCATGTTTTCTCCCCCGCTTCCTCCAATTCATACCAGTTATGTTTCCCCCTATTCCAATGAGGGTGTTTTTTCACTGCAATAGGCACACAATTTACAGAGAGGCTGTTTAGTTATTGTGGAGCTGTGGGCTGTAAAACAAAGAGGCTGTGGCTCCCTGTGGAAACAGGCAGGAGAGGAAATAAAAAAAAGGGAAACGAGGAGATTTGAGATATTTCAATAATTAACCAGCTCTGATCTGCAGAAAGCTACAGTTAAGAGCACTGTGATTTCTTAAGCCGTTCTTGATCCTAACCGAATTTAGAAACAGCCCTCCATCAGCACACATTACAGCATCACAGATCTTTATGCTAGTGTTATAAAAATGCACGTAGCTGTAAGACGACTTGTACACTTGTAACACATGTTCACAAATGTGAAAAATATGTCCCCTGTGTGCTCCATGGTGCCTTCACGTGCTGCCATGTCAGGGCGTTCTCCTCAGGTTTTTTTCCCCTCAGTACTTAAACAGCAACAAAATGAACCCTACAACAAAAGAAGTTTCCCTGGCTCTTAGTTATTGGCTGAAAGTTGTTATCTGTCTCAAAAGTTAGACAAAAATTGAGAATGTCACGTCTTGGCATCCTGCTCATCACGCAAAATTCAACTCTCCCATTTGTATTTACCACTCTCTGGGGTTACTCAAGCATGCTCTAAGTGGAATTACTATATTCCCGACAGCATCTGCTTGCTACTGTTGTGACACTTGGTGTGATGCAGAACAAATGCAAAAAATCTAGGAGATAATGAGGTAGATATTGGACTTTTGGGCCCACAGTGCAATTGCTTGGTTTCGGAGCACTTGAGTAGCACCGCCGACAGTACATTTATGTTCATTTATTGTTCATTTTGTGACTCTAAATAAATGGTTTCCATTCACTCAAGTTGTTTTGGAGAAGGCTGGGACTTAGTTGTGGCCGCTAGCTCACTGTATATCACACTGACATAAAAGCATCAACAGTGTTTCAGCTGGCATGAGGATGAGTAGTTTTTATTATTATTATTTTTATTAATAAATAATAATTATTATTTTTATTATTTTATGATTGTTTATGAGTAATTTCCTGTGGTGTGCAGAGTTTGCAATTGTTGTATGATATTTAAAACCACAAAAGTTTAAACTGCAATTTTATTCTGCATTTAGGTAGCCTAAAAAGCATGGATTACAATATTGCTTACATTAAAACATATAATTTTATCTTCAGTGCCAAGGATTACATGATCCATCGATACTGCGACCCCAAAGCACCTCAAATGTCCTGGAGACTGGAGATGCCTGTTTGATTTTTCACTCCCAAACATACAAATAAGTGTTAAGCTAAAGTTGTACAAATTCCTATAAAATATAAACTGTTATTGAAATGTCAGCTTAAAACAATTAGCTTTTGCTTTGCTTTAGCTTTTTTTTTTTTTTGGAATTTTGAGCCTCGCTTCATTCGCCATTTAGTAGATGAAACTGTGTTCATGCTTGCCATCAGCTAATTAGTTCTTATATTTGAACTGTGCTTGGGTCGTTCTTCATCCTTTGGTCTGCCATAAAACTGCACTGTGTTTAGACATTGTGCTGCAATATTTATTTATTTTTTTTTTACTCTCTGAAGCACAGTCATCTGTCAAAAGAATGTTCAACATTTCTCTATTTGTAGAGTCTCTTTTAGACAGACTTAGCTGTGGCCGGCGCTTTCCTTTATCTCGTTCCAAGACAAAGAGCCCGCAGTGACAGCACTGAGGCTGGGATGCTGGTTTGTAAATGATGCATATCTGAAAACAAGATATTCACTGTGGGAGACAAAGAGGCTATTGTGATTTATGGGTTTCCACTGAAATGCATTTTGCTAAACTGGCTGCAGTCTCTTAATCATTAGTCTCTATTCCTGTCCTCTAGAGATTATATACAGAGTAAGAAGCAAGCCCTGGAGTAACAGATATATTTAGAGAAGATATTTTGTGGCGGGATGCGATGTGGCCTCTAAAATGAAATAAGGGACACCCAAATTATGTCTAAATGAGCCATTTTAATGAGGTTAGATTGTTTGCAATGCCGACCTGGGGCCCTGCTCAGTTAAAGCAAGTGATGCTCAACCAAAATTTGTCACAGTGACATCGTGTCATGAGGCTGAATTCAAACCATATTGAAATGAAATAAAACCAGTCCAGTCTGTATGATGCTCTAGAAAAGCAAAGTACAGAGGCACCACCTGATTAATGCAATGAAGGAAAATTTGATCAAAAAGGCTGCAATCACCACATAACTGACCTTTGGAAGCTTATTCAGATTTGAATTAATTTGCCAAAGTCATCATTCTTCTATAAATGAAGTACATTGAATCAATTTGGCTGAATCATTTTTTCCCCCCATTCATTCGATAAAAATCTCAAATCCAAAATGTCTTATGCTGAGTAGTCCTCTTCTGATGTTTCATTTGAAAAGCTAGTGTCTCTCTTGGCTTCCTCTCTGAAATTGCTTTCCGAGAAGAATATATTTTTTTTCTTAGCCGTGAGAGCCAGCATTTGCAGATTGTGGCGCTTCAGCAAAATAGCGAGATTTCTTGTGCTCTAATTCAAACTTTATCACTGTGAATGAAGCATTTGATTCATATCGATACGCCGTCAAAAATAAGGATTCTAAATTAGTCTGGAGAACATATTTTGGAAAATTGAGCTCAGCAGATCCAGAGTGAAGGATCTAAAATGAACTCTTTTCCATTGCTGGGGGCTCAGGAGGAGCAGCTGTGTGAGAACCAAACCCTGAAGTTTCTTCACAATATGATTTTATATCGATTCTTTGGACAATGGTACAATATTTGTCAGGGGCCTACGATCAATATGAGACATATGCCCATTTAACACAATCAGTTACATTACAACTCCGTGTTTCTGTTTTAGGTGCTTGGCCTGGTTTGTCATGTGAGTATTTTATCTCTTTCTGGCATTGTTTGCATATTTTTTTTTCTTCAAAATCCACAGTATTTCCACATTGCTGATTTATTCCCAAGAGGGGTGTAGATACCCTTTTTGTCTTTTCCTTGGCTGCTGGCCACGGCTGTTGTTATCTGCCTGGCATTATCACCGTGTGAACGTTTAGGAAGGCAGTGCTCCTGGGCGGAAACGGTGACAGAGACGTGATATTGGAATTTCAAAATAAAGGCATATCTTTAAGATTGTCACACCCCTAATGCACAGTGCCTTGGGGGATTATGATTTGTGCTCTTCTGGTAACGCAGAACTCTTCATATGGAAATGTAGGGAGTATGGTAGAAGTCACAAACTAACCCACATAACAGGAAATACCTTGGAGATTTTCTAAATATAATTGGTAAGTATATTCCTTGTTCAGTGATTCTACAACTCTGTGCTACCACAACTTATTGGTGGTATTGGTGTTGGACTCTTCTGTAGGGTATAGGAACACTTCTAGGCACATTGGTATACTTTGCAGTATATTTGGGTGTAATGAATATGGTTTAGGGAATTCATATTACCAAACAGAAATTCACCACTGTCTGATTCTTGGGACCTTTAGTTAACATGCAATATAATGAATGCAATACTCACAAACAACAAACAATTACAATATGTTGTTCCTCAGCTCAGGGCAAACCTTGTGTCAGAATTTTGTGGTGTTATGCTGATCCGCTGGTAAATTATGAGACTTTTTGTGGCAGGCCACGCCCACTGCCATGCCGTCTTTTTTGTGATAATGTGAGGCTGTGCAAAAGTTCTCAGCCTTTTTGTGATATGACACCCTCTCTCGCTCCTTCCCTCCTCAGAGCACATTTAATGAATTGCAGCATCCTTGGTGGTGGCCAGGAATCTATTTCTGAGTCAAAAGCTGGGAGTCAGAGCAAGGAGTGGAGGATACATGAAATAAGGATTGAGAGTGACTCCCAGAATCTCTACCAGCTCCAGGGCTGCTGATCTGTGGCCGACTGACCTCTGACCTCCCTGTGGATGGGGCAGGAAAAAAACACTTTTCCTAAAATAGTATCCCATTATTTTAAATACTGAAACTCAGCAGTATTCCCTGAGACAACCACACACGTAAAATGACCATTTCTAATCCTGTTGCAGGTCGTCAAAAATAAATGAAAACATATTTTGGATTCTAAAAATATACAATAAAAACGTGTCTCAACAGGCTTGGCTGCATACCACATATTCCAGTTCATGCTCACATGTCGTCCCTCTCTCTTTACCATTTTCACAGTCACTCTGTTGTGTAAATGTAAATGTAAATGTTCTTTATTTATATAGCGCTTTACAACAAACCTTTCGGTGAACCAAAGTGCTTTACAATAAAAGGAATAAATAAAAGCAGTGAGAGACAATAAAGACAAAAAAAAAAAAACAAAAAACAAAAAACAAAAAAAACAATAAAAACCAAATATAAAATACAATAAATAGAATACAATAAAATAAACTTAAAATGTCATCATGCTACTAGTTTCTAAAAGCCAACCTAAAAAGATAGGTTTTTAGTCTTGATTTGAAGAGGCCCAGGTCAGAAAGCAGATGCATTTCAGCGGGGAGCTTATTCCAGAGCCTGGGAGCAGCAACAGAAAAGGCTCGGTCGCCCCAGTGTTTGTATTTTGACCTGGGCACTTCCAACAACAGTTGGTTAGACGACCTCAGCGCTCTTCCAGGCTCACGAACCGTTAAAAGCTCAGATAAATAAGATGGTGCGAGGCCATTAAGAGCTTTAAAAACAAACATTAAAAGTTTAAAATCAATTCTGTAGCAGATGGGAAGCCAGTGAAGGGAGTTAAGAACAGGAGTGATGTGCTCTCGTCTGTCAGTGTTAGTTAAAAGACGGGCAGCGGCATTTTGCACAAGTTGAAGGCGACTAAGAGACGATTGCGAAACGCCGATATAAAGTGCATTGCAGTAATCTAATCGTGAACTGATTAGCGCATGGATGGCTTTTTCCAGGTCATGACGGCTCAAAAACATTTTGACTTTAGCCAGGAGACGTAGCTGGAAGAAACTAGTCCTGACAACATTGTCGATTTGTTTGTCAAACTTCAGATGACTGTCAAAAACCACACCCAGATTTCTGACAGTTGGACTGAGCTTTGAAAACAAAGTGCCAAGGCCAGCCGGCACAGTATCCCTAAACACAATGCATTCAGTTTTATCATCATTTAAATGAAGAAAATTAAGGGCTAGCCAATGCTTAATATCAGCAACACAAGCAAACAAGGAACTCTGTGCAATGTGACTGTTAGGCTTCACTGGCAGATAGATTGTTGTGTACTATCTAATAAGTCAGAAAAACTTTCACCCTCAATATATCTTTGAGTGTCAGATATTGTTAGACATTAAGGACATGTAAAACATGCTCAGTAAGAAAAACATCACCATTAAAAAAGTATGCAGTGTTGAAAACTATGCAGTGTTGGTCCATAATATAGATGAGGTCATAAAACCACAAGTAAATCAACAATTATGGCTTCTGGCACATAAAACACATAGAATGTGCCTGTAGATGAAGATTATTTCTTTGTCATTGGTGCAGTGCCTGTCCTCAGGGCACCCACTGCACCATCATACGCCCGGTTAATTTCATCATAACTACTAGAGACTCTTGGAAGATAAAAGTTTTTTTCTTCTGAACCTAAAATCTGACTGATCTGTGGCAATAAAAGTAACCGTTCAAAGGGAGTGATCAAAGTGACTGAACCTGCCCGAACACCAAGAATCCAAACATCAGCTGAAATGAGAGGAAGTGATAATAATATAAAACTCATGTTTGTAGTTGCAGTTCAAATTCAAGAACAGCCCATCAAATAAGTGAGGCATCAGATCTAACACTCCTGTAATGTTTTAAAGCAAAAGAAACAAAGTTAAGGAGCTTCTCTCACTGGCTGGTGATTAGCTGTACCTGGAATAGCTGTGTTTGAGTCGTTACCTCGCTGAAAAACTTTGAGGAGATACAGGAATTGGCTCATGAAGCAGCCTCATCAAGTCAAAGTGACAGGCCGATGAAGTACAACAATGTACAAAGTCAAAATCTTCAAAAAGGAGCAAGGTAAACCAGTATTTGAACTCACAATACAGTCGAAATCATATTGTAAAAAAAGAGAGAATGAAATAAAATCTTTTGGTTAAGCTTTCCACAAGTCTAAAGTTCATCAGTCCTACATCAAACTCGCAAGTTCACAGGGTCAAAGCCGATTTTACTCGAACAAAAAAAAAAAGAAGAAAAGAAAAGACGGACCGCCACAAGATCTTTAAATCCTCATCATTTTAAACTCCCTGAGAGAGAGAGTCGTTCTTTGAGTGTGGTGGGCTTTTAGTCTCTCCATGCCAGCTGGAATATAAACTCTCCTGCAAAGGCAACAGGCCCAAAGCTAACAGGAAACTACAGCTTCACACAGTGTGAAACCCGGAGCCCGAACTTACGCCTCAGCAAAGTCCCACTCTGCATCCTGGAACACAAAGCGCTCGTCACTCTCCGGCTCATGCATGACAGTGTCTACGGCCTATTCAGACACAATATAAATAAATATTTATTCATACGGTTAGTGAAAAAATGTACTCTTAATCTGTGTTTATGTGACTCTAATCCAGCAGAAAAAGACTGGGATGAACTCTCGTGACACACAGCCGTTGTCATGTCCAACATTTCCATGTGCCTATAAATCACCTGGTAATCCTCACTGTTTTCTATTTTTTTTTTTTTTTTTTTTTTTTTTTAAATCTGCATGACTTTTGGGACAATGCACATTTGAGTTACTTTCCAACATGTTAATATGTTACAATATTTTAATACAACCAGTATTGTTTGAAACATATTTTCTGTTGAAAAGTAAAACAAATTTATGAGTTAATGTGCGTTTTTTTTTAAAGGTGCACAGTGTGTTGAAATGTTGGTCACTGTCTCACAACGTAATTAAAATGTGGGAGCATGACAGTGTGCCTAAGTTCCCCAATCATTTTCATTTATTTAGGTCCATTTTTTTTTTATTTTGCACCCAGACCAGTTACAATGTCGTAACCCCTTTTTTTTCATATGAGCCTGGAGTGACGTTCACTCTGCTGCTAGATTTTTAATGGATTTTTTCCACGTTCAATAACTTCAAAAGCAAACAAATGTATTTGTGACTGATGGAAGAAGAAGAAGACTTTACAGCCGCTTTTTTCCAGTATTTGAGAACAAAAGCAGAAAAATACAGAGTCAAAACTTTGTCAAATTGGAAAACCAGTGGAAAACAACAAGTCAACCCAAACTATCAGCAGTAATACAACCACAACGATTAATATAAACATACGATGAAATGAAAAATGAAAAAGAAAGATGACAGCAAAACGGTCTCAACACAAAGGAAAAGTAAAAGCAAATATCTAAATGTTACGTTAGTAGGAGGAATTTAAAAAGACACTGAAGGAGCTCGTCTGATCTCAGTACCATGAAGAGGGAGCAAAATGCAAAAATTTATGTTAATGCAAAAATCTGTTTCCACATTATGGGAAAGTGGTTTCTACATTCATCTATGTGTACGTTATCCAAGAGGCCACTTGTTGCCAACCTTTGATGCAGACAAATGTTAGTCTGGCTGGCCCCCAAGCAAACTGGTTTCATTTGTAGCACTGCTGTCTACTTAATGCACCATATGCATTTATGTGTGTGCATGACAAAGAGAGAGAGAGAGAGAAAGAAAAGTGTGGATGCGTGGGTGTATCTTCCCTGTCTCTCTCACTCGCTCTACCTCTCTGTTCCTCTATTTTTGCACACTGTCTGTCTTGTGTGTAGAGTTGAGCCTTGAATACTAATGGAGTGTTTCAAAAGCTGGCCAGATCAATGTGAGGGGGATCAGACACTGGCTCACACTATTTGAGTCAGAGAGGAGGTGCACTCACTGGCCATACTCAACCTGCATACAGACATTTACAAACGCATTGTGCAGAGGCAGACATGACCTGTCTCACATCCACAGCGCGCTCGCTACATCTCTGCCGTTTAAGGTGCTGATGCTGAAATGATGCTGAAACAGATGCACTCCCCACCTCCTACACTGCGGTCTTAAAATAAATAGAAACTGTAAAGATTTGGAAAGGAGCGTCTCTTTCATGATTGGACTGATGCACTGATTTGACAGCATATGAAGCAGACACTGTCCTGCATGCATGTTAAGCGTAAGTAAAATTACAACAAATAGAAAGGCAAATAATAATAACATTTCAACAATATACACAGAAATAAGAAATGGACAATATGCAAAAGAATGCACCATATGTACACTATGAAATTATTGTAGTTACATGGGTATGGCATAGGTATTGATTACTATTATCATTGTTGCCCTCAGTTTCAACTTGGACTTTGTACCCCATGATCTCCATGCTATTTCAGAGATTTTCCACCCTTACAAAAGTGAAGGTCTAGACATTTTCAGTAGAACTCAGACTTTAAAATGGGCAAATTTAAAGATAAAGCCATCAATATCGGTTCCTGTCAGTCACCACTCTCTGTTTCCCTGAGTATAAATTATACATTTTGTTTATATAAAAGTCATCAATATCAGCCATCAATATTAGTTTCTGTCAGTAACCACACCCTGCTTCACCGAGTATAAATGATATAGTTAGTTTATATAAAAGTACCCTCTGTATAAAAATATCTTTATCTTGCATCTTTATAAAAGTAATTTCTTGAAAAGCCTTGTCCAAGGCAAGCAAGTCTCACTCACTTCTTGACTTTTTAACGGCTTTCACTTTATCACTCCCTCAGTTGAATTTAACTGCGCTTTACTGGTTATGAAGCACAATAATAATATCAGTCGATCAACTAATCAAGAGAAACCTTTCTAAGGAATCATCTTCTGAGTTTTGTTAAAGAATAATTCCACTTATTTTAACACTGGGCTTTTTCCTACTTATTGTCATCATGATAATTGCCCATGTGCAGAATAACTTCGCTTCTCTCTAGACATTTAAACACCTCCAGGTCACTGGGAACTCTGCTGTAGCATACATTAACGCACAGTTGAATGTGAAAAGCAACTAAACCACATGCGCTCAATAACAATGATGAAATGTCAGTTTTGATGGTTCGTCCATTAGTGTTTTGTTTTGGTGCAACACATTCGTCCTTGTGCACTTTGCTTGGTGGTCGTCTGTGCTGCGTTCAAGTCACGTTGGCAAGCACGCAGTAATGGGATTTAGTTGCTGCGGGCTTTCTTTCTTTGTGTTTTAGTCACTGGAATACCCACATCCAAAAACATTTGCATTTATGAATTTAAAATCACCCATGAATTAACTGCAACATACTGTAGTTTTGCGAGTTTACTGCTTCTGTTGACACACTTGCACAGTTTTGGATGTCAGGTGGGAGATTTTTATTTGTAATTGGTACTGTATGTTGGTGTGAACAGTTTTTCTTGGTCTGCAGTTCATACATACAGAACATTTTAACAAGTTTCAAGCAATAAATAATCAAACGATAATAAGACACTGGATAAAGGAAGATCCCACTGCAGTGTGATGGTTGCTTTTTAGACCTCGCTGTTGGAGATTACCACTTTGGCCCTGTGTTTGTGTGCTGGACTCCAGGCTCCAGGCTGCCTCGAGGTATGTAACCCTCCTCAGTGAAGCAAGTGAAGACATTTTCAGTGCAATCAGTTGTTATAAAAGCAACTAGGAGTGCATGTATATAATAATAATGGCTAATAATCACCAAAATTATCCTTTAATGTTCCTCTTGTCTTAAAATGTGACAGCTTACAGTGGATTTTGACACAATTTTGCCACTGTTTTGTTCTCTCTTAGGATATACTATATTTTGTCTTTTTTGTTATTAGATTGATTGATTGAGATTGATTGACTCCTTCCCTGTCCTCCTGTCTGTCTGTCTGCTTCCCTCCCTCGACTTCCTCTCCTCCACATCTCCTATCCGTCCGTCCTCCTCCTCGCCATCCTCCTTCTTCCAACTGACTTGTCCCCTCCCCCTCCCCTCACATTTCATATGCCAGTTTAACTTCTTGTCCTCTTCTCCTCCACTGAACACACTAAATCTAATCTCTCTCTTTCTGCGCTCATGCGGTTCTTTTGAGCCATTTTAGTTCCCCCTCTCTTCCACAAATTGAATCAAATTTATTGAGGGACTACGCTGTGGCAAAAGAACCTTCTGCACTGATATGCTGGGCACCCATGATTGTATGTATGTATGCATGTGTATGTGTGTGTGTGTGTGGGTGTGTGTGTGTGTACGAGAGAGAGAAAAAGCTGAAAGACAGTTTGGGTGATAAGGAGAGGGATTCATTTCGAGGATGCCCTAACCGAAGTAAGAGAAAACACTACGCGGGCGCGCACACACACACACACACACACACACACACATAGCTGGAACGGTGTGTCTCTTTGACATTTGCACATGCAACAGACAAACAAACTTGGCCCTCCAGTCGGGTTATGATTTGACATGATCCTGAACCTCTCAGTCAGTAATTTTTCTATCAGACATGTACAAAACTTTACATGATAAATGCTAAATGCTAAATGCAATGTGAAACTGTATTGAAAAAATCTAGATTTTTTTTCACTACATTAATCCATAGGGAGGATTGTGGTGTCACATGATATATACAGCGTACTTGTACAGAACTTGATTCCCCAAGTTCGTCGGCCTAGGTGGCTGGTAATTTCTTGGTAATTTTTTACCTGCATTGGGCAAGTTAACGGGTGTTAATTCCAAGCCCTGGTAATGACTTGTCTAAATTTCCCTGATGATGGTAGTATTACTCCCCATTGGACGGAGCGGGGCATGTCCATGTTTGGGACTGTTTTCAGAAAAAGTACTGTTTGTGTAGATTAGTGCTGCCCAAAAAAAGAATGAACAAATAATTCACAGGCTTGAAAAATACAAAGTCTGCAATAGCACTGTTGCAAGAAACCCCAGTAAATCAGGCTTTCTCATAAAAGCTCATTGAACGTCTCCTCCAGCAGCTCGGTTCAGCTCAGTTCACTGCACCATTCTTTCACAAGCCGGCACCGAGCAAGCCAAACTCTGTCAAGCCTAAACTCTGAGACCAGTGACTTCTGTAAACTATCAATACACAGTCTACAGTGTGTAGACTGCAGGACTGTCGTCAGTGATCACCGAGTAAGCACTGCAAGTTTAAATCTGTGTAGGCCTTGTTTACACAGGACGTGCAACAGACAACGTGCAGCTCACCTCCTTTCAGCGCTCATGTTAATGTCACACCTGCAGTAATAGTTTTGGCGACTAGTCTTAATTTCTCCTTTCTCTCTCTTATTTACTCTCACGTAAACATACACTGGTCACATTTGCATTATATCACCACATAAGCATATACTGTATATATCTTCAATATTCAGCTTACCACTGTCTTTAATTCATATGCACAGACATAAATGCAACTGTCTTTGTGGGATGATGATAACTGTTTTCAAACATTTCCTTATGAAGATTGGGTCTGTTATTGAATTGCGACAAAAATATGTAAGACACGAGGAATGGGTATGTAGGTTTGTTTAGTTATACTGGATTTAATTGTTACGGCTTAAACAGACTGCAAAAGTTTGAACAAGGGATATACAGACCTATAGGTCCCATAAGCTTTCCAAGGGATTGTCTAATTACAAGTCACAACAATGAATGGATGAATGAGAAAAGTCCTAAATAAACAGGCCTGCTTTGATATGCTAGTCTAACATATCAAAGCAGGCGTGTTTATCTAGGCTCTAGCAGCCAGCCCCTGAAGAGAGAATAACAGAAGCTAGATGATGTAAAGGTAATCCCTGAAGTGGAAAAGTATAGTGAACCGTCAGCAATGTTTCCACAAAGACAACAGTAAAAGAGATGAGGCTGTTTGGATGTTTTGCTGCCTCAAAATTGGACAATAATGTAGACAGCCTACAGCCTACATTCTCGCCAGATATTTCTTCTCTTCATCTTCTAACTCAGGAAGGCTGCTGGACGGCGCAGACAAATAACACCTCTAGTCGGAAAAAACACGCGCCTAGTGTAGCATACCTGAGAATAATAAATCTTTCATGCTGTCAAATCAGGATGGTACGAAATCAAGTCGAGATGCAATTCACAGGACGACGGATGCTTGCTGGTATCAGATGCTTTTCAGTTACATCCGAGCTAGTAATGTTGCAGAAAAATAAATAAGTTTCACAAACCGTATATCTCAGCATATCAAAACTTAAAGAATACAGATACTTGATGGATATTTATTTACATGGAGATTAAGTTTATTTGAAAAGCATGTCTGGCACTAGAGATACATTTTCGTCCCATGCATTGTTGATAACATATTTGCAAGTTTAGCCGAATAATATTTGAGCCATAAAAGTCATGTTAATTGAGTGTAATTTAGTAATTTAGTAATGCATGCAGCAAATAAATGTGCTAAAATGTAAATGCCAATCATACGTTGTCTAAAATGTGTCTACATGTTAAAAAGAGGTTACAGAGGTTAAAGTTTAGTGTAGACATCATGCCTTAAACCATGTCCGCTGGAGTATTATAGAGTATTAAAAAAAAAAAAAAAAACATGGACTTGATGATTTGATTTTATGGACATGTGCATAAAATACATGCATTGTTTCTGTGTGGGTCACCTCCTCAAAGAAAAAGCACGTATGCATCATTTGTTTGTTTGTACAAATTGTCCCGGTTCTGCATTATTCACCCCCACAATTCCAGATCAACATTCACATCTTATACGCCAGAAATGATCGGTGTTTTCTGCTGAATTTAATGGTGCCAGAGGCAAAGCAATCTGACCTCTGCTTTTGATCCCCACAGAAGTGCCTTGCTCTTTAAGCACTGTGCATGTCTTCATTCCCACATTTTTGAACAAACATAGATATGTTATAACATCAAAAATGTTGAGCATATTCTGCTGAATCTAATGATGCCAGGGTCAAAACAGTTGTAAAAATAGCTGGTAGAGAGCGTGTCACAGTGAGCCATTAGCCAGCAGCCTGCACTTGTGCACGCTGACAGATACCTTGTGTTTTGTTTTAAAAGGCATCTGACAATCAGCACATATGTAGTATTACACCAGTGCAAACCTTTTGTTTTGTGTTTGGGGGAACAAATGTTTGCTGGGGAGTTGTGTTGAAAGATGCACATGGAAGCTGTGCCAAGTGCTAAACTAATTCTCCATACATGTGTGCGTGCATAAACATGTGGTACACTTAAAGGTCCTGGTTTTGGGGTTTGAAAATATGGTCACCTTATCTGCACCACCAGTGCAAATGTACATCTGCACAGATTCTAAATAAAGATTTACCCTTTTCAAAACCCCACTTTCAACATCTTGACATGTTTTTTTCCCCCCACACATGCACACCTGTTTTCAGATCCCCATTTATAAGGTTTCAAACATGAAGAACAAACTAATGCATCAGGATAACAGTGACAAATTTGAAACTTATTGGAGAAACTCTGTATATTTATTATTCCACAGTACATGAGCTGCTTCACAACATGCTCAGTGGGTTTATGGTAGGAATGAACAGGCAGGGCAGCTACAATGCACAGAGCCATCCTGTCTACCACCCACAGCAACCTACATCCAGTCACTACAAAGTTTTAAGATTTTCTTCAGCATTTCTACTTTACTGGACACTGACAGCAGGGATAGACCGGCAGACAGGGGGCACGACATGCAGCAAAAGGCCCATGCTGGAGACGAATATAGGCCACGGTGATAACAAGATGTGGTGTGCGCTGTACCAGGTGCCCACCGGGGCACCCAGTCACTACACCTCTGTGCCCATCACCCACCCACGCACCTATGCACACAGCCATCCACAACAGTGAGCAGGGAACATCTGGTCACCATCATTCTGCTGATGATTCAGAAATGTCATTCACCTCCTCGCTGAATAGAATAAAAACCCTAAAGGATGTAGAAAACTGGAAGGCAATGTGGTTATATGGCTGTGCTATTTTTCACCTAAATGTCAACCGATTTACTTCCATTCTTTGTTGATGGTGTGTTTCCCAGCTGAATGTGAAGCATTTGGACAAGCATGAACATTATATTTCTTGTTTGTAAATGCCTCTGTTTAATATGTGGAGATTACAGAGCATTTACCCTCAAATTCTTTTGTAATAAAGACAAAAACAATGCTGGGTATGTAGCAGGAAAGTGAACATTGTCATACTACAACTGTAAAATAATGGCAAACACTCTGGTTTGAATCAGATTAATTTGTATTTCCTGTGGCAAACAATCAACTACACATCAAGATCTATAAAACAAAAGAATAAGCATGGTGATTTCTTTATCTTTAAACATCAATGGGTGAACAACAGTAATATTATTTTCTGTTAAAAATAAATTCAGGCAGTTTTAAAACACATACCCAAGGAAAACAATCGCTCTTTCGGGGAGCACCTTGCTGAATCCTTGCTGGACAAGAGCTCCCCTGACCGTCGGGGCTGTTTGATTTGGCTGATCCTGACAGGCGTGCTGAGGTGGTTGCCACGGGAAACCGAGGGACTCTGGTTTTACAGGAAGTGGCAGCATGTTCCTCACCTTCTCACACAGGTTGTGAAGGATGCAACGTAGCTCTGCTGTTGGAATAGATGTGTGGTGGATGTGTGACTGCTTAGTGAGAACACGCCATCTTGTTTTCAGTTGTCCAACGGCGTGCTCCACCTGGACACACATTTTACACAGCTGCTCAATAAAGGTCTGCTTCTCCTCTGGCACATTAGGACAAGAGAATCCCTTCATAACCAAGGCCATTAAGAGGTATGCAGGGTCCCCAAAAATGAAAAGAGAAACCTGCACACCCTATATTATCGCACCTGTGAAGGCCTGTGATGCCTCTGTAGAAAGCTGTAAAGAATATAAATATCCATCATATGATAAGTAAAATAAACACAGTTGGACTTAATAAATGGTCAGTGGAACCCCAGGTTTCATCTGGCCAGCATTTGATGTAATAAATGTAGGTTCAGTCATAATCTACCCTATGATTATTAGTGGTGAATAAAAAGATGGGTGCAAGATGTACAGAAAACAATAAACCAATGAAAAATTTGTTTTTAATTATGATTTAACTCATATTTATCTAAGTCTATAAATTGGTTGAAGTCTGACTGCACCCCTGGTTTTAATGTATAGTTTGAAATAATGACTTAATTAATTTTGGCTATAGTCCTATTACATTTTTGGAGCTCATACTGAGGGAGAAGCACAGTCTGAAAATTACTTTAAAAGTCTTTTCAGACCCGCCAGACAACATATGGAGGCATGCACTGCATGCTGACCTAATAAGCACCTATAACATTTGTGCGTAAGGTGAATGTCTCCTGTCTCCTGTCTCCTGTCTCCTCTTTGACAGAGTCACAGGTGCCTCTGACAGTGTCCTTGGCTGTCTAATAAGCAGTCATATTAAGGAGTAGCAGACAAATTCAACATCACCAAATCCACCATGTCAGTGCATCTACATGAATTCTGCTCACTTGTTAAAATTACCCATAACACCACTTTTCCTGGCCCAGGGGACAAGACCCACACAGTTCAGTTCAATTAGGATTCTGAACTGCAGGATTTCCCAACACTGCACAGCTGATGGCTGTCATATCGCACTCCAGAAGCCACAATGTCAAAACCCAATAGCATATTCGGATAGAAAACAATTATATTCACTCACACTGACTGGATTGTGTGATAGCAAGTAATGGATTTGTCATGTTATTGTGGGACATCCTGGTAGCTGACATGGTTCATGAGCCTTGCACCTATCAGAGGTTGGATGATTACTGAATCAGCTCTGGAGTTACTAAGACAAAAGGCAGCTCAAGTATGAGATGGGGAATGAACTAGTTTGATTATTAGCACTCCTGGCTGCAGGGAGACGTGGATCTAACACCATCCCCGCCCTGATTGATGGATCTGCAGATAAATACTATGAAACAAAGAAGTTAACTAAAATCATGCAGGAATTTTATAAAAAGCTGTATAGTTCAGAGCTTGATCCCTCTGTAGAAGATGTCAGGTGGCTTTCTTGAGTAGGTCAATCTTCCATCTTTAACAGAGGAAGATAAAGATAAGCTAAAGAGGAAACAATGCAGTCTCCACAGAGCGGTAAAACATCAGGACCAGGTGGCCTTGGCCCAGAATTTTATAAAACCTTTGCTGAACTGGAAGCAAACCCACATTTACACATGTACATCAAGTCCTTTGAAAAGGGGTCCCATCTCCTACTCTTTATGCAGCAAATATATCTTTAATCCTTTAGAAAAATGAATCATCTGAGCTCTGCGAGTCCTTCAGACCAATTAGTTTAATTAATCTGGATAGTAAATTGCTCTCCAAATCTTGCAAGAAGGTTGGAGGGACTATTACCTAAATTAATTCATACAGATAAGTGTGGAATTGTGTAAAATAGTCAAGGACTTACTAACATGTAAACTGTCATTCAGCATACAAGGACACGCAAAACAGATGACTGGTTATTTCACTTGATGCTGAAAAGACATTGCACAGGATAGAGTGGCCTTCTTTGTCCTAGAGTCCTGGAGACATTTGGAGTAGGTGAGGTCTCAGTAACCTGGGTAAAGCTTCATGGGTAATGCGTTCATCATCTTTTAAGCTAGGCAGGTCAACCTGGCAGGATGACCCACTTTTGGTTCTTTTGTTTGTCATTGCCACTGAAGCTCTAGCAGAGGCGATAGGAAATAATACTGAAATATGGAGTATTCAGCTGGGGGAAGCACATGCTCAAAATTGCTTTATTTGCTGATGACATTTTATTTTTTGTCTCCAGCCCAGAAAACTCAGCCCCTGCTAGCCTGTCAGTAATTAACTCTGTCAGTCCTGAGTCAGGGTAAGGTTAATCTGAACCAGTCTGTGGCATTGCCAATAGGGGGAGTCACTGACCCAACCACCATTGGGTCCAAGTGGTTCACATTAGGAACTACTTAGTTAGACATAACAGGGGGTGCGGTGCACACTCCCCAATACTGAAAATGATAAACTTTGCTGTCATACATGGATTATATTTCTGAGTGCTACCTGGCAGCAAAAAGCAAATGCCATCAAACATCAAAAACAATTCCTTTAGTATGAGCAGAAATTTCGAGCTCCACCAGGAGGAAGGGATTCTCGTCCTCCCTGACCCCTGTAATTGGTAACAAGACCTTCCCCCCCAGGTACTAACAGTGCTGTTTTTAATCTATGGTATATGAAGGGAATCAGGGTCATAGGTGACCTCTTCTCTGACCTCTGACTGACATTGTGCCGCCTCCTGGAGGGCCAGTAAGGAGCCCATTAGATAAAAGACTTTGGCCTGTTTAAACAGGTTTTATTTATTTAAATTTTTTTTTATTTTTTTTAAATCAGTTTCTGGATACTCGAAATAACAATTACACTTATCGCTTTTATCCTAAGTGACATAAGTATAAGATTTTTATACCCCACAAGCAAAGATCTATTCAGGGAAATAACCATAACACAGATAACATAATATCAACTTTGGAGAGGGACATGGAATCTGAGTATGAGGTGGCAGACTGGACAGCGAGCATTCTTGTGTGTAGCAGCACAGTCTGCTGCTGTGTTGTCTTCACTACAGCGTAGAAGCTGCAGCTATTCAACTCGCTAAACGCCTGTTTGCAAAATGATGACTTGAGTCATAGTAAGCTTTCTAGCTGTTTACTGTGGCTTTTTACACCATCTTACTTGGACAGAGCGAAAACTAACAAAAACAGAATAAACAATCATCATTTTGCTGGTAGCATGCATTTTTCCAGATACTTTTTCATGTAAATAATGTTTTTTAAAATTAACTTCTAAAAACAACAATGAAATTACTTACTTACAACACTACTTCTGCTTCGCCTGCAGAGTGGCTGGCAGCAGATACAGAAAACACATGGACAGACCCAGCCTTCCCAAATGACCAACAGGAAGCAATGCCAGACACTTCCTCAAAACAAAATTCTTTTCAAAATAAAAGTCCAAATATCATTATGCCTTAAAGGCAACATGGCTGCAATAGACTTGAGGAGACTCAATCCAACATTCTGCACAGACAACATAGAACTGCACATATTCTCAATTAGTCTGATCCCTCAATATTAAGATACAGTATGTGCAAAGTGCAAAGATACAACTTGTACTTATATGTTGTACTTTGGTCATTGATCTCTGAGAGTTGTTCAATTCTGGCATTCCCAAATGCAGAATTGAAAATAAACTGGCCTATTCCTGCTCAGCCTTCCAGATCGGACTTTGTCTCAGACTCCTGTTATGTTATGCTTCTTAAGCTGCCATGTTATTTTTCTTCAAAAATTTCTAATTTGGGCTAGGGAATGTATTGTTTTTAATGGATCATGGATCAACCTCCAACAATTTCGCATCACAGCTGCAAACTGTGATGCAACACATTACAGAGATAAATGAAAAAATAAATAAATAAATAAATGAAATAAACTTGAAACCTGAAACATCTATGATACAACCTCTCCTCTTCCTTCGCTCCTCACTCTTCTCCTGGTTTGCAGGCCTTATACGTGATGAAGCTTGCTGAAAGGTGGTGGTGGTGTCTGTGTTCTGGTTGCTTGTGCTGTACAAGACACTGGAGGAATCAGCCTCCTCTGGGGCTAGGAGGACCAGAATTGACCTCTTGAGAGATACTTGACTGGTATATGGTGGAATGATGACTGCTGGGAAATGAAGGAGTGGAGCTGATGGTGGAGCTGATGGTGCCTCGTGGTGCGCCTCCAATCCCATTGTTTTTAAATAGATCATCTGCTGCTGTGAAAAGATTCACTGGTTAAAGATTAAAGTTATAATAAGCTGACATGCAGTCAAAAGGTCCACTCACCATGTAATATTACCATGTCATTTTTACCTCTTCTGCTGCCCAACCCTTTTGTATGTGGTCAGGATGAAGTTATTTTTTGTATTTCCTCACTTGTGAAATGATAGCCTTTTCTCTGAAATGCGTCTTCTAGTTTTTTTTTTTTTTTTTTTGTGAAATGCCATCTTATTTCTGCAGCACAGGTGGTAATTTGTTCTCATGAGGTCCATAAGGAGCGAGGTTGTTTTATTCGTGAACTCTGCAAAGACAAGAAATATTACGAAGAAAGAAACTTCAATATGTATATATATATAGGGGAGAGTGGGGTAATTTGTGCCAAGGGGCAGTAGTGCCACCCCTGTTATCTAGAAAACCATAGAAGAAGTTGGTCATGTGACCACATATTTTTGAAGAGGCATCCATTTCACTCATCCTACAAAGAAGGGAGACACATGGCTTGAGAGGTAAGCACATTTAAGTTCAAAAAACATTTTTTGCCCTCCAAAGTAAAATTTCTATGATCAAGGTTTTTTGATTGCTGTGTTTGAACAATTATAGAAAACTTTGATAACAGTTCACACAGGTTTTAGTACTTTAGTAAGCTACACCATGAGTCTATACAGTTAGCATGATGTTAGCTCAAAACAGCTGGGGGATGCATTTTTTTCAAAATGGTGGGCTTGGGGTAATTTGTGCCAAAGGGCCTTGGGGTAAATTGTGCCAGTGGCACAACTTGTGATTATATACTATATATTACTTAATTGTATTTTATTGTTATTGTACATTGTCTTCTTACCTTTGATCACTAAAACTGTTCAGATTCAGATGAAGATGATTTGCAGGTGCTCATTTTGGAAGTTTTATTTTGTTCTGGGTATGTGTTCATGTGGCGCTAGGCCTTGTTGTAGAAAAGTGGCCTGTGATCTTGTTAAAATAATAAATAAATGTTAAATAAATAATTTTGTATTGAATTTGTTTTGCTTTTATATAGCATTATCATTTGTGAGATTAAAATGATCTGTTTTACTTCAATTATCAATGGCACAATTTACCTCAGTGTATTCTCTCTAATGGCACAATTTACCCCGCAATGGGGGCAAGTTGTGCCACAAAACCACTTTTTTTTCAAAAGCTATATTTCTCAAACAGTTTATATAAGATCCAAAGTGATTGTTCCCAGGGATGCGCAACATCCTAAACTATATGTGCATATTTTAGTTGGAGGCATTACTGTAATCCCCTCGCTTTGAAGGCACTTTAAGTAAAAACTGGCACTACTTACCCCACTCTCCCCTATATATATATATATATATATATATATATATATGTGTGTGTGTGTGTGTGTGTATTTACATCTATTTAGAACAGGGGTGGGCAATCATGTGCCATGGAGGGCCGAGAGGCTGCAGGTTTTCTTTCCAACCAAAAACTCCACCAGGTGATTTCACTGATTACCTCACCTTCAAGCAGAGAGCAGGGACTAATCAGTGAAATCAGCTCGTGTAGTTTTTGGTTGGAAAGAAAACCTGCAGCCTCTCGGCCCTCCATGGCACATGATTGCCCACCCCTGATTTAGAATCTGTACCTTGTATGAAGTTTTGACTTTCGTTCCAGTTGGATGGGGACGGCTGATGGAAGGCAACAGTTATGAGTTTGACTTTGCATGGCATTGTTTGGAACAGTGCTCTGCTGCAAATAAAGATAAAAGCAATCAAGAACATTATTTCTAACAGAAATGCCTTACTAGGCTTCTACTGGTGGCATTAGAGGAAATGCCATGTCACCAAAAGTGAAAGATTTCATCCTTCTGAGACCTTTGGGCCTTAAATCAAGTGAAAGTGAATAATTTCCTATCATGCATTTAGCCACTGAAGAGGGTACAGAGAAATGATCACTGATGATAGTTTCGGCGCATCCCTCAACCAGTCTGTTATCACACCTGAAGATATGGAACACACACCCCCATCATGCATGTGAATCAACACTCACACACATCTTGAAAAAGCGTGTGTTCATCAACAAGTGGCTGTTGAACAGTGGATGACCACCCCTTTCAATAGACAGTGACCTGATAGCCATCTGCTGGGCGAAGGATCAGGATGTGTTACATAACTGCACAGCGCTATTTATTACCCTTGCACGATATGTTATACTTGTTCATTCATTTTTAAACTCTGGCTTGGTATACCTCTTTGACACATTGATGAACAGTTGTATAAATGTTACAATTTAGAAATAGCAGTAATAACTAGTTGCATAGAAACAGGTTGCTATGATGTTGCTCTTGTTCACTTGGGTCCGGTGACGAAGCTGTCAACCAGGGTTCTCTGGTATGCGTCTCAACTAAGTCATCGATAAATCCTTACTCTGCTTTGTTGCTGAGTGAAACTGATGCTTTCAGTAGTTGTGCTCTTGGTGAAATACTACACCTGCTAATAAATAAAGACAGCTAGTACATATGACACTCAGCATGACTCCAGTTCCACAGTCACCCATCAGCTGGGCGGGTCACTGCACAGTCTGTGTTATATGCACTAAATGATCGACATACATTTCTTTCACACAAAACTGGAGTTTCATGGCAACATTTCCTCCAGTGTTTGGCCTAAACCTGAGTTGAAACTATTCATGTCTCCTAAGGTTTCTCTGATGTGACAGGACATGTTAGCTTAGCTCTGCTGGGGATGCATCCCCCACAGTGACGCTGCTGCCTCATGTTTTATTCACAAACAACCAGCAGTCACCCAGCTATCACTGGCTGGCATGGTAAATAATGGCAAGATGTCCCCATGTTTATTTATCAGCCTAAGTGAAGGCATTAGCTTATAGTGTGGTGGGGTTGGTTGCCCCTCTGCGTTAGATCATTTATCTCCCATGTCTGCGTGGTTTCTGTCAGTTCTAATGGTGATGCCACTGCCAGAAGTTACCTTGTCTTTCTTCTCCACCAGGGAGAGGTGGAGATCCATGCAAATATGCAAGTGCTTTCATGCACACATGGAATGACCTGCACATTGGTGTTGCTGCATTTACACACACACACACACACACATGCACATACACACAAAAGCCAAAAAGTGGTGTAAACTGAGAGTAGCACTTTCTATTCCATTGCTGCAGCTACACCATATATAAATAATAAACACATACACATACATAAGGCATGCCATAAAGTTGAGTTTTTAACTGGGTTTGCCATCCTTGTAATATATTAACACTGATGACATTGATACTGATATAACAGACATCCAAACTGGTTAAGAGTAAAAGTGAGAAGCATGTATGAGCTGGGAAAACACAGGCCAAGTGGGATCCGGGGGAAGTGAAATCAAAAGGATCTGAGACACACACACACACTGTTCAGGTGCACAGTTTGGCCCGGGCCTGACTGCCATGTTAAACTGTGACAAGAAAAATGTGAATAGCCAAAATGTGAATACTGGAAGAATGCACTAACAAGAATGCAGATCTCCGCCAGGCGTGTTGTCTTACCTCGGTGTGCAAATCTGGACAGGAACAAATCCAAAACCCAATTCCTAAATCCTATTTGCCACCTGCTGAAAGAAGGGGAAATATAGAAGCATTACCGGTGTTTGGATTTAGACAAAAAAAAAAAAAACTAGCTGTGGAGTAAGCACTCAGTTGCAGTGTAAAACAAGTTTTTCAAAGGTTTTGAATCACTGCAACCATGAGAGTGTCCATAGTTTGCGGACACTGACTAGAGGAGAAACTAACATATGCTCAGTCTTTTATGTTGTATGTAACAAATGCAGTTTTTGGAATATTAACAAACATTCACCACCTTCTGATTCTTGAGACCTTAAATTACCTTTGTATTAAAGAAACTTAATACACACGGATGACAAACAACTTCTCTCATGCAATGTATGTTTATTACACATCAAAACATATATATGGTATAAATTAAATGATTAAATGAGAGACATAGTGGAAGATGGCACATACATCCCACTGATGGAACAGCAGTCAGTGTATAAAAAGATGGGAGAGCAAGGTGTGTGAGCAGTGACTGAGCCGGCACCGGTGTAATAATTCTGACATCGAGGATGTTCCCTCAGACTCAGGTGAGCAGGAGGTCAGCAGACGTGCTGGCGGATGGCTGGGTGCTCTGTCACGGCTGAGAGCAGATCAGACGGTGCTGGTGTAGTGGAGCAGCTTGGTTTGGTTATGTATGTTATGTATCTAGGACAAATCCACACCATACAGTTTGGTGAAAACGGCCTGCTGATGTTTTTTCTGCTTTCAACAGAGAGCGCTGTGTGTTACACCTCAGCCTGCCTGCGATCCACCACCAAAACAGAGGCTGCGCTTCTCTCATATGAGCGCTGTTAGTGACAGTGTGGCTATGATACTTTTGCCTGGCTGTAGCAGAGGATCTAAAAGTGACTACAACATCTGATCATTTCCGCTGTAAGTAAATAAGCAAACAAAACCCTGTCATAAACAAGATCATTATGAAATATCACATAAATACAGTCAGATCTAGGAGGTGGCGTCCAATCCTTAGATAAGATTCAACATTCAAGATTCAAGATTTTATTTGTCACATGCATGATTGTACATGTACAGCAGCAGTGAAATGTGATGGCAACTACTCCAGCACTGTGCGAGTAAAATAAAATAGAAAAGTATATCTACACCTCTATATACAAGTATAAACATTAAGTGTAATATAATAAATAAGAAATGAATGGAATGGCATGAATGAGTGAATGATAATGTTAGCATTGATGTTTTATGGTTGAAATATGTGCAGTGGCTAACATGTTTTAAGTGTTGTCAGCGGCCACAGCTAAAAGGTGGTTACCTTTGTAAGCTTCACTAAATTTTTTTTACTGTCCTCCTTCTTCTTCTTCTTCGCCAAACCACTGGGGAAGCCTCGCCTCAGAAGTCTCAGTCTGTACCACCTACCTTTTCATCTGCAGATGTGCAGTAAGACGGAGCAGTCCACTGGCGTGTGAACTGAGGGAACACCCACTTTACTTCTGAGGAAATGAATTTTAGAGATACACAATTTCTTAAGAATAAAAAAAACTATTATGTATAACTTGGTGAGGTTTTTCCAGGGCCCTTGGTAGCTTGGAGTCTAAGGCAGTTGCCAATCTTTTCTTCTGCTGGTTAGCTCTGATTACAAACTTAAGTTCCATGAGAGAGACATTTACCTGGGAAGGCTCTGCCTCGTATTGTGGCTGTTCTTTCCTGGCGCTGCACTCTTCTGGACAGAGATCTCAGTTGTTGTTCCTGGACCCTGTTGGATCCATGAGCCATTCTTCCAGTTTGGGGTCATGCCCATTTGCCCAGTTCCCTCATACATGTCATGCATCCCTGCTCCACATTCTTGGACTGCATTTGTCCCTACGAAATATGTACAACAGCTAACATAAACTGTTAGCTGGCAGTTCAGCTGCCCTGGACAGTCAGGTAACATATTTTTCCTACTGGAAAAGTGATGGTCTAGCCGGTTTTGGGACTGTTGGGCTGGACAAGACAGAGGTCGTCAGGCTAGTAGGCAGTCCTTCAATGCATCCTGGGACACATGTCTGTTTACACCTCTAATGTGATGCGGACACAAGTGCCCCAGGCCACCTTCAAATGCGTGCTGAAATCTGATCTCTCAGCACGCGTTGAAGATGAATAGCTGCTGTTTACAGCTGTATTTAGAGGTGCCAGTGTGGGATGTATAAACAGAGGTCTGTTTATTTTTTTTATGCATTGCAATTAAGTTCAAGTTCATTAATGATGTTATTTTTATTTTTCAGTTTATTATTATCATGCACTTACTGTTTAGTAGCTCTGTTTGAATGTGAAGGTGATGTAGAGTGTTGTGGAGCATGTTGGCCAGCAGGTGGCAGCACCACTGTTTTTGACCGTTGCTTAGAGGGAAACGGCGAACTTGCGCTTCTTCTTCTATTGTTGCAAGCTTCCGCCTTGTTATGTGTACAGTGCTAAGCAGCTGCAGTAAAAATACTGTTTACATCATATTTTGCAGGTGAGCTACGTTAGTTAACATGGTTAAATCTGATTACTAAATTAGTTAAAAGTGTGTATAGACAGTAACACATGATTTTATTTTTCTTTATTGATCTTATTTTATTCTGTTTGTATATTTTATTTTCTTCTTCTATTGTTGCAAGCTTCCGCCTTGTTATGTGTACAGTGCTAAGCAGCTGCAGTAAAAATACTGTTTACATCATATTTTGCAGTTGTCCTTTTTGCTCTGGGCCTGAAGGGCAACATACTTTGGTGGCCCGTACGGGGATGGTCTACTAGTGCCAAGCTGAGAAGAGTGGGACCATCTCCAGTCACACGAACCCTGAAAGTGAGCAACATAAGCCACAGAAGTCATCATAGGCAAAATGGAGTTGGATGAACTTCAGGAGAGTGCAAGTGAGGCACTAGCTGGTCTTCAGCACAACCAGCTGTTGGAGGTCTGTGAGTTCTTAAGTATTGATGATGAAGAAGTCGCTCAAAAAAGCAAAAGAGCCCTCATTAGGTTGGTGGAACGGGAGTTAGATGAGGTGGAGCAAGTTAGAGAGAAAGAGGCAGCAAAGCAGTACCTCCTGAACCTATTATCTTTCATTGGGGGTTTAGGAGAGAGAACTGATGGATACATCCCTCATTTGGAGCCCATTTCTAGTCAGGAAAAGAATGAGGCTCAAGAAACTCTTGTTGAAGAAATAAAAGCTCTCAGTGAGAATCTTGACATTTCTGTCCCTCCCTCTGGGGCTCCCAGGCATCCTTTCATCCAAAACAGAATCCCTGAAGTTACCTTACGAAGGGAGTTTCGCATAAGTGGCCAAGTGGGTGAAGGGGGGCAACGTGATAAACTCTCATATACCAACCTTATGCATCAAATCGAGTCGGGTCTTCGGAAAGGCTATCCAGAATCTGAAATTATTGATGCTGTCATTCGGGCTATTAGCCCTGGACTGAAGCTGCGCGATATGTTAGAAATCAAATGTGACTTGACTCTCCCAAAGTTGAAAACTATCCTGAAGGGACATTACAAGGAAGAAGATAGTTCAGATCTCTATCAGAAACTGATTACTATCTCGCAAGATCCAAGAGAGTCCGCCCAAACCTTTTTATTCAGAGCCATTGAACTGAAGGATAGGTTGCTTGTTGCATCCAGAGAGCAAGATGCGGGGCAGCAATATAATCCAGAGTTAATCAGGAAGAAATTCCTTAGGTCAGTTGGAACAGGGCTCTTAAGTGACAGTATTAAGTTCCAAATCAAACCCTACCTGGATGATGTCACAGTCACTGATGAAACACTGATTGAACGGATTAATGAAGCAGCTAGTTTGGAGCAAGAGAGACAGCAGAAACTCAAAAAACAGATAGCCCCAAAACAACCCAGAGTCAGTGAGTTACAGTGTAGTCCCCCAGATGAAATAAAAGAGCATGCCTACAGTAGCCAGAAGACTGTAACAGCACCTGTGCCTGCAGATCAGACTCACCCAAAACCCTCAAAAAACACAGCCAAGTCCAGAGTAGACTCTGATATCCATGCCATGGTTGCAGAACTGAAAACAGAAATGGCAGAGATGAGAAAGATGTTTCAAGGATCTGTGGAAAACAACAATAGACAAAGGGGACAACGAGCTGACAGAGGAACACGGAAGAGAGGATGCAGGCCATGTCAGGAGGAGGGAATAGGTGACAGTTGTGAGCATTGCTTCAAGTGTGGGCAGGAGGGACATGTTGCCCGGGGATGCAGATTCCTGCAGCAGAGTCGTCAGGGAAACGGAAGAGGGTCACTGTCTCGGGACCACCAGTGACCTCTATCTCTGTGTCCCAGCCACCCACTCCCAAGCACTGCCAAGGCTGTGGCAGTAAGGAAAGCACAGGGCAGAGACTGCAAAAGTGTAAAAACTGTAACACTGCTCACTACTGCTCAAAAATCTGTCAGAAAAAGCACTGGAAGGAGCACCAGCCAGTGTGCAGCGCTATTAGTCAGTTAGAGGAAAAAATGTCACAGAAAGATGTTATGTTTAACTGCTTTGAAATGAATGCTGTAAATTATCTCCCTCCACAGCAGCACAGGAAACTTGTCAGTCTGATTGGCAAAAGATGCATGGTTCAGTGTAGCTTAGATAACATACCAGTCTCAGCCTTGTGGGACACCGGAGCCCAGGCCAGCATTATCAATGAATCTTGGCGATGTAAACATTTACCACACACTAGTGTGAGAGGCCTTGAGGAGCTCCTAGAGCAGAATACTTTGACTGGAAAGGCAGCTAACCAAACAGCCATCCCATTTACAGGTTGGATAGCAGTTAAATTCAAGTTGAATAGTTCATCAGGCCCCAGTCCAAGTTTACAGGTCCCTATTTTAGTGTCGGATGACCCTAATGTAGCTGATGATCCAATCATAGGTTATAATGTGATTGAAGAACTGACCAAAGGGCACGTAGATGGTGAGTTTCAGCAGGGGGTGCACATGTCTGAAGTTATCAGTGCAGCATTAAAGGTTGACCCCAGCATAGCTAGCACCCTTATCCAGCTCATTACAGCAGACTATGCAGACTCTGATGGGGTAATGGTCAGAACAGGCAAAAAAAGAACAGTAATACCTCCAGGACAAACAGTTATGATCCACTGTCACTCACGTCTTGGCCAAATGGAGAGAGAGACTGCTATGCTATTCAGCCCTGCCAACAAACCATATTGGCCAGAAGGTTTGCACATTGATGAGGCTCTCATCACAGTGAAGCGAAGTAGCTCCTGTCGTATACCAGTTCCTGTGACAAACCTTACAAAACATGAATTGACACTTGACCCCCGCTTCTGTCTGGGATACATGGATACAGTCAAAGCGATCTATCCTGCTGCTGTACAGCCAGTGACAAGGGACCTTAATCCAATTCAAACAAACAGCATCAGTACATCACAACAGAAGGAATGTGAACCAAATCTGCAGTGTGAGGATGCCACAAGAGAAAACACGGAGTTCTGGGATCCTCCTATAGACCTTGAGCACCTCTCTACCGAAGAACAGACTGTAGCGAGAAAAATGCTGAGAGAGGAGTGTAGTGCTTTTGCTAAAGATAGTGGTGATGTAGGGTGTATCCCCTCACTCAAAATGCATATTACACTCAAAGATAACACCCCAGTACAAAAAACCTACATCTCTGTTCCCAAACATCTGCACAAGGAGGTAAAAGAATATTTGCAGGACTTGCTCAACAGAGGGTGGATAAAACAGTCAAGGTCTCCATATTCTTCCCCCATTGTATGTGTCAGAAAAAAAGACGGCAGTTTGAGATTATGCTGTGATTACCGTGAACTCAATCGGAAATCAGTCCCAGATAGACACCCCATACCCAGGATTCAAGACATGCTCGACAGTCTGAGCGGCAGCTCTTGGTTTTCTGTCTTGGACCAGGGGAAAGCCTATCACCAGGGCTTCCTCGATGAACAGAGCCGCGCTCTCACCGCCTTCATAACACCCTGGGGTTTGTTCGAGTGGGTGAGGATCCCCTTTGGGTTGAGCTCGGCCCCTGCTGAGTTTCAGCGGAGTATGGAGCAGTGTCTGTGGGGCCTAAGGGATGATATCTGTCAGCCGTACCTGGACGATAATTTGGTACACAGCAAATCTTTTACTGACCATGTCCAGCATGTTCAAACAGTGCTGAAAAGATACCAACAGCATGGCATCAAACTCACACCCAAGAAATGTGAGTTATTTAAAGATAAAGTGAGATTCCTTGGCAGGATTGTCTCCAAAGATGGATATTCCATGGATCCAGCAGAGGTGGCCCCTGTGCAGGCCCTCAAGGAAAAACGCCCAGCCACTGTGGAAGAGCTCCAGCAAATCTTGGGTTTCCTTACCTACTACAGATCTTACATAAAGAATTTTTCACGTATTGCTAAGCCACTTTATGATTTGTTGTGCACTCCATCAACGGGCAATCCCACACCAACTCAGACAAAAACTGTAAAGAAAAGGGCACAGAAAGGAAAGGGAGGCCATCTCCCAGGGAACACCCTGATCACATGGACAGACAAACACCACCAGGTATTGTCCTACCTTGTTGACTGCCTATCCCATCCTCCAGTGTTAGGGTATCCAAATTTCAACCAGGAGTTTATCCTGCATTGTGATGCATCACAGGAAGGCCTCGGAGCCGTGCTTTATCAGCGCCAAGATGGCAAACTCCGAGTTATAGCCTATGGGTCCAGAACCCTGAGCCCAGCTGAGAAAAATTACCATTACCACTCAGGTAAGCTTGAATTCTTGGCATTAAAGTGGGCCATTTGTGAACGCTTTAGGGACTATCTGTATCATGCACCATCATTTACAGTTTATACAGATAATAATCCCCTTACGTATATCCTCACCACTGCCAGACTTAATGCTACAGGTCAGAGATGGGTGTCAGAGTTGGCTGATTTTAATTTTACTATCAAGTATCGGCCCGGTAAAGCCAACGCAGACGCTGATGGACTATCCAGAATGCCTTTAGACATAGAGAGGTATATGTCACAGTGTACAGAAGCTATCAGCCAAGACACAATTGGTGCCACACATCAAGCCATCCTTGTCCAGCAAGACGAGCCCACTCCTCTTCTTAGCATTATGTCTTTCAGTGTTATGGAGAGTCAGGCTGAAGCAGATAGACTCTTGAACTCAGTGCAGCCAATTCCTAGGGAAAAAATCAGAGAAGAACAGTTGAAAGATCCAGTTGTTGGGAAGGTTTTGAGCTGGAAAGCAAAAAATAGTCGACCCAGTGAGAAAGCATGTCAGTCAGAAAGTATTGAAGTGAAGGCTTTGCTCAGAGAGTGGAATAAGCTCCACGTCGAGGCAGATGGCACATTGCATCGCAAAACAAGCACTAGGTGTCAACTTGTGCTCCCAAAGGTCTACCAGCCACTTGTTTTCAGAGAATTACATAAGGAAATGGGTCATCTGGGCGCAGAGCGAACACTTAGTTTGATCAGAGATCGTTTTTATTGGCCTAAGATGCAGCGAGATGTTGAGCATTTTGTAATCAGAGAATGTGAGTGCTTAAAGAAACGGAAGCCTAACAGACCAGCTCGGGCACCAATGTTAAGCATCAAAACAACTCGACCCTTTGAGTTAGTCTCAGTTGACTTTCTACACCTCGAGCAGTGCAAGGGAGGTTACGAGTATATATTGGTAGTAATGGACCATTACACTCGTTTTGCCCAGGCCTATGCCTCAACTAACAAATCAGCAAAGACAGTGGCTGACAAACTTTTCAACGAGTTTGCACTAAAGTTTGGCTTTCCAGAAAAACTTCACCATGATATGGGACGGGAGTTTGAAAACCACCTCATGCAGCGTCTGAAAGAGCATTGTGGTGTTAAAGGTTCCCACACCACACCGTACCACCCTCAGGGAAACGGACAGCTGGAAAGGTTTAACCGGACCTTGCTCTCCATGCTCAGGACCCTCACTGAGGAACAGAAAGCTGACTGGAAAAGTCATCTCCCTAAGGTGCTACATGCTTATAATTGTACTGTCAATGATGCCACTGGGTTCTCCCCTTTCTATTTGCTGTTTGGCAGGCACCCTAGGCTGCCCGTGGATTTGCTGTTCGGCACTCAGGTAGCAGACCAGCAGGGCTCCTACAAAGATTTTGTTGACAAATGGAGGCAACGGATGACAGAGGCATACCAAATTGCATCAAGGTCAGCTGCGAAGTCAGCAATGAGAGGTAAAACACAATATGATAGGAAACTTTATGGAGCAGACCTGACACAAGGCAGTCGAGTTCTGGTAAGAAACATGAGTGAGAGGGGGGGCCCGGGCAAGATTCGGCCCTATTGGGAAGATGAGATATATGTTGTGGTAGGCCGGAAAGGGCAGGATAGTCCAGTATTTGAAGTGAAACCTGAGAGTGGCAAGGGCAGGGTCAAAGTACTCCACAGAAACTTATTGTTACCATGTGATTACCTACCTGTGACGGCTCAAAGCCCGCTCTCAAAGCAGCAGCACAGACCTGAAAAGACCCATCAGCAGGGCAGGCCCCATTCTCAGTCCCATCAGTCAGCCGATCAAACTGGCAGCGAGTATGACTCTGAGGAGGATTTTGAAACAGGCTACATAACAGGGATAAGGGAACACTACAGTGAGCCTACTCTCAATCCTGCTGCACCAGAGTTTTATCCTCACACAGAAGGAGAACTGTGCTCCCCAACCCAATTCATGGAACAGGAGGACCTTGATGTAAATGTGCAGATGGAATCTGAAATGGAGGTTCAGTTTGGACAATCTGAGGAGGAGGAGCATGAGAGTGAACAAATGGGCGACAGTGAGAAGGAGTTGTCGGCTGGGAATAATGATGAGGATCAATCTGAGGAGAGAGATCATGTGAGCAAACTGGAGAGAGAGAACCTGGAACTTGACTCTGATGGAGAAAAGGAGGAGAGTGACCCCACAAATGAGAACAGGAAGGAGACAGTTACTACAAGGGATTATCCAAAAAGAGAAAGACGCCAGCCGCTGAAGTTCACTTATGACACCCTTGGTCAGCCCAGCTACAGCGGCAGGACAAATGGAGTAACCTTGAACTGTTACTGGAGACCATGGTGAATGTGTGATGTTTAAAGACTGTTAATGTGAAAACAGAGAAAGACTCTTGAAAAATGATACAGCTAGTTTCATGGACTTGGGGAATTGAACATGGGTATTAAGAGTTGGCCGTAATGTACCAATGATTATAGACTTTTGAGTATGTTGAGTAATGGGTTTGAAGGATGAAAAGATATTGAACTGAAACCCCCCCAACTCCAGAGACTCTTAAATTGTATTCATGTGTATGGACACAATGCCACAGATGAACACTATGACAAAGGTCATTACAGGAGGGTTTCATAGTGCACAAGGAACCTGACTGATAACTATGGTACTGAATAGGGAATTAGTACTATGGAGAGGTATTTCCTCTGAGATTATGTACTCATAAATGTGATCATCAGATGGTTCCCTGATAATGAATACAGTTGTAAAATTGTAACTCCCAAGTTACCTGTATTTCAATTGTCGAGACGACATTTTTCAAGAAGGGGAGACTGTGGGATGTATAAACAGAGGTCTGTTTATTTTTTTTATGCATTGCAATTAAGTTCAAGTTCATTAATGATGTTATTTTTATTTTTCAGTTTATTATTATCATGCACTTACTGTTTAGTAGCTCTGTTTGAATGTGAAGGTGATGTAGAGTGTTGTGGAGCATGTTGGCCAGCAGGTGGCAGCACCACTGTTTTTGACCGTTGCTTAGAGGGAAACGGCGAACTTGCGCTTCTTCTTCTATTGTTGCAAGCTTCCGCCTTGTTATGTGTACAGTGCTAAGCAGCTGCAGTAAAAATACTGTTTACATCATATTTTGCAGGTGAGCTACGTTAGTTAACATGGTTAAATCTGATTACTAAATTAGTTAAAAGTGTGTATAGACAGTAACACATGATTTTATTTTTCTTTATTGATCTTATTTTATTCTGTTTGTATATTTTATTTTCTTCTTCTATTGTTGCAAGCTTCCGCCTTGTTATGTGTACAGTGCTAAGCAGCTGCAGTAAAAATACTGTTTACATCATATTTTGCAGTTGTCCTTTTTGCTCTGGGCCTGAAGGGCAACACCAGCTTGTGTCTGGATTTCTCAGGATGGATGTTTGTACCAGGTGGAAACAGGGCCATTGTCAGCCATGTTGAGCCAGAAGTTAGTTTGGTGCCCAAAATGGCTCTGCCTCTGCCCATCTGTGGCTACCTGTCCAGCCCCCCTCTGCCCCCTTCCATTGTCTCAATTTCAGTTTCCCTCCAAACCCACTCTAAACTCCAAAGCTCCTACTGTAGGAACACTGTCTGGTTTATTGCTATTGTTTTGCATCTAATCAACATTAACTCCCTGCTGTGGAGAAACACTTCCCCTTATCCAAGTATAAATTTGGGTGCACCAAGTTTACAGGTCACTCTCCTTGGTGCATCCGGAGCCACTTTGTTTGTAATTAATGTCTAATTATACACTCACAAATCCATATCAAAATAAATTTCATAAAAGATTTTTCACTCCATCATCTGGTTCCACAACAGTGCCTCATCATTTAATAAACACATTTCCTATACTTGAGTTGCCCTGACTGAAGTCAGAAAGTAAGACAAAGCTGGCGGAACAAGTAAAGGGACAGCAGGAAATTAATTGTTAGGGGGCAAGAAGTCAAACTGTGTTTAGTAAAGCAGATTGAATACATATTGTTCTATTAACCTTTCTCTGGATAAATCTAAGAGACGACAGTTAGCACAAAACAACGTGTATGGTACTAACATGGGGAGGAAATAAAATCTTTAATACATAAAGCATGCTTATACTTTTTAAGATCCTAAATATAGATAATCTGTTTTTAGACTTTTTTTCAGGAGCCATGTTATTGAACCATAAGTTATTTCTTCACACAGTCATGGTTCTATCTGAACCTGTTTATAATCTGTTGTCTGATATTTTCAGCAATAAGTACTTTTGTATTTCATGCCGGTAAAGCACCTCTGGATTTTACTGAACCAGACAAGCAGATGCGCACATTCACCCTCAACTTCACTTTCACTATCACTCTCTCTCTCACACACACACACATTCTGTCTAATCATCTCTGTCACAAATCTCCACACACACACACACACACACACACACACACACAGTTCAAAGGCACCTTGGGGCTGCGTAGACGGCTGGCTTAACAAGCCGTCCACACTATTTGATCCAGTATTCTCTCTGCCTGCTGCTTTTAATTGCCTTGTGTTGAGCCAGATCATACTCACCGCTACCGGCTGCTACCAGCCATGATGTGCTATGGCTGATGCCTCCAACGCGACCTCTCTTTATCACACACACAAACACACACACACACACACACACACACATTGAAAATGGTGTCTGTGTCATCCACAGTTGAGTGATTGTACAACCTTTGCTGCCTGCCACACAGAAAACCACACAGTACCACAAATGAGAAAGTTGGGCAGAACATGATCTGTCTCCTTCACTAATTGGATGTGGTGATGTCTGAGATCACGCACGCATATTGACACATGCACAAACATACACACAAATATTCTCTTGGCTGTCTGCTGTGCTCTCATTAGCCTCTCTTGAACACTAACAATCTGGAGGACAGGAGGGACCAGGTCTGGAGGCTTTACGCTCTACTTGCAAGCCTATATTCTAATGACTTACATTAAGAGTATAGATGTCATGCTGCATAAACAGGGGGCATTTCCTCTCACACAGAGGGGGAGAGACAGCAAGAAGGAGAGGAAGAAGAGAACAGAGAGCGTAAGACATATGGGATTGGAGTAACAGTCTTCTTTTGTAAACTCTTCCAGGGAAAATTCTGTTTTCTGACAGATTCTTGGGTTCTTCTCTTTTGCTCTGCCACTACTGTTGAAAACACTTGAAACACCCCCCCCCACCTTCCTCTCGAGACCAGCTGTGAGCTCTCGCGCTCTCTCTCTCCCCATCTCTCTCTCTCTCTCACTCACACACACACACACACACACACACACACACACACGTCTAAATAGTTACAGTAGCTGACTCACAGGGATATACAAGCGTGCATACACATGCAAACACACACACACAAACACAAACATACACATACAGAATCAAGTATTGAACTCCTCCATTTTAAGCCCTCAAAGCAACTATCAACTGATCAAGAACTGTCAATCAATGCTCATGATCAAATGCTTACAATTTTTATCTTCTATTGATGAAGACAGTGGAAATAAAAATAATAATTTCTTGTGCTATCATCTGGGGTTGTGTGTGTTTGTTTAATTTGAATATGTTTCTATTTCTCAAATAAAACCAAATCAAATCTCCTTTCAAAATCATCACTTGTAAACTGAGATTGGCAGCTTTGATCATAAAAGACAAATTACTCATAGTCTTAAGAGATGTCTGATATACAAAAATGAAACTAACTCTACTCAAGTTTCATGGTGCTATTCCTGTCATGTGAGTTGGTCTGCTAAATACTATCATGAAAAGGTATTTGTGGTTCACAGCACAAATTTCTGGGACACAGAATATGGCTGGAACTGAATATGGTATGTTCACATATCGGTAACAGTTTCTATGCTTTCCATTCATGTCTGCATTGGTTGTGTGCAATGCATGCTGGTAGGCACTGTGATGAGTTTCCAGAAGTGGTGCGGCATGTCAGTGTCCCTGCATTTGCATAAAGTTAACTGGCTTTAACTATGCAAATCACCGGTGGTGAGGCTGGCCCCGACTCGCAACATCATGAAGAATTGTGTAAACTAGGCGTTGCAGATTGAAAATGATGCAACACTTTGCAACATATGGCCTATTTAATTATTATTATTTTTTGCCTCAAATGTATTCAGGAACTGATTTTAATGGATAGTTTGAAATTGACATTTTGTTCCCAACAGCCACCATGTTTTTCAATGCTGACAACTGAAGACTACTCCAGAGAGCGTCCATACAGGTGAACAGATAGTCTTAGCAGGAACTTTACATGTTGTATCTATCATTTACCTCCTTTTTAATGTAATTTAATTTAATGCAATTTCATTTCATTTCATGGGCACAGCCATCAAACAGCCAAACACTGGGCATGGAATGTATGCACCCTGCCATTTGACCTATACAAAAACAAGAATAGGCCTATAGGCCCGTTTCCACCGCAGGAACTTCGGGGTAATTTTATGGGGCCGGGGCCGTTGTTGCGTGTCTCCACCGCAGGAACCACCACAAAGGAGAGAGCTCCTGAACTTTTACAGGGTCTAAACATGTCCCTGCCTCGGGGTAGGGACTCTGAACGGCCCCGAAAAACTCCTGGGTGGGGCTTGAGGTTTACTTGGTGGTGATTGGATTTACTCACAGCGCGATGTGACGTCAACAGAAAGCGACGAAATAGCCGGCATTTTTAGGGACGCTAGCGTTAGCTTTAGCTAACGTTAGCTAACGTTGGCGTCCCTAGCAACACGGCCAACACTACCAAGCTAACGCTAACGCGCTAGCTAATGTTAGATAACGCTAACAACATGCTTTTTAGCCGGCATTTTTAGGGACACTAACGTTTGCTTCAGCGAACGTTAGCTAATGCTAAAAACACGCTTTTTAGCCGGCATTTTTAGGGATGCTTTTTTAACAACACGCATTCTGATGCCCCGGTCAAAATGGTCGCGCAACAATTACGTCACATCCAGAGCCCGGTAACTTCACAGGAACCTTCCTCCTCGGCCCTCTCAGTGGAGACACAGCAGTTGAGAGGGCTGAGCGAGAGGACGTTCCTGTAGTAGCTCCTGCCCCCCAAATACTGACAGGAACTTCTTCGGTGGAAACGGGCCTTATGTTTATAACAGTAAGACTATAAATACTGCATATACCTCTACAGGATAATGGCAGAGTTGTCTGGTCAGGTCTTGGTTCAGAGTTAGCTGAAAGGTATTATTACTGTTTTCTAAATTCTTAATTTTTCACACACGCCTGCTGACTTTTATAAAGCCACGGCTGGTGAAGAAAATGATGAAAGTGTGTGTGTGAGTGTCTCTTGCAGCAGAAATGTTTTTTCAAGACAATAAGATGATGACTAAAAATCTATACAGGTAATCCCCGACAACTTTTACTGTCAGTTTTGTCCGCTTGTTAAAGTCACTCATCTGTTCCAGCTTTACAGTTGTATGAAAAAAAAAAATTGAATATTGAATTTGAATATGTTTCTATTTCTCACAGTAATGTCGATATGAGTGTCTTCTTTATCATATTGGTATGAGATTCTCTTTTTGCTCAATTTTTGCTTAATTTCCTCCTGTAGTATCACAAAAAAGGACAGGAAAGGCCCTACAACGGACCCTTGAGGAATCCCACGTCATCTTCATTCATGCATATGTAGTTACCAATAGACACAAGTAACTGTCTGTCTTTCAGGTAAGATTTAAACCAGTTTAGGACTGTGGGGGAAAGCCCCATCCAGATTTCCAGTCTGTCAACTAATACACTATGTTTACTATCGACTGTATCAAACGTAGCACAGCTGCTGCGGTTACATTTGTCTTTTCAAGGTGACTGTTATGATTGGATGCACCAGATTGGAACTCAGCTGTGTCTGCATATGTTTTGACACTTCAGCGCAACCTGCCTAATCAGATAGTGAATGGATATATTTAAGCGCAGGTATATTCCACCACATGTATTGATAAATTATCTGGATTGTGCCCGCATGCTTGTCACACTTCACCGAGACCCAAACTCAAAGCGAGCCAGGTCACCTCAGCATGCGGTCTGGCTGATCGGATCCAAATGCGAGAAAGATCCGATCCTGGAGCTTAAAGACTTGACAGTTAATGCATTTTGACATGATCAGATGACAAAAGCCGCTTTGAAAAGACAACTGTAAGCATGGCTTAAGATCAAGGAGCACCAAAATTAAGATTTTTCCACATTTAGTATTTAAACAAATGTCATTTAAAACCTTTATAAGAGCAGTTTCAGTGCTGTGGTGTGGACAAAATTCTGCATGGACACACACACACACACAGATCCGCCTCCCCACACGCATAATTCTGTATAATGATACACTTTTTTGTCTGTTATGAATAACATGATAAGCCATGTAATTTATCTAAATAATTTAATGATCTCAATCATTAATGAGGCTTCAAAAAATATTTTTCTGTACTTTTGCAACTAATCAGCATGCTCACTATTCTCAGCTACAACAGAAACCATAAAATTGTGCTATATGATGAAATGATGATGCAGTGTGCAACCCTACATGCAGGTTTGGTTTGTGGGAGTCTTTGTCTCTTTAGGAGGCAAGAATAAGTCTATTATATCGTAGTGCAGGCGGACAGTTTTCAGCTCGTTCTCAATAGAGCTAAATGCTCAAAAGATTATTGCATTTGTGTTCCAGGGGAGTCATTTACAGTATGTAAAGCTCATCGTACTGTGCCCCTTTCTCTATTACTTAATACCACTCATCTACCTCCCCTCTCTTCTCTTGTCTTGTTTTTTTCTGTCTTCTCTTCTAATCCCATTTCCTCCACCACTCCAGTGAGAGATGAAATGTAATGAAAGGAGTGTATATGAGGCAGAATCTGGCTTTGAATATTAGCTGGCTGACACAGAACAGAAGAGAATTGATACACTGATACACTGCCTTGCCCTTGGCAGCAAATTCACTCAAAAATCATTTATGTACTCCATTATTAAAAAAAAAAAAAAAAAAAAAAAAAAAAGTTGGGTGTAAATTCAAAAAGTAATTTGCAATGACATCGACTACTGATAGAAATTATGTAAGACTGGACACTGAGCCTCTGCATTTTAGATTCTCCTCATCTCCTAAAGATTTGTAGGGCCATCTAGAGTATGATTTAGGGAGAAAGGATGTAAAAAGTGGAAAATCCTGATCAATGCTTTACTGATTTTTTTTTTCACCTGGGCAAAAAAAGAGAAAGGTGTGTGTATATTCTAAAACGTTCAATCTTATATTTTATGGAAGATATTGTGGCTATTATTTCCTCTGGAGCACTGGAAATGCCAGTGGATTTGGGAGGCATGAGAGAAAGCCAATGAGACAGAAGTTTTAGGAGTACATATAACTATTTCTTTGACTGATTTTGAGAAAGTCTAACAACACTGGTTTGGAAAGGGGGACTAGGAAGAGTCATGGAGGGACATTTTGAAAGCCGATATTTTAATTCTGAAATTCAAAACAACCTTCAATTGACGGGGACTTAGCCTTTCTAGTGTTAAAACTCATATTCGTCCGTCACACGCTATTAGTCCTAGTATGAAGAATTCAGTCAATCAGGATAAATGACTGCAATCCAATGAAATACTCACAGACAACGTAAGCTTGAGGGGGTGTTGTATGCCAATTCTAGCTGAAGCCAGCGAAGAAGCATATGGGGAGGAGGACGGCTGCTTTTTCCAGACTGAGAAAAGCCCTGCCAAGCTGAAACCTGGGCCACTAGGGGGCACTGTGGTCACTCAGCAGCTCTGCAGTGGTGCATTTGAAGATGGATAATTCTCCCAGCAACAATAATGATGAAATGTTCACACTCAAGCTTGTGTGGGTTTGTGCATGCGTGGTCATATGTGCTCGCCTGAATTTATGTTTATGTCACATCTTGTACATGCATCTTTTTGCATATGTTCATGTGTGTGTGTGTGTGTGTGTGTGTGTGTGTGTGTGTGTGTTAGAGAGACAGAGAAGAGAGTCAGTGGATGTCCTCGGACATTAATGTGTCTGAATGGTTGTGTTTGACTGAGTTTGTGCTGTGTGTACACATCTATGTCAGGCTCTGGGTTTTCTTGCGGCATTCGGTCTCAACGTGTTGTGTAACCCTTAACAACGTGCCGTCAGAAACACATCACATAATCAGCACCCATCACGTTTTCTCACTCGGCTCAGCCAGCGTATTGTAAACCGCAAACATATTCAAATATAAATGAGAAGCTGAGATCATAACAGATCTCAGCATCAACAAAAGCAGATTTTTTTTTTTTTTTTAATTGTGCTTGCTTAGGGCGAGTGTGTCTTTCTTTTTCTTCAGTGTAACAACCTTTTGAGGTTTCATGGAAGTTATGTGTTGGGTTCCTTTTCATCTCATTTATCAAGTAATATGAGGTGTAAAGTAGCTTCATGTGGCCTTACAGTGCTGGTACTCACAAATATCTTACTGAGAAGAAAATTGAAGATGTATAATGATTTGATTGTCATATTTTTAGATTAAAGCTATATTTTGTGCTGATACTCTGATGTACTCAAGATTCAGCATTTCCTCCCACAATTCTATACAATTTGATTTTACAAGGACACCCACAACTATGTTGTTGTAGAAACACTATAGTAATGTATTGCCAGTTGCTTTCCATCACAGCCTTTAGCTATTGTTGGCTAGTCTCTATCCTTGGAGCAGCTGGTACACATGGACATGGGGATTATGGGTACCTGTACTCAGGGGCAATTTGGCAGTAACGGACATGGAAGATTGAACCAGAAAATGTTTTATGTGGCATACTGGCATATTGATTCTTGTATTCTACAGACTCATTAAAAGCAAACAGAGAACAATCCTAATTCATTTCAATTTAATTATATGGAACTTTACTGGTCCCCACAGGGATCAGTAAAGAAAATAAGGTCATTTCATCAGCAGAGAACAAGATAGGAGATAGTAAAAGAAATAATAAAATACTGAGAATAAGACATGGGTGCACGGTCTTTGTTATTGATCGAGGTTGGAAGTGCATGTAAACGTGGACATCACTAGCTATTCACATTATTAAGCATACAGACAGAAGCGCATTCAAATGTGTCTAGACATGCAAATGTGCATCATAAGGCCCTTTCATTGTATGCACAGGCAAAGGGTTAACACTATATTTTCAAACAGTTTGATATAGATTTTGCGCTGCCAGCGTAGCTCGCTCAGGCCTTCTGCTTCCACCCCGCAAGATAAGCTCAATCAATCAAAGAGCTTGTCTTGCCGCTGCCGCTTCAATCCAGAGCTTCCGTCTCTCACCATGATGTCTGGAGAGAATCCCCCAGAGCATAACAATTTTCAAACAAGCCTCGTATCTCCCTGCCACTGTGCTCACATCTAAAGGACTTAGATCATGGGAAGGGAAAACCAAAGCGCCCGTATTTGGTTGCCATGTTTTAGTGTTTGCCATGGTCTGGGAGACATCAAGGATTCCTCGATAGTTCACACGCCTTTCTCAAATACACACACACACACACACACACACACACACACACACACATGCAAACACACACACACACACACACACATGCATACACGAGCAAGCAATGAGTGAAACAAGAAAGTTATAGTATCAAGTTATTTCAGTGCGCGGGGGGCTATTTGTGTGTGTGTGTGTGTGTGTGTGTGTGTGTGTGTGTGTGTGTGTAAATTCATTCTTCAAATTTCGAATGCTCTGCTTTCACTCTAAAAATCTAAAAATCTAATAGTGATAATAAGTATATTAGTGATAACAGAAGAAACAGAAGAAGAGGAAGAAGATGCAGGTGGTTCTTTATTTGTATAGCACCTTTCATACAATGCAACACAAGTGTTTTACATAAAAAAACAAGTAATAGTAAAAAAAAACTAAACAGATTGGATCAAGTTTGATTATAGGTTTTGACTGATAAAGGTTTTTTAAAGTAACAACATAGATGTTTTTGGACTGAAGCAACTTCTATTGTGTGTTGACGCTCATTATCCCTAAATTTGAGCATTTTCAGTGAACAAACATAAAAAAAATCACTATTTAATAATTGCTTTTGATGTTTCCCTCAGATTTTCATTCTTCACATTGGTGGAAGTCTTTATCTATTCATCTGCTTTTCTTGTAGAGAAGTGCTGTATAAATAGTTGGTTCTTCTTCAAATCATTTTAAGCCCAGGAAAAGATTTCCCACCAACAACCAGTGTAATATTGATCAAATCAATTATGTAATATTACATAATATAATTATGCAATATTTCCAGCTGTGTTATATCCATCATGTCAGTGCATGACCAGCTGTTAATAAAAGCACAGTATCATCCCCCATTTATCAGTCCAAACATCATGTGTCCTCGTCCTTTGAGAGAGGTGAAGCAAAGGTTGGCAAACAGCAGGCAGAAGATAGACGGGATCGAGTCGCCAAAGGAGAAGAGGGAGAGGGGACGGGAGATAGAGGAAAAGACAGAATGGCGGGGAAAACATGGCATTAGGTGCAGGGATATGAGAATGGGGAGCGAGAGAAAGAGTTCAGGTCGGGGAAGCAGCAATAATGGCTGAGTCTCATTCATTTCTGGCCTTTGGCAGCACACAGCTCAGGAGCGAGAGAGAGCGAGAGAGAGAGTGAGAGAGAGAGAGAGAGCTACTGACGATGTAATTTTCAAGTGCTGATCGACCTTGTCCACGCCGTCACTCGCACTGGCATTCCCACTCACTGTCACGTTATGCCTAGACGGGATTTTATTTCTCACCCACTCTAACACCTCCGTATATTCACCCATCTTCTCTGCGACTCTTCCTCAGTCCTTCGGCTCTGGTTTTACATCCAGGTTAGAAAATTGGCTTAGTCAGGACTTGTGGGATTTCCTCGGGCGAGAGTCTCCAGGGAACAGGGAGCTCTCTGTCCAGGAGAGTTGCTGTGTGACTTGCTGGGTGGTTTTGTTGTTTTGCTGATTTGCTTTACTATCATTCTCCTTGGTGAAGCACTGTCAGCTCATAAACACAAATGTCTGTGACAGTGGCAGCACATACATACACAGACACAGAGAAACACAGACACACATACACACACACACACACAGGACTGGTTTCTCTTTATAAATCTGGCAGTACATCAGCACTTGAATTTCTGTAATTGGTAAGCCTGGGAGTCCTCCAGTGATGAAGTGCAGAGATCCAGTAATTGCCTGTTTGGCTCCAGGCAAATTACTCTCATGATGCCATCATTTGAACAGACACACAGGAGACCATGGAGAGGGCAGTGTGTGTGTGTGTGTGTGTGTGTGTGTGTGTGTGTGTGTGTGTGTGCGTGTATGTGAGTGTGTGTGTGTGTATGTGCACACCTTGTGTAAGTGTGAGTGTTTGTGTGTTCACCCGCACACATGGTTGTGTGTATGTCTGTACAAAATATGGTCAACTTGGTAGCTAGGGCCCAAATGAAGAGGTGGTTTCTAAACTCTGGAATACCACAGAAGTTCCTGAGTGTATTAAGACCTTTCCTTCACAAAAGTGACATTATGGGTGTAAGCGCCCAGATTGTAGAACTTTGCTGAAACAGCTGTAACGAGCCTTAGCCAGAAGAGTGATCACCAGCCTGCAGTACACCTGGAAAAAACTGAGAGGGCAAAATGACAAGGATGATGTGTGTGTGTGTGTGTGTGTGTGTGTGTGTGTGTGTGTGTGTGTGTGTGTGTGTGTGTGTGTGTGTGTGTGTGTGTGTGTGTGTGTGTGCGTGTGTGTGTGTGCATGCGTGCGTGCGTGCATGCGTGTGTGTGTGTGTGTGAGTGTGTTCGTTTGTCCTTGAGAGAATGTGTTAGAGTTTTAGATGTTCACAGTAAGGACATTTTGAACTTCACTGATGCAAAGAGCTGGTTTAGGATTCAGACTTGGGTTTAGGATTAAGATTAGCATTAGGATTCAGTGTAGGTTAGGATATGAATACAGGCAAGTCAGTGTCGTCGATTATGGTTAATGTTAAAAACAGGGATTTTCTGTTTTACTTATTATTCTTTAGTACTATCTCCATCATCTACCAAAACCTGAGGGTTCCTAAAAGTCAGTAACTGTAATGAAATGGAGTTTTAGTTATTATTATATTCCAGCAGGGCTGGGTGGGCTTTAGACCCAGGTAAGACCAACCGACTGTCCAACAAAGTAAAGAACTGCGCATCCTGCTAGAGCCTGCTAGATAAAAATTTACACTTTGGATGCTTGCACTATTAGAGTTGATGTGAGAAAGTCCACGTCTGATGCAATCACTAGCTGAAGTTCAATATTGAACTGAAGTTCTTTGCTAGCCCTCACCTCTTCTGATATGTTAGATTAATAAAATAATCCTTGGTAAAATAGTGGACTTCCAGGAATAGAACAAAATCGCTCCACTCTTCCAGGAAAATTTGGAAGCTTAGAACAGACTTCAGATTCTCATAGTTTCATGTTTTTTCTACATGATGAAAATGAGAAACGCTTTGATTAATTACATATTTTAGCTTACCATTCCTTTAAGGGTGAGGGTTGAAATTATGCACGTAAGAACGAGAATTAGGGATAGACAATGAATGCAGCTGGTTTTGTGTGTGTCTGCATGTGTACGTATGTGAGTGCATGCATCAGGTATGGCTAATATATACTGCGCTGCGCAACTCTGTGCCTGTGTGTGTTATGCATATGTGCAGTCATGTGCGTACATACTATCTCCTCTGGACCGTACAGATCGCTGTACTGGGGATCCAGGCTGTGCTGGACCATAAATCAGATTGACGTGACTGTCTCAACATGGCGTGGTGGATCAGCGAGGGGTTGCTCTGCCATGTTCTCCCCTCCTTACCAGCACTGCCACCCCCCCAACTGACCATGAATCATATTACGGGGATAATGAACCATTTAATGACCTGTGTGTTGATTTATCAGATGCGCTGGAGTGGCCAATTTAAAAATATAACGCCATAAGTCACCGAGTGACTGAACAGTTTGCTGGCTGGCTGCCCTCTGTGGCAGTGTCTGTGTGTTTTTCAATGTGTGTATGTGTGTGTGTGTGTGTGTGTGTGATACTGTGTCTGTGTGTATGTGGGAGCATCTGTATGTGCCATTGCTCTCTGGTCATTAATCTCAGCGTCATTAGGGAATGTGGCTTTGTCGTGGCAGCAGCTTTGGTTTGGAAGTCGGCTCGAAACTCAAAGTCAAAGAGGGGTAGGAAGACGGATGAGGGTTGGGAGGAATTCATTTTCAATTCAGTTGGCTCACGCTGTGGGTCTCTGCTGTCATCAAATGTTGAAACAAGGCCTGGGTTCCAACTAAATTTGCCCAGTTCCGTGCCACAAAATTACATAAAAATCCAACTATTGCGTGTTTCCTCCTCAAACATCTCAAACAGCATTTGCACCATCATGGGACACAAAAATCTCCACTGAAACCCAGGATAATGAAGTTCTTTTGGGTGGGTTAGCAGCTCCTTAAGGCAGGATTCACTGCAGGTTTTACAGACTGACACCCCTGAAATTGGTTTACTGAAAAAGGGGAAGAACCTTCACGTCAGAGGTGGACGACACTGACTTACCTATATTCAATTTTTACTAAAAGGCCAATTTCAGCCCCCATGTAGCAAGAAAACAAAATTCCAGTGTAACCCTAGTTTAAAAATGGTCTTTTATGCATTTCCAGGAATGGTTGACTGCACATTAATGCATTTTTTCCAGTCTAATGCCACGCCTCACACTTCTTCTGGCCATTCACTCATTCCTATGACTGCAGTGATGGCAGCTGTTTCCATTCTCACTGAAATAGTTTGGGGATCAAAGGGTTGTGGAAAGAAATGAGCACATGATATGTCCACTGGGTGAGCATCAGCCAAAATCAAAGGAAGTATAGACATTTTTCTTGTTATAGAAGTCATACAATGTATATTTGATATGACCTTGATATGATTTTGCATGCATGACCATGCTGCAATTCACCACATGAGAGAAGTCTAGTCTCTGTACATAGGTTACTGGAGATTCATTTATTTCCAGTGGCAGACATTACGAGTCATTAAATGTCCTGTCAACACCTTTATCTGCACGCCTTTATCTGCATTCACCTCTGAAGTTCTCTGAAACATTTTGCAAAACATCTTAACATTAACATTATTATTAATTGATGACCTAATTTATTTTTGTTTCAGATATTTTGTTCTCATTAATAAAGATTGTTATATTAAATGCATTTTGTTATGCACTGATTTCGTACCTGTTGTACACTTGGCGGGCAGGAGTATACACCGGTGGGGGTAATAACCAAATTTGCATGGGGCCCCACTTTGGCTAGTGGCAGCTCTGAATGTGTTTCCTCTTTTTTGACCTTGTTAAAACTCTTGTTGCTGCATCCTGAACTCGTTGGAGACGGAATAAACAAGACTGAGTGCGTGGGTGAGTAGTAATTTGTGTGTTACAAACAACACAAATGAGTAAATAAGAACAATTTTTGACGAACAAGTGCCTTCATGTTTTTGTTCTGTGGGCCGTACATTTTTTAAACCAGCAATTTACTCTTTTGCTTGTTATGTTTGACAAAAATAAAATGTGTTTCTCCCTTTAGATGGTTTTAAGAGAAAGCTGATGATTTCCATAGGGTGAGCTGACAGACACACATCGCTCTGCAGCCGTGCAGTCGGTGCCTGAGAGCGAGTGATACAAGAAGAAGGCCACGCTGCAGTCACTGACCTTTTCAACATCATGTCAAACTAGTCAGCCAGCTAGCATCAATGGAAGGTCAAACAACCAAGTCAGAGGCTGCAGGGGAGCAACCTTTGGCCACACTTAGATCAACTTTTTAAAATATTCAAAAAAATGTTAACAGTTACATTACAGAGTGCCCTGTGTGCCTGGCCAAAATCACAGAAATTTCTGTTTAAAAACTTTAAAAACTAAAACTGTAACTAGCACTCAATACTCAAAGTTGTTTGTTTTTTTACTGAATATTTTTATGCTTACTTGAGTAGTTTTTGTACGAGTAACTTTTACACATACAAGTGCATTGAGAAAGATGAGTAACTGTACTCTTACACAAGTACAGTTATCCTGTACAGTACACACCCCTGACTGATACCAAAATATAATGAGTTTCAATAATGAAGGCGGGATGATGTGAAGGCATAAATAACTGGAGTTTGGTGATGATGTGTTGCATGAAGCTTAATTTTACGATCTGACTGATTTGTTTGTCAAACTTCAATCCTGAATTGAATACGACTCCAAGATTTTTTTTTGCATGTGATTTAACATAAGAGGCCAATGGGTCAAGATGAGGAGAAATAATGTTGGTTAAATGCTTTGGTCCAAATAAAATAATTTCAGTTTTATTCTCATTGAGCTAAAGAAAGTTTGCAGCCATCCAAGATTTGATTTCTTGAAGACAATTACTGAGGTAAATCTGTGTGTCATCCGCATAACAGTGAAACAATATGTAGTGTTTTTGAATAATGTGGTCGCAATTAGAAGGAAAGGAGGACTGGGGCAAGTACAGATGCCTGAGGGACACCACAGGAGATGGAGGCTGAGGAAGAAGATGAGTTACCAACAGAGACACTGAAAGATCTGTTGAATTCATAACCAGTTCGAGGCAGAACCAGAGACCCCGACCACTGGTTTAGCCTGTGAATGAGAATATCATGATCTACTGTGTCAAAGGCTGCAGCTAGATCTTGAAGCAAGAGGATGGAGCTCAAATAATGGAGTTCAAATAATTTCAGTTTTATTCTCATTGAGCTAAAGAAAGTTTGCAGCCATCCAAGATTTGATTTCTTGAAGACAATTACTGAGGTAAATCTGTGTGTCATCCGCATAACAGTGAAACAATATGTAGTGTTTTTGAATAATGTGGTCGCAATTAGAAGGAAAGGAGGACTGGGGCAAGTACAGATGCCTGAGGGACACCACAGGAGATGGAGGCTGAGGAAGAAGATGAGTTACCAACAGAGACACTGAAAGATCTGTTGAATTCATAACCAGTTCGAGGCAGAACCAGAGACCCCGACCACTGGTTTAGCCTGTGAATGAGAATATCATGATCTACTGTGTCAAAGGCTGCAGCTAGATCTTGAAGCAAGAGGATGGAGCAGTTGAATTAGGGAGGAGGTCAATAGTTATTCTCAGTGATGCAGATTCAATGCTGTGAAAGCTCTGAAATCTGAATTAAGCTTTTGAAATATGTAATATTGAGCGACAAGAGTTGGTCAAAAACTACTTTTTCAAGGATTTTAGAAATAAAGGAGCGTTTGGACATTTGTTCTGTGATCATTGACAGAAGGATTTTGATTCTGATATTTATTTATATATATATATTTATTTTTCCATTTTTATTTTTTGTAAGCAGCTGGACAACTTCAACCTCTCCTTCAATGTCTTTGTAGAAGAAATAATATGATGAAGGTCTGCTGAGGTGATGGCGTTAATGGAATTTAGGCCCACCATGTTCGCAGAAAATGTATAGACTATTTACAGATGGAATAACACTAACTCTGATGTCAAGTACTTTTAGGAAAAATTTAGGACATCCTCACATTTAGATACAGCACAGAGGTTTACAAGCAGGCAGAGGGAGTGGAGGAGGTGACAGAGTTGAACACACTAAAAAGTACCCCAGGATTATGACAGTTTTTGTCAATAAGATTAGAAAAGTATTGAACCCTGGCATTTTTGACAGCCAGCTGGTATTTATCCAAGAGATCCTTCAGAATTTGAAATGAGATCTGCAATTTATTCTGCTTCCACCTCCGCTCTGCCCTTCTGCATGCTCTCCTTATTTTTGGAGTATTAATGACATTAAGCCACGGTGAGGCCAAAGCCTTACATTTTAGTAGTTTTGACTGGTGCAACAGAGTCAAGGATGGCTGAAACACTACCATTAAACAGAGATAAGCTCCTCTGTGCGTACATGATGTGGTGCAGTCTCGATACTGGGAATGATGGGAGCCTCTCTCTAGGTTTTCTGCAAGCCTAGTGGCAAATGTGGGTGCGGGGCAGGACAGCAGAAGTGAAGATCCAAAATGATTGTCCTGCGATTAGATAGGTGAGAATCTTCCATCACAGGGTTTGAGATAGAGAGACCCGAGGAGACCAACAGTAATCAATTATCTCTGTATCTGTGGAATGAAAATATAAAGTAAAATATGCTAAATTACAGGACATTTTTGCCTCTAAAGGTGTTTTTCTCAGGTAACTGTATATCAGTATCTGTGATAGGTAAGAGAGATAGAAGCTGTGATAGGGAGATATAGACGATCATACAGAGGGCTGTATTTGCACTTAGTTTTGACTATGCACCATCAGCAGCTGGCAGCTCTGCGTCCCTGGAGAGTCTCTCTATACTGCTGTAGTTTATCCTCAGGTTTACTGAGTTCACAGCCCAGTTACAGATGGCTGGTAAAAAGAGCGGAGGCAGGGTAAAGCTGGATTTGTATGTAATCTCTGTCTCTCTTAGGTTGTTGTGCTGTGTTGTTTAGCGCTGCAGTGTGTTGTGTGGTGCTAAGATGCCTTTATTGTGTTTTGCTAGAGTGTGTTCATTTCAGGTTGGATGGGGTTTGTCAGTTTATTGATGTATCAGGCCAAAATTGCACATTATTTAAAAAGGAGATCTGGGCCAAGCAGTGTTATCCTGAGGGTGGATATACGCAGTGTGATTGGTCACATTTTTAATGTAAAAATCTATGAATGTGTGTATGTATTTATGTATGTATCTCTCTGTCTATTAACACTTTTCTGGCATGACAATGGTCAAAACTAAAATACAATAATAATTGAATTTTGACGCAAGCCATTGGTTACTGGCAGCTTCATTTCACCTTTCAAGCTTTAGTGCCGATCTTAAAAAGCCTGCCTTGATCTGTCTTTCTCTTTTCTCTTTGTGCAACTTTTCATTATTGTTTCTGCCTAGAAGGAGAAGGGACATCGTAGTCTGTGGCTCTGAAAGACCCCGCTGTCTCCCCAGTGTTAACATGGAACGCTCCAGAGCAGCGTCTGCAACCTGGGAGCCCAGTCGTTAGCCTTTTCAGCGAAGACAAAGAAGAGACACTTCGACCAGAGAGAAGCAATCCCAGTTTGATACTGTTATCGCTGTTGGCAGCCAATGCTGCTGCCTCAAAGCAGCAAGCCGCATATCCCCCCCTACCAGCCAGTCAGTTAACTAAGCACACAGTAAGACACGTGTGCAGACCTTGCATCACAAATCTGCCATCCTCAGCTGGCACCTTCATGGAAGCCTAGTGAGAATTGGCCATGTTAAAATAATAACTGCAGAAAGCTTTTATAACATTGTTAGAAAAGAGAAACACCTGAAAAAGAAGTAATGCTATAACTACAACTACAAGAAACCTCTACAGCTATAATAGCAATTATTGTGATAACTGATTGATGATTGATTAGCTGTCACTGCATTAATCTAATGGTTACTAGATCTATTAGTCATGACAAAAGAAAGTTGACATTATCTGAACACAAAATTGATTAGATGTATCAGTGAAATGAAGTGATCAGGCCCCATCTGTCAACAATAGACAGCTGAGTTGTTGGTTCATGACAACGTTCCTTCGGCTGTTCACAGTCGCTGTGAGTCGCCAAGAGCTGTGCTCCTCCAATATGGCTGCCCAAAGGTTTGTTACATCAGCGGAAACTCATCTACAACTGTCTCTCTCAATCTGTATTTTGTTGACTGCATCTGTCTGCCTGCTTGTTTATGAGATTATATATTGTTTATACATATGGTGAAATGTCTGTTTGTTCTGTTTGTCTGTAGGTTTACCTTTCTTGTTGCTTCCATATTTAATATTGCTGCTATCAAAAGATTACATCTTTTGGTATAACTTCAGAAAAAAATACTTTTTTTCTCACTATCACCACACAGATTTCCATATTTTCAATTTTCACTTCAGTTTTCCTTTTGTAAAGTTTTCCAAGAATGAATACAGACGCTTTGTGTGTGTGTGTGTGTGTGTGTGTGTCAACAGCAGGATTGCAAGGATTGCCGCAGCATTCATTCTAATCTATCACCTTTGTGTAAGCTGGGGAGAGGTGAGATGGAATAGGCTGCGTTTCTCGGGCCAAGGTGTTGGGAGAAGGTAATAGTGGCTTGGCTGGTGAGACGCTTGCGTGACGGGATTGTCTTGAGATCTATATGCATGTCTCGATGCGCATTAGAGGATGTGCGTGTGTGGGTGAGCTGATCGCCTTTGTGACGTACAATCAGAATCAGCGATTCATAGAAACTTATCAAGCGTTTTTTCTTTTTTCTTTTTTTTTTCTGAGGTACAGTAAATGAAAGAGAGAGATAAAAGCCCTCCAGTTCTGTGCAGGTTGAGCCCCTGCAGACAAAACCTTATCTATCTATTTACCTTTACACCATCATTGTTTAGAATAATAAATTTGACTTTATTCTGTATTCTGAGCATATTAAGCACTTGCTGAGAAAAAGGTAATGCTCTACTTAACACCTCTCTGCTAGTGCAAATTACGTTTCAGTGTATTGTGCAACTAGAATATTTAATATTTAAGCTTCCAGAGAATCAGATTCAGTTTCCAAGATTTATTTTTTATATCTATACTCATATTCTACCATGGTGTAGTGTGATTGATCCACCAAACTGGATGGTTAAGGTTAGGCATCAGGTTACAGATGGTTAAGTTAGGCATAGGTCAAACACGGTTGAGGTTAGGTGGATATATACAGGCTAAAACAAGCAACAAACAAACAACAACAACAACAACAACAACAACATGATCTGCTTACATGGCATTTGCAGACCTCATCGTAACTGGATAAGGCAGTGTGTATCTGCCAAGTGTGATTTAAGAGTCTTGTGTTGGTGGCCTGGAGAGTATTTAAAGACTGAAACCACCATACATGCATTTATCTCCTCACACCGCTAGACTACTTTAATTTTCTCTTTATTTAATCCATAAAAAAGTTTGAATTAAAAAACTTCAGCTTATGAATAAATACATTTAAAAAAAAAAGTTTAGACTGGCTACAGATTGTTCAAAATGCAGCTGCCAGGCTTTTAACTAGACTTACAAAACAAGGTCACATTACCCCTATCTTAGCACTCATAACTGAGTGTGTGTGTGTGTGTGTGTGTGTGTGTGTGTGTGTGTGTGTGTGTGTGTGTGTGTGTGTTTTAGAATTGATTTTAAGATTTCACTGATAACCTTTAACACCCATCATGGTCTGGGTTCAAGTTATGTATTTTATGTATTTTCCTCAGCCTTTTGTCTGTCCCTGAGTCGAGGCTGAAGGCCAAGGGTGACCCAAACTTTGCTGTCAGGGCCCTGAGGCTCTGCAACGACCTGCCTGAGGAAATTTAAATCACCTCTTAGTATGTACTTTTATCGCAAAGCCTACCTGTAATCCTGGAGTTATTTTAGCTTCATTATGACCCTGAAAAGATGGTGTTGGGGATATTATGGATTGGCTCTGACCACAGCCACAGATCCTGACATTAACTCAAACACAGTTTATCTGAATCTTTCCAAATATGCTGTGCACATTCATGGCCCCCAGAGAAAGAATCCTATTGATTTGAGCGACCTCTTGGTCTTTCCTCTGGCGTCACCGGCTAAACTTTCAATTTGTTAACATGATAACTCCAGTAGTTTTTGGTTGACTTTTTTTTTTAGGTTTGCTGTGCATTTTCATGACACCTAGAAGAAGAATCCCATTGATTTGGGTGTCTCTGTGGCCTTTCCTCCAGCACCACCATCAAGCCAAACTCAGGCCATTTTGGAGATAAAACCCTGCTGTTGTTCACCGACATGATATGTAGTTTTGTACTTTTTTTTTTTTTTATATATACTTGTACCTCATTGTGAAGATTTTTTAAACTGTAGTTTTGCAAAGTGCTCTACAAATAAAGTTTGTTTATCTTCTCCTTCTTCTTCCTTTTAGTTGTAGCTTTAGTAGTAGTAGTAGGCATCGTCTTCATCTCACATGTACAGGCACAAATGTATGCTGATGAGCTCCCACATAACATCATCATGTGCATTTGTATGCATTTGTCAGGGAGCTAAATATTTGAATTGCCATATATTGGTTATTTATTGGCATAACCCTTATCTAATCAAAAAGGAAAGGCTTATAGTTTGAAACCCTGCCCTTTTTTCAGGGCAGTTTAAATACTTTATCCTGAATCCTTACTCGGCATACATTTTTTCCTATTTGCCAAAATTCAGACAGAATTTCCCCAGCAGGCTTCTCAGTTGAAACCATACGGTATATTTGTTAGTTTAATTTCAAAACAAGGGTAAGTAATTTATTGATTGAGTGCACACGGACCTTTCAGGCATAACTTGTCTCTGCTCTTCACCCCTCTGTGCCTCTTCTGGGACTTAAATATTATTCCTAAGGCAGCAAATTGGGCTGCTATTCTGCTTTCAGACATCAGACACAGACTGATGGTCCTGGCTCTTCAACTTATGCAGATGGGACGAGTAACTCATTTTTGTTGAGTGTCCTCGACTGACCCTGGGATTAAGTACTATACAATTACTGTCTGTGATTGCTGAGAACAGTTGGTTAAAACATACCTCTGAGTTTTGGTCTTTTTCTCCAAGGTCACAGACTAGGCCCATGCATGCTTTCCAAACACAATGACTCTCCCATATAATTTGAATTTAGGAGCAGCCTTTGCCAGATGAAAAATATCATCCCTGAAAATATGTCTTTGGGGCCAAAAGGAAAGAGGCTAAGAGTGTAAACAACCTTTTATCATGTGCAATTAACAAGCAGGTCCTATAAATCATGGCTGCTCTGTGTGTCACATGTATTAATGACTCTCTCACTCGTTGGAGAAATTAATTATTTACAATGCACAGCCGGAGAATCAAACCCCGTTGTGGAGGAATTCTGTTTCAAAGTAATATAGTTGCTGAGGGTGTCTGACACAATGCTCATGACACACTATTATCTGCTTCTATAGGTGGGGGCATATTGAAATCTACAGGATAAGATGGATAATTCTCCTCGGTAACAGCTGCATTGCGCTTTTCTGTTTCGTGTCTCAGCAGAACACAGCCTAGGAGCAATGTAATTGGTATACACAGTATACTGCTTTGGTTTGCACTGCTTTACCTTGATTCATTGGAAAGAAAATATCAGCCCTCTGTGTAATGAATGGGCTATGCAAACTTTTTCTAATATTTGTCAAATAGGTGATAAACTGGAAGGCTGCCTCATAAATGTAGCCGTATTTTGAAACCGTAGGTGTCAGCGGGATAACTTTGTAGCATCTTTCACTGAATGCTCCAGTAATATCTGAACAAGAAACACATCAATGCTGTCCCACTTTCAGAACTTTAAAACTAAGTTCACATAGTTCTCACATTTGCCTATAGGGTTTTTTCTTTCAACACATTTGTCATCATTAGTTTACAGGCCAAAGATATCCTGGGCAATGTGTTTGCGTATTTTGCTAGACAAACGAGAGGTTCAGGAACTTTGATTTATGAAGGCATGTGTAATGTATCGCCTCAGCTTTTTTTTTTTTTTTTTTTTTTTTAATGGTCATTTTAAGTATATAAATAATCCCAAGGTAAAGAAAGGCTCTGTGGTTTTGGACTGGACTCAGAGTTAACCTGACTCCTGAATTTTATCGGTGTTGCTGTACAAATGGTGTATTTCACCCGACAACAGGGTCCTTCAGACAGAGAGGCTATGACTGATGACCGCGTCGATCGTGTCTAAGAAACATGTTAGCGATGTGGCTGTCATGCTCACCAAGCAGGTTCTGCACTAGCAGATGTGTCGAGTTTTGATGGGTAGATTTTTATAAAAGTGAGGGAGGAGATAAATCAGTGGGATAGCTTTGAGATTGTCATGAGGAAAAGTATGTCAAGGCTTGGGGTTAGATATGATTATGATGAAACTATGCTTTGGACTTACATGGAATAGAGTGACAGAAAGAGGCAAACAGAGAGGCACAGAGCTGAAATTGTCATTGAGACTCACAAATAAAGAGTCGTGACTCTAATTTCCTACTTGAGATGAGTTTTCTTCACAAGTAAAATCTGAATATAATCTATGACCATTAACAGCAGGAGAGCTGAGGGCTCCTATCTCCCCTAAAATCAATGGCAAGCACTTCGGAAAAACACATCACCATGCGACTGACCTTTCATTCCGGTGAAATTACCTTCATGGGCTCTCAGTCAGATTTCCAGTTTCTTATAATACCAAAGGAATTTGCATCGTTCTCAGCTGTATTCAAACATGGGTGCAATTGCAAGGAGGATAGCGAGCTGAGTGACAACTGAGGGAGCAGATGAGGTGAAGGTATGAAAATGGTTTATTACAAACTCTAAATATCACAGGCAGCGAGTCAATGTTCCCCCTTGCCATCGCATTGAACTGCGCCTGAGAAAACAAAAATACATTTTCTATAGATGTTACTGAATTGCTGCTCTGTTCCCCGCTGGCAGAATAAGCTCTGGATTATGGATAATCAGGTGTATGTATGATGATGGGCTCAGATGTCACAAAGCACACTGCTTACAACCTCAATTGTTGTTCCAGACCATAATTTTGTGATTCGTTAAGACAGACTGGGCTACGGTGATTTTGGAGCTGTTTTTATTTTACAGGCAACAAGTTTGTCATGTTAGTATACCAGGCAGTTGAAACATGGATGATAATGTTTTTTTTCAACAGCAAATACGGCTATGAGCTGGAAAATAATCTTTCCAAAAGTGTTTATTTTACCGACTACAAATTTATCACTTTGATTTATCAGGCAAGTGTTACATTCTCATAAAGAATATAAAAGATTTTTTTTTTTTCCAACAGCAATGCACTTTACATAGCTTCAACCAGGAAAATCCGATCTAAATTTCAGCCTCACACAGCAAGCCACACTGCTTGAGAGGGGCAGAAGAAACAGCTTCATTATTTACATTAAAAAAGCTGATACTGACTGTAGATTTTGCCACTAAATTCACACATTTAGCCTTCTTCACATGCACCTCAGTCAGTGCAGTGGCTGTAACCTCATTGATTTAAAGGAAGGTGGTGATTTATAGCCATGTGGGAGAGATTTCTTTCTTACATGGCAAACCAGCATTCTTAATATAAAAGAGCTGCATTTAACTTGTTTTTTCCACATGCACAACAGAGCAATAAATACTTAAATATATGATAATTAGGCCACAAAACATCAGAGTATCATCCTAAAACATTTTCTGACTAGACATCAGATTGTTAATATAAAGTGCCTGTGCACGTGGAGGCCTTCTTCCCCATCAATAGCTGGCAGTAATTCAGGTGAACACGTGGAGCTGCACACTTTGTAAAATTACGACTGCTAATTAATAAGCTTGTGATATAGTGGACTGGAGCTGGGGGTGAGGCCATAAGCCACTATATCCTCTATATCCTTCACCTCATCCTTTCTGTGGTGCATATCATACACACACACACACCACCACACACACACAAAAAACACAACACACAAACACTGAGATGCCTTAAGACTGGTGCTATTGTTGCTCTTTTCCCCCACTGTGCTGGAGCTGCATTTTCATAGTATTAGTGTTTAATATTTCATGGTCAATATGAGACGCCTGGTTTTGAGTCCCTCCAGACTCCACAGCCATGTCTGTGGCTGTATGAAGTTATTTGCCCAGAGTAATAAGTTTTATTGAAGCAACACACCAGAGCGTTATTGGGTAGGCGATGCTGCGAGGCCTTTAGCTGCGTCTAGCAGGAGCATAATATCACTGCTTGTCCGATGCAAACCACACAACTACACAAACTTATCTTTTCAGGAATTAGGGCTTTGCGGTATTGTTTTTGCCATCATACCTATGCTAATTTGTACAGTAGATTTTCAATGTACTCAATGTTCTCAGAGTATATATGTGTGAGTGAATGAGTCTGATTGATGTTGTGCAGTGTGCTGAGGCTAAAGGTGTAATACATAACCTAACAAAATATATATATATATACTTCAGCATCATTTAAAAAAAAAAAAAATTCTGCCTTTTGAGGATGACACAGATGCATAAGTTACACACAGACAAAATAAAAAGCGAGCCATATGAACTGCAACTACATCATGTACAGCTCTATAGTTACAGAACAATATATTAAAGTTTCTTTATCATGGTGAAGGGATTAATGAAGTGTTTGTATTTTCTCAATGTTTTTTTATTTTACAGTACTTCTGCCCTCTGATCGAATCGTTAGGTTTACTGACACTCACATGGAAACTGAATTATGACACATGTTCTTTCACAGTATTTCACAGTATTTATTAGGGGTTTGAGTCAAAACACAAGGTTGCATGGGTCTGAAACAGATTAATATCCATATCTGAGTTTTTCCCGAAAAGATTTAGACTGTATTCACTGTGGACACATAAATGATTTTGGGTGTGCCTTGGTTCGTTAACAGGTTTATTCAACCTGGCTAATTCGTTTTTCCCACTGGAATGGTGGAAAATTGGGCAGCTGACTTTTTGCCTGTTCATGTCTCTCTACTGTGCACCTTTAACTCAGTTATGTTTAGGATGACCAACCATGCACAAAGATTGAATTAGCACCATACACTCATAATAAAATATTCATCCATCCACCCGTCCCTTTTCTTGCAGTTTATCCAGGTCAAGGTTTCACCGTCAACTGGGCAACCAGAGCAAGACGAGTCCCTTTTTCCACCAATTTGCTCCAGCTCCTCCTGGGGGATTTCCTGGCATTCCCAGGTGAGCTAGGAAATGTAGTGCCTCCAGCATCTTCTAACAAGAGTCACCCAGGTGGCATCTTTACCAGGTGCCTGAACCTCCATAACTGGCTCCTCTCAATGTTGAATAGCTGTGCCTGGATTTCAGAGTCCTCCTAGATGACTGAGCCCCCTACTCTTTTACCTGAGGGCAAAAATGATTTTTTTTTTTTTTTTTTTTTTGTTACTACCAAAAACTCATGACTGCGGGTGAGGGTTTTATTCTGTGCCTCAGCTACCACTCTGCCGTCACGATCCAAAACAATGCTTGCATTACTACAGTCTCAAAATCTACTAATCCTACACCTAGTTAGATGATTTCTGATGTTTTTACTTTTGGTGAATGGTGTTGATCAGTGCTGGCATGTGACTGTGCTCATGAAGATGGGGAAGTGGTCAACTCTACAGGCTTTGGAAAGTAAAGTTGGTAGTAGGAAAAAGTTTCCAGTGGGATGAACAGCGCCATTTGGCAACTCTGCCTAAAAGATATTCACACCAGGTGCTTCAAGAATAAGGTTAGGAGAATCATTAAAGATTAAACATTAGCGATTTGGTCCATGGATTTGCATTTGGCCAACATCTTTTGGGTTTCTGTAAAGGGGCTTGAGATAATTTTTGTTATGATTTGATGCTATACAAATAAAACTGAATTGAACTGAATCCCAACCACCTGGATAACATCCTATTTTCCCTGCTGTGGTCGGGAGGAAGGTAACAGATACACCATTCCAACACTGACAGCCTAAGGAAGGGCTTCTACCACAGGTCACTAGGATCCGGGCATGCTGGATTGCATTTCACTGTGATTGTACCTTATGTGATTGCATGTGACAAATAAACTTGATGGATGGATGGATGAATTGATTGATTGATTTCTTTACCCTTACTTGTGAACAAGAAACCAAAATGCCTTCACTTGGGGCAGTTGCTCATCCTTCACTTAAGTGGGATTGGTCGCCGTTTTCTGTGACAGAACCATGATCTTTGATTTGAATGCAGATCCAATTCCCAAACCACTGAAATGAACAATGGAGATGACTGTCTGATGAAGCCAAAAAGACATTGTCATCTGCAAATATCAGACATAGTACTGACTTTGACATGTTAACAAGGGAGACATATCAGCTGTGCAGTATGGCTCTACAAATCGGTGTTCAAAAGATGGCACAGCTCAATGACTGAGGTTTCCATGTGGAAATGTTGGCCATCTGTTAACACTCAGCAAATTCAAATGAATTCTTAACAACCTCCATGCACCCTTGTGGTGTCTCCTCCTTTGATGAGCCATTAAAAACTCAAGCACATAAATGGCACCATCTTCATGTGGAGGGTTCTCAAATTGGTTTAAATACCATTCCAATTCCAGTTATTTTCAACCTGGGTCTCATTTTCCTTGTTTTTTGCAATCAAGACAATTGATTTTGTTCAAAATTTTGTCAGTAGGGCTTTATATACCCCTAGTTTGCAAAGAGTGCTGCATTTCAGTACATAACCAGAAGGGCAAAACCAACCAGCTGAAACCATGAAGTGATTAAACCATGGCTTTTCAACACAATGTCTCTCACACTACAGTATACATAACTGAGATTTGTTTAAATAACTTGTCATAATAACCAATCAACATTTCAGTTGATACTTGTGTATTTTTGTAGCATTGTTCACATGCTTTTGTGTGTATTGTGCAGCTTTCAAGCTATCAGAGGAGGTAAGACAAGATTTTGTTGCTTTATCGTAAAAGTGTTTTTCACATCATTAATGTAAGCAAAATCTGAAATGTTTCCTCTTCACCACTGAGATACAGAGCCTATGCCAGAATGAGTCTTTCAGGACCCAGCTGCACTACAGTTCTTTACAAACACATTCACCAGCCCTCAGACACAGAGAGAAATGCTGGTTGCCTACACCTGTCCTTATAAAGGCAGGGTTATCATCTCTTGACCTTCCACTTCCACCCCTCACATGATGACATACTTTACATAAAATCATCTACATTAGTAGTGCAGTGTATCAAACCAAAACCACTGCTCACCACTATGTTATTATATTATTTAATCTTCATCCACATTAGTTCTGTTATGTCATTTTGCTTAACAAAGGGCTGATTTAAGTGTGTACAGTAGCGCTGAAATCGGTTTTTACACTCCACCACTTAAAGTAATTAATATACATCCATTTACACCTGCCTACATCTGATACTCCATTGCATGTGCCTTTATATTCAGGTGCAATAGAGCCATGTCTTAGTCATATCAGATTCAACATAAATTTCAAATGCCAGTGGAGGAAAAAATATCCATGTCAAACTCCGACTGTTGTTTCTCTAACCCTCTACTACCGCTATCGAATAAAGAACAATCGCCAAAAAACTGTCTTTAAAAAAGAATGTGGTCATTAATGATGAAAAGGAAAGATTTCAGATTTTGCCTGTCCCCTGTGTTTGAACTGGAGCAGAGAGTCAATAATCTTTTCTGGTGCCAATTTAAGCAGAGCCCAGACTGAACCAGGTAAGTTAAACCGGTATGGTAATATTCCCTCTCAGGTAAGTTAATATTCTCTCCAATGTTTTTACCCGTTATTATAATTGATCCTGCTTTGTTCTTTGTTTGGATTCCCATTAGCCTCCACAAAGTGGTTGCTATTTTTCTGGGGTCAACACAAACACCACAACAATAAAAACAAGCAATAATTAAAATTACACTGTATCAATGACAAGAAAGGACACAAACAAGCCCAAATGTAAAGATCAGTAAATAGGTAAAACAACTACATATGAAACAAAAATAGTAACCTAAAATGAAAACAAAAACAAAATTATCAGATATGCAACAACAAAAAATTAATTTTGCTTTGGCCTCCACAGTTAGCCATGGCAATCGTTTGTGCATCTCACACACATTGGTAGGAAAAGAATGAAGAAGAATTAATTTGGCTGTTCTATTCTGTGCAATTTGAAGTTGTTGTTGTTGTTGTTGTTGTTGTTTTTTTTACATGTTTCTCTGCAGTACTTGACCAAATGACTGGGTGGTACTCATGCAGAGCATTTCCTTGAGATTGCAATGCCCTTTCTCATCATAGAGACACTGTGATCAATCTGATCAGATCAAGACAATAAATTATCCAATCTGACACCATGTTATTTGGTTTTAACAAGCTGCCCGACAGATGTCCCATCTACAAAGAAATTAAGTGCAGTGGCCTCAGCAGGATCTCCTACCACCAAATATAATACATTTAGTTTTTGAATGAACTAATCTGTTCATTCTCACCCATTTGGTAATGCTGTGCAACTCAACATGTAAATTCTCTCTCAGCTCCACTTAAGTTGGAGACGCATAAAACAAAGCTGAGTCATCAGCATACATAACTACATTACCATTTTTAACATTTATGAAAATTGAAAATAAAAGTGGACCTAAGCAAGATTAAACAAACAAAAAAACAACCACTGAAAAATTCTAGCTGTGATCTGCTAGAGAGGTAGCAGAGAGGAGGTTTTATGACCTCCCATCCTAAATCCATAGGCATTAATAAGGAGTTGTCCCCCCCCTTTGCAGCTAGAACAGCTTCCACTCTTCTGGGAAGACTTTCTACAAGATTCTGGAGTGTGTCTGTGGGAATTTTTGCCCATTCATCCAGAAGAGCATCTGTGAGGTTAGACACTGATGGAACAGAAAAGGGCCTTCTCCAAACTGTTCACACAGAGCTTTCCCTTCATTGAAACTAAGGGGCCGAGGCCCACCCCAAAAAAACAAGCCTATAGCATTATCGCTCCTCCACCAAACTTTACAGTTGGCACACTTCAGTCAGGCAGGGAACGTTCTCCTGGCATTCACCAAACCCAGACTCGCCCACCACTTTTATGCACTATGCGCCTCAGCGCTCAGCGACCCCACTCTGTAACTTTACATGGTCTGCCACCTGGTGGCTGAGTTGCTGTGGTTCCTAAACGCTTCCACTTTGCAATAATACCACTTACAGTTGATCATGGAATATCTAGGAGGGAAGAAATTTCACAAACTGACTTTATGCAGCAATGACATCCTATTACATTACTATTACTACTACTACTACTACTAGTGAACGCTTATATGCTGATCGACCAATGCTGTTTGGTAATAGTGCCTAGTTGCTGTTTCCAAAAGGACTAATTTTAGGAGGGGCTGTTTTACGCTCTCCCCTAAGTTTAAGTACACTGGATGCATTTCAAATTGCTGTGAACCTGAAACAACTGCATTCACTGAAATTGCTTTCCTGTATTTTATTTTTTCCCCTTAGGCAGTGGGATGTTCCGCCAGTTGTAAAAGTGGTAACAGCACCTCTCATTGCATACAGTGTGGTAGGAGTGAAGGGTGCTGGTAACCTTGTATCATCTCTTAGATATACATTTTGCACAGCAGCTGTTTTACCCTTGCAGTGGTTTTGCTGTACACGACTGGTGGTACTGGCTCAGGTCTACAGTAGATCCTTTTTTTCTCTCTTCTGTCCGGATTTGCCTTAATTTATCTACTCAGTGAGTTGGAGTCAGCCATTTTAGTTGTTTATTCTGTAAAACTACAAATATTAATTCCATCATTTAATAACAATACAACTTTTTTGATGTGAATTGAATACATGCCTAATACTCTTTAAACTTGATAGTCATTGGGTCTGTTTTGAAACTTTACATCCCCCTCGTTTAACCTGTGATAGATCACACGTAGTATGTGTGGTTTTTTGAACAGCATGCATCACGTCAGGGCATCAAGCAGTAATTTCTCTCTTTTAAATAGCGAGTTTACTCATACTACCCGCATCTGGTGTATAATTGACAGTGACCATTGCTTTGACCTGATGTTTTGACCTCCAGTTTGTGGGAAATCCCACCACAGGTCCTGACTTTCTCCTTTCAGGAAACACTGTGTAAACACAAAAAAATGGACAAGGAAAGACTGATCACAAAAGAGGAGAAGCATCCTATCCTGCATGACCATTCATGTTAGTATTTTAAAAATGAACAAAAAAAGGAAGAAGTTTGAAGGAAAATTTGATCCGTGATGAATCAGGCAGGCATTGCTGACTTCTTGATTGTGTTGTTAGTTGATGAAGCTACTTATCCTTGTTGAGAGAAAATTGACTGTAGAACAATAAATAGTATTCCATGTGGCAGGGTGGTCCTAGTTAAATGCAATTTCATTCCCCTGTAATCATGATACTTGCATAGGCGGAATGACAATAAAAGCATATTTGACTTGACCTTGCTCAGATATAACACTTAAAATTTTCGATGAAAGGCAGTCTTCTATGCAGTCGCGTTTGATCCCAGTGGAAAAATAAGTCTGCCATCCCAGTCATATTTGATAGGTTATGGAGAGAAAGAAACTTGCGCTTTCTTTTCTGTTGTGCAACCACTGTGTTTTCACTTCAACAAACAAACAAAAGCTGCCTGTGCCAAGCTCACTTCATCATAAATAGCACAAGGAATGAATGGACCAGATCCATCCTATTGGTAAAAGACCATGTAGATACAGGTGAAATTAAACATGGGTAACAGTTTCAATATTACTATGCAGTTCAACATTTTAGGCTGGAACAGTTTTCAGATGGCTCTCCTTGTATTTGTGAAGATTTTGAACTCTTCTTGTGTGATTCTCATGTTGTCAGTGTGGAGCTGGATGCAGATACACTGCTGAAAATATTGACTTTGACAACTAATGTAGTCTAATATTAAACTGTGAAATCTAAATCTCCTGTATGTGAGGTACTTTGGCAGCCCAAAGTGAGAGGTTGAATTTTGAAGACTCCAGTACCCAGAAGTCCTGTGAAGTGACATCAGTAAACTAATGTTTCAGAGACACTTCCTGGTAGTTGTCCTCAAATTCAATTTGTCCCTTTATGCATTAAAAAATATATCTCACCATCCTCAGTAGCATTTGCTTAATTTGTTTTGGGCAAACTGGGTGATTCTGTAGCAATTCTGTACCTCAGTTAGTGGTGGTGGGCCACTCTTCTTCGCTGCAGGTTCACATCGTGATTTAGGCTGAATTTTCACATAGAAATCTTGTTATTTAGAGCTTTAAAACCAGTAAAAAGTATCTGCTCTGGGGTGAGAAAACTTCAAATTTCAAATGCTCTTTCACCTACTTTCAGAATTATCTTGAAAGAACTGACATTAACTTGAATCAGGGCAGACGAATTCACCACTATCAAGATGTCACTGACTTCAAGAACATTTCTTGAAACAAGCAAATTTGTTCTGGGCACAATTTAATTTTTTTTTAAACTGCTGGGATGCATTCCTTCACAGAGGGGTGATTTGTTTGATTTACGATTTAATAACCTTTGCCTCTTAAGTCACATTACCAGCCGCAGTGACAAGCTTTTTATGTGTGAAGACTCTGATGAGAGAGACGAGATAAAAAGTAAACTACTCATTCCAGTCTGTATCCACATCCTGCAGGCTGGAGTACAGGGAGTCATTTAAGTCACAACTTGCCTCATTTGAATGTAAGTAAATATCTATTTTGACAGCATTATATAACAGGGTATTATTTTATCCTGTTATATAAAACAATATTGATTTATGTTTTTACATTTGCTGTTCTAAACACTTGGTTTCCTGTAGCTCATTCCTGAAAAAATAAATGAATAAATAAATAAATCCTCTGACTCACAGAAAGTGGTGTGTTTTTAATGTTTCTGGAGTGTTTGCATTTAGCAGAAGAAGAACTGTGTAGTTAACATGATTAAGTAGCCTAATAGCCATAATGGTTGAACAGACAGAGAAAAGAAGAGCGCCACCCACAGGAATTAAAATTCCTAATGGAAAAAGACACCACAGTACTGGCGTTTGATTGACAGGCGATTTATGGAAAGAAACACTGAAGCAATAACTGCTTAACACCAAGATAAATAAATAAATGGACAAATATATAATACAGTAGTCCCTTGCTATAACGCGGTTCACCTTTCGCGGCCTCGCAGTTTCGCAGATTTTTTTTAGTGCAATTTTGCATGCTTTTTTTTTTTTTTTTTTTTTTTTTAACAGCACATTGTGTTCTGCGTCCTGATTGGCTAAGGGACTGTAGACCATTGTCAATCAATCTCCTCCGTGCCGTGTCTCCTGTACAGTACAGAATGCGTTCATTCTATAATACTGGACTTATTTTTCTACGAAGGTTTGAACTTTGAGAGTGTTTAAACAAGAGAGAAAAGTGAGAAAATGATAATGCCTGTCTGAGAAAAGTGTATAAAGTGTGTAGTGAGGGGTTTTACAGCCTTAAAACATCTATAATAATTGTAAAATATAAAGCTGACTACTTCGCGGATTTCGCCTATTGCGGGTTATTTTTTAGAACGTAACCCCCGCGATAAACGAGGGACCACTGTAGCTGGAATATGGCGATGATACATACATGCATGCATCTTCATAAAGCTCATACATCCACTGGATATTGTCTACAGTGAGCAACGAGGTTTATGATCAATTTTAAAGCCCTTGTCCATCCGTACACTTAAGCACTGGCATATTTTTATTTACAAGGCTTCTGTCTTACCCACAGATCCACATCCTGCAGAAAAGCACAGGAACTTATTGTCTTCACTCCCACGTCTTCATCCTTCTGTCTGTCCCTAAAGCCCGTACTGAACTGTGGAAAAGGTCTTTGGAGTCAGTTGCAAAATGACCTGAATCTTAAGGATCTGGTCTCTCTAGAAGAAAATTAAAGAAATCTTTAATGATCTGGAGGCGGGCAAATCCGGCTGCAGATGTTTCGTTTGATTTGTAATGCCTCTCTATAATGTTGATGTCTTGTGACGATGGCTGGTGAATATTTTGTATATCTTATGATTTGGTAATTTATTTCCTGTGGGTTTTTTTTTTTTTTTTTGGTAAATAAATAAAATAGATAAAAAGGACAAAAAGGACAGAGTGGCATAGTTACATAGTATAACAGAGTAAATACAGTGACTTTAAATAGTACGTAAAGGCACTGTGGATATGTACCATGGGTATAACATTGCTAGCAGAGAGGACACACAGGAGTGAATCCGAGAGGCAGGTCATCGCCAAGAGCAGGAAACACGGCAGCCTCAAGACTCCTCTGTCTGTCTCTGTTTCCTCTACAGTGTGCTGAAGAAGACACTGCTGTTTATAAGCATGGCACATGCCAAATGACAGGGTTTCCCATCAACATTATTAATCATAAAACACATATAAATTAGTTGTGTTGGCACATTCGAATGTTAGCAAAAATAGGTCTGTCACCACTATAGTCAGCAGCACCGATGACCGTACTTATTTTATTCCTCCTAGAGATTTTGAGTTCAGTTCTTGGATTCAGAAAATTTGTTTTGTTCAACTGATAAAATAAATTCACTGTTCACTAAGTCCCGCTCTCCTTGGTTACTGTTGCTATGTCTGACAAGCTTTCGCACCTGGCATTCCAATTTATGGTGTTTTCAATGGGATCAGTGAGATATTCCAAAGAGGTAATAGCAAATTTCTGGAATAATAGTTCTGAAATATCAGAGAGAAGTAGACAGAAAGGACCAAAATATTCATTTGAGAGCTACATTCACAATACAATTTGTCGGCGGAGCATTGTGAATGAAGAGGAAATTAAAATCGAGGGAAAAGCTCAACGGTGCCAATGCAAACGTCAGGTACCCTGCGTCTTGACAATTCATGTACAGGACAAACATGCAGGAAAAACAATGCTCTTGCACAACAGGTGCTTATTTTAAACTAAGTTTAGTTATGATTTCCCATGGCTTTCATATGTTTTAGCTCATTGAAACTACAACTATATCATCCAGGGGTGGACTGGCCATCGATGTGCTAAGTGGGCTGACAGTCCCCCGACACTTTTTTTTTTTTTTTTTAAATTATTATTGAAATAGCTGACCGTAAGATCAGTAGATCAGCGGCCCGATTGACACTGGGCTGGCCCAATCACATTGCTTAACAACCCCTTTTGCGTAGTTTGGTCCCGCCTGCATAATGATTTCGGCAAATAAAGTCATTGCAAGAGTTTGTTTACTCAGCACCGGGCCGGCCCCTGAGACACGCTGCTCTGTGGCCCATTGGTTATTTTTCTTCACTGACACGGGGCTGGCCCAATAATATCACGAGCCTGTGGCTCGATGCGCCGGTGTGCAGAGCAACGTGGGTCGAACGTTGTCTCATAGGATCTACTGAGATGGAGAGAAAACGCAAAAGTGGCGCAGAGAAACTGCGAGAAAAAAAGCGGCTGTCAATTTTCAAACCGATCGGACTTTTTCGCTTTTTCGTAATTTATCATCATGAATGAAGAACAAGCCCAAACAATGCCAGAGGAACACAATTCCTGATGGTAGAGCGGATAGTGCCCCCGTCTGCCATGCAGGAGATCTACGGTTCAATTCCCCACCCGGACAAAAGGTGGATTTTACTTTATTAGCCTACCTCACTTTGTTGTTAACCATGACAGTGAAGTGATTCTTATCATTCTGCCTGTCACTGGCTAGATGACACTCACAGTGGCATTTAGGGTTTCTGTAATTTTCATTTCTGTAGGCTACTCTTTTTGTGAATTTGTAACCCAGGTGCTAAATTATTATTATTATTATCATTATTATTATTGTTATTATTATTTTGCCTTGTTTTGTTTTGGGTTTTTTTTGTTGTTGTTGTTGTTTTGTTTTTTTTTGCCTTTTTTAATGCCTTGTTCTAACTTTATGGGGAGATATATATATACCAATCGAATCAGATTCAGATTTAAAGGATTTGTGTGGTATACTTTGTTTGTCGCCATGACCTTCCTATGTGCAGTTTGGGCTCATTCTCCATTCATGTTGATAGGCACCTACACTTACTGATCTGAAATAGATGCCCAAAAGGTGTTGGCCAGTTGTGGCCTGTTCAATAGAATAAAAAAGTTCAATTCCTATTCATCTATTGTATTTTATTGTTCCACTATAGTACTATAGTCCAGTATGATTGGGGCAGCCAAGTAATTTGACATATTTGAACAATTTTTAAAAAAGTAACGTAATAGTTACTTTTCCTGGTAATTAATTACTTTTTAGTAGAAGTAACTAGTAACTATAATTAATTACTTTTTCAAAGTAACGTGCCCAACACTGCTGATGACAGCTAAGTAATTGCATGGCATTATGGTTTTAAAGAGTTGCACAGTTGTTATACACATTTAAGAGAGCAAAAAGACAGGAAAGGTGTGCGTTATCGAATGTGGTGGGCCGGTCTGGTCCAAAATGCCCGGGCCGATTTTTTGTCCCAGTCCGCCGCTGATATCATCCCATTTTTCCATTTTGTTTAAAGCACACCAGGATGTTGCTCCCACATACAACATCCATACACTGGATTTCATGAAGGCACAACAGAAAAGACAAACAACAAATGCATTCACTCTGTACAGTTGGTAAAGTTTACACCGGGTTTCCTCAGGTTAAGGTTAGGTAAACGAATAGATGCATTTCATGACAGGCTGGTAAACCTTGGCATAACACCTGTACTTTGATTAATCTCTTGTAGTTAATAATGAGCCAATTGAAGCAATGGATTAAAGAGTCTGGAGCTACAGCCAAAACTGTCAAGCAGGTAAAAGAAACATCTCCTACATATATATGTTTGAAGATAAGAAAAATTGAATATATATTTAAAAGATGACAAAATGAACCTAATTAATCTAATGAACCACTGTGTTCTAATTTGCAAGCCAATTTGCAACCACAGTTACTGCTGTTTCTTTTATGTGGTATATTTTCTCAGCTTCAAATGGTACGCAGCTACCAAACTTAAAGTTATAACATAAGTAACTTAGAATTAACATTCCACTGTCTTTGCTACTACTGCGTGCTTCGCTAGCTAACATTAGTTAGTGTTTTTCTGGCTTCAGAAGTGGGAAAAATACACCGTTGCACACCGTTTCGGCATTTTCCTCATTCTGAAAGCTTGACAAGCCTCCTGTGCCTAGTTACGGTTGCTAACGTAGGATTGGACAGTTGCCGTTCAAGGGCGGGGCTTGGCGAAGGCTCAACTGTACATCATAAATATCCAAATATTTAGCAGAAATCCTAAAATGGGTTATTGTATCTTTAAGTACACATTGGCGTTTAATTCAGAGAACTACAATAACTCACATGCTATGTTCTAAACTAAATTTGAATAATCTGTGAAATGGTTTGGCCTATGAATAATCTTTATTATTCTTAGACGGCTTTTGCTGATATGGTTGATTCAGCAACACAACAGATCTTCTGAGGCAGCTCTTGTTTGCATTCCACACAAATGGGACTTGACAATTTTGATGCATTTAAAATAGCATTTTATGTGGAACATCATCAAGCCTCAGACATCATTTTGCTTCTGGGTCAATAGATATTTCAATGACATCCATTTGTCAGACTGAGAAAGAGAGAAAGGGAAAATGAAGGGACGAGGGAGCGAGGGAGGACGGGGAGATACATCTCACACAACATTGATTTGAGTCATTGTTTTAATTGTCTTAGCAAAATGGAAATCTATTATAATTATGCCTCCATGTCTGTTGCCTGTATGCTTTTATGCCTGGCTGGTGCCGCTAATAAACAAAACGCTGTATGAAAGTGGGGCTCGGAGGTCACCTCTAATAAACCAAACAAGCCAAGGCGCATCTCTAGCTCCAATGCTCATCACTCCAGACTGCACCAAAGCCTGCAGTACGTACAAATTGGCGTTTGTTGCACTGAAAGACAATTTTGCAACTCCAAATGACAGCAAGAAGTAACTGTTTTAATCCTGAAACGTGATAATCAGCAAGCAGCATACAACCCCGGCTTGCCTGTGATGCTTTAAACTAAAGAATACCAAAGTGAGCTTGTCTACAGTTTGTCAGGAGAGTTATGGATTTCACTCTTTTAAGTTTTGATTCATCACTTTGTGTGTGGAGCAAATTTCCCATCAGTGACCATGCCCATAATTTGATTTAGGCAAATGGCGCAAATTTACAGCTACTCAATTAGTGGGGATGCTCTTCTCTGGTGCAGCCCCATATTGTGAGTTAGGTTGATGGAACAGCTGGATTTTTACATAAAATCTTGGCTAGTGCCTCTGTATTGCACCATGATATGCCAGATGCACAGTGAAAGTCCCAGCATTGCTGAAGTCTGTGTCCAGGGAATCAGAGCACACCATGAATACAAAGGCTGATATATATATATATATATATATGTAGATATATATATATATGCTTTCTGTCTCAGTCATACACAATTATGCATGCTGGTGCACACACACACAGATGCAGACACAGTGCTAGCGCTCATGCTAGCTTATAAACACATACATGCTCAGTCACAATAATTACTCACACACAAGCACAGGCAGCTAAACACAATCACAGGGCAGCCCTTCTATCTTCCGCCTGCATCTTGCCTACAGTATCACTATCAATCATATCTAAGGTCACATATATTCCATCTCTGAGGTCTCAGCACCTACAAGGCAACACAAAGGGAAATCTGCAGATTGTTATCGCTGTGATTCATATTGTAGCGAAGGTGTTGAGTTTACAGCGCAACGGTAAATTTGTTGTTCCTCGTATTCGACCGCTCACTGTTGGGCACAGATTATACCGATTGTGAGACTGTGTGAGGAGGTTTTTATGCGATGGAGAGGAAGCATGCTGAGAGAGAGCAGAGACATAAGGGGAGCAAGATTCAGACAGACGCCAGGAAATAGAGAGAAAACAGAAAAGGACATTAAATCTTAAGCGTGCTATCTGAAGAAGAGGAATAAAAAAAATCGATAATAATTTCAGGTTTGTTTGCTAGTCTGCTCCAAGAAACACATTTAAGTTCTGTTTTGCAGTACATTGCCACAGCACCAGTGGCGGTTCTGCCCATGTTGCCGCCCTGGGCGAAATTACTGCCTTGCGCCCTTCTGTTCTAGCAAGAACTTCCAAGCGATAACGGCGGCTACCGGTGCCCCTCTGGCGGCTACACGCGCCCCTCCCAAAGCAGGGGCGCCAACACCTGCACAAATACCTTTTTTTGGAAAAATACAAAATCTTGTTTGCATAAAAAAAAGCCACCGGTCAGCATCAGGCGGGCCGGCCGCGGCACCGGCTTGATGCTTACAGGTGCCACGCCCACCCGGTCAGGTCTGCCGGATCTGACAGGTGAGCAGCACACACATACTGCCATCCTCTCATTATAAATCAACTTTTGTTCATACGCGGCTGCAGCAGCACAACGGACAATGACACAGACAACATGGTTGATTATTGACTGCGCAATGCGGCCATTCGCCGGTAATTGCGGCATCAGGCGAGCCTACCTACTGGTTTATATGCAAGCACAATACATGTGTATTTGCTTAGACCCCAATATTAGACGAGGGCGTTTTTTCAGGGCATTTTCAGTGGAAAAAATATTGTCTTATATTCAGATGAATACGGTAATAGAAAACTGCTTTGCAGCGAGGATGATTTTTTTTTTTTTTTTTTTTTACGCTCATGCCGCCCCCCACGTGACATGAAAATATGCCGCCCCGGGCGGCTGCCCGCTTCGCCCGTGCCTAAAACCGCTACTGCACAGCACACATGTACATTTGCCATTCAACCTTTCAGAAGCATCCTGAACTCCTATTCAAATGACATTTTTAGATAATGCGATATTTTTCCGGTTAGATAAAGATCTTTTCTTACTTTTCCAAAAAATAAAGGATTAAAAACTCAAGATTGGTGTTTTTTTATTTATTTATTTATTTATTTATTTATTTTTTAAAAGAAATTCACGATTCTTAGCCCATATAAAATGTCACTATACATATTTTAGCAATATATAATAATCCATTTTAACATCATTCAGTCTCAGTAGTTTTATCAAGCTAATCAGCTCATAATTCAGCAGCTAAGTGAGTTTCTACGAGATAAACAGATCTCATTATTACCTGATGGGGATTATTGCAATACACTTCCAATATAATGAAAATGAAATAATATAAATGATGTGAGGAAGAGATAGAGTGTCATTTTTTAACTTTTTTTGTTATCAGTGTCTTTGGTGAGCCTAAATTTAAGTTCTGCCTGTTTTAAGAAATCTTTTAAATGACTCATTAATATATATATACATATATATATATATATATATATATATATATATTGAAGCATGCCCCCTGCTTAAATGATAAGACTAGGTTTTGTGTCAGTGTTAATATACTCTGTTATGCCAGCACAGAGGGGGTGAAGAGCCTGAAGCACCTTGCTTTACACTGAGTGGAGCGTATAGCACCAGATGAAAGGAGCTACTCAGTGTTAAGGGTAATTGCTTTTTTGTTAAACCATTTGTTGAGATTAATAATGGGGAGAGAATTGCAAGTCAGGAAGTCCTCAAGATGTTTGGAGAGGCAAGCAGAAAAATGAAGGCTTTACGGGATCTTAATCCAGAGCGATCAGTCTTTTTGAATGGATTAGCCCCCCCCCCCCCCCCCCCCCCCTTTTTTTTTTTTTTTACCTGAAATAATAAAATGCACTCAAATTTTGTGAAAGACATCATCAAGTCAAAGCGCATGCCAACATGCATGCTTGTGAATAATTGTGCAAGCTACATTGGAAATCGCTATTTTCCTCCTTATTTAAAACAAATAAACTGTAGCTTGTGGGTAAACACTGTGTTGGATGTTAGTTTTGCTTACTTATGTATACTTATGAATATGATTAGACTGAAAAGAACTGTTCATTTTCACTGAACAAATCTGATTGTTTGCAGCAATGTACACGACCTCATGTGCACCATCTTGACCCAGGTGGACAATGTAGACGGGCTATATTTTCTGCATTATCCATGATAGTATGGTGACTGAAATGGAAATTAGTTACTATATGGATCTGTCTCCCTATTTCATGTTAATTATTTGACTGTTTTACTGTTTTAATTCCTATCTCAGCATGATTATTTGGTGATTAATAAATGAATTAAGAACAAATTGATGGATAAAACAGGAAGGCACACAGAAGTGCTAACCTCTAGCAATTCTCCCAGTTGCTGTAGCCCTTAAAGATATCATTCTTATCACTTAAATTTGAAGTTAAACTGATTCTTGACCCTGCACACACACCTTTAGGATTTGAAATGGCCTTTTTTCAGTTACTTTGATAGTTATGGCTCAAAATAATCATCTAACAGTCGATTCAAATTCCAGATCTCAAAATTGAATCAATAGACCTTGATCCAAGGTCTATCTGTCCACCAAATTTAATGGAAATCTGTTCATGTTTCTGAGATATCCCACCGACAAAGAAATTGATTGCTTCTCCTATGAACCAAAGTACAAAGCTGAGGACAGCTGAAGTTATGAATCTTCAGGCTTCAAATCCATTAAAGTACTAGCTCATTTTAAGTCCTTACTCAGCCAGGTGTATTGAAGATCACATGTCTACATTTATTATTTTATTTTTGTCATAACAGTCACAGCATTTTCTGAAGCACACCTAAAAGAAGAAGAAAAAATCCCTAAAAGTAGCAGCAAAGACATCTGTATAAACATGCTCAAATCAAACTTTTGCCAGTTGTCGTTTGATCTGTTATGTTGTTTACCATGCTCACTGAACTCCTAAGTTTTTCAATTTTAGATGTGTGACTCCAAGCATTCCTTGCTTTAAAGGGACTTGGGAATACAGTTGTGGTTTTCTGCTCCAGCAACCACGTGAAGTGAACTTCATGCAGAAACTGTCTTGCACTGTACATCAACGTCTGGTTTGCGCTTCTCTTTTTGACAGATCAGGTCTGTTCATCTGTTCAGGCCCTGTTCGCACAGCACTACCATTATGTGGGCACCTCTTGTAATGAATTAATTATTCTCTTTCAAATGGTAGCCAGCTAAGCCAAGTGTAAAAGCTCTAATGTGCCCCTTTACTAATTATGCGCCTGTTGATTCAACCACAGAGACAGATTCTGTTTTTGAAGAAATTTGATATTAGTCCTTCTCATTAGTCTTCATACTGATGTCCAGCATTTTTACTTGACATTTGTGTGCCAAATAAACAACAAACTAAGAAACAAAAGTAAGGTTGTTGTTTTTTTGTTTTTTTTCTTTGAAGGAAGCATTGTTGTACATGTGCAAATACTTGATTCTTTTGATAATGGCACTGAAGACACTATTGGTTTCATGAACAGCAGGACAATGTCAAACTCCTTCAGGGCCTCCCCAGTCAGCAGCTCTAAACATTATTGATTCTTATGGAAAGTAGATTTCCATCCCTCAAAGAACCAGAGGCGCTCCTTCCTGAAGAAACGTCCAGTATCCGTCACACACTGTGCAAGATGCAGCATGACAGCAGGGCAATTACGATGGAAGCTGAAAATAAAGGATGGCTGTAGTAATACTTCTTGAAATTCACGTATTATTGTACATTGTCTTCATTCGGTTCACCTCTTGTAACCTGTCAAATATATACATGCAATTTATGTTTCTTCGTCTCCTTTTCTTCCTTTTTTCAGATCACTGTGTTCAAGATCCTGTACAGGAACATTTCATTTCAGATCCATTTGCGGTTTTCCATTTTGCCAGGGGCAAACAGCAGGGAATGGCACTCAGAGTATATTTCATAATTTCAGGTGGGGTTTGTTCAGCAGAAGAAATGTGAATCGATTTCATATGCTGATTGATGGTGCCTCATGATTAGTATACAAATCATTTCTAGCTTCATTTAACTGTTGTGACACACACACACACACACACACACACACACAAACAAAGCTAATCAATACCAAAAACACTGGTTTACCCTATGATTCCAGAAATCTGCCAATAATAGATTAATAATAATAATAAATTACACAGGAAATATTAAAAAGGAAATTAACAGTGCTCCCAACAGCCTCAACTGTGGTTGTTTTAACATTGTTAGAGGTATTAAGATTAATAAAATCCCTCTGATTATAAATGGAGGCTATCCCTCTCAAATGGCATTTGATTCATGCACAAAGTAGGAAGTCATGAATATACAGTAAAATAATTTGCAGAGTGAAATGAGTGATATTTTTATTTCACTTTTATTCCATTCATTAGGAGTTAGCACCTTGAGAAAATGTATAATCATGGCTTCCCTCTGCTCACCTGCAGTATAGACAGATAACTAAACTCTCTCTGGATATTTGCCCTGGAACAAAATCCTTCTCAAATGAGGCCCTGTGGTCTACAGTGTTGCTAATTGAAGGTCTTTGACATGAATATTGTGGCTGTAAATATATGAGCAGTAGTTAGGTTGATGATTAAAGGTAAAATAAAGGAGTCCCACAGGGCTCCATCTTTGGACCTGTGATTTTTTATTTTTGCTAATGACCAAGCTTCTTTATCCTCAGCAGTGTTGTGCTTACATTACTCAGCAACATATTGCAGTAATAGTATTACTTTTTCCATGTGTTGTGTAAATTATTATTTCAGTTTTAACAATAATGTCTCAGTTCCGAAATAATAAATGCATTCACAGCAAAACAGCAAAATGAGGTTGAATTACACAAAAACTGTCTCAAAACAATCTCCTGATTCATTTTGCTCCCAATTAGTTGTCATCCTCTCATTTTAGGAGGTATGTCCTTAGCTAAAGTTCAGATTACAGCAATTTTCTATCTATCTATCTATCTATCTATCTATATGTATATATAAAGAGTCTGTTTTGCAGTACTTTTTTTTACTCCATGTTCATACAGTGAAAACTACTCTTGACATGATGACTCACATTGTGCAATAAAAATGAAATTGTCCTTGTCTGCTTATAAACACATACACACATGAAGGAACTCACACGCACACATACCCACACACATACACACCCACATTCACTGTGGGTGTGTATGTGGGTGTGTATGTCTGTGATTTACCGGTAATTCATTTTCAAATACATTTTTGTGTAAAGTGTTACACAAACAAATTTTGGTACAGTGGTACAAAAATAATACATTTTGTATCATTTTACACCATTCTGTTGTCATTTTGATTCTGTGCATTCATTTATTCACTTATTTAGCTTGACATCTTGACATTTTTTGCTCTCAAGATGAATGTTTTCATGAGTCTTTTACACAAAATAGTCACTATAAGTGTTCTTTGTGTGTGTGTGTGTGTGTGTGTGTGTGTGTGTGTGTGTGCTGTTGTTTTTTTTTCTCAACTTGTGCATTTGATCACCTTTTATGATTGTTTGTGCATAGGTGTTTCACACCTTAAATATTAATCCTACATACAGTAATAAGAAACTGAAAATACCCCGAGCATAGCAGCATTTCTGTCCTGGATGCAGGCTGGTGCAGGTTAAACACACTAAACTAAAAACATAATTCCAGCGCACAGCAGGATGCTAGGATCGACACTGTTTTATTGCTAAATTACATTAAACTGCAGGAGCGAACTATGCTTTTCGCATGATGCTTTGTGTTTGATTCGCTCAATGCCTAATTGCCATCAGATGTGCTTTTAAATAATCAATGCAGCCTGGCAGGTTCATGCAGAATTTCATTTCCAATACAGATGTACTTAATAGTAGGCAAAAACAACTAGAATCATACCGCACAAAATCATACATACAGCATCTCATTATCCAATACAAATCTGCTCCAAATCAGACATTCACCGTTAATCAACCCACTGGTCAGTCCAAACAATGCACCAATAATAATCCATCACATAAATTAGCCAACCTTGGCCAAGACCAATAACATGTATGCAGCTGCCTTTTCCATTAAAACACCAATGCAACTGATGTAACACCTTATTAAGGAATTTACCAACAACCCAAAATATATATTATATGGTAAATGGACTGCATTTTTATAGCACTTTTCTGGTTTCCCAACCACTCAACGCTCTTTACAATGTTTGCCTCACATTCACACACACTGACGGCAGAGGCTACCATGCAAGGAGCTGCCCATCAGGAGTGGTTATGGGTTCAGTGTCTTGCACAAGGACACTTCTGCATGCTCTCTGCAGGAGCTGGGGATTGAACCAGGAAGCCTCCGATTACCAAACAACCACTCTACCTCCTGAGCCACGCCGCCCCAATAACATATGGACCAATAACATAATTTCATTAAGTGAAGGTTAAAGGCCCCATGGCATGAAAAATTTTTGTTTTTGCATGATGGGGAAGGTCTTGGGGCCACATAAATACTGCCCCATGCATTACACCTGTGATACATGGAGAAGTGCACACAGCCTGTTTTTTGAAACTCTCCCTGTAAAATGAGTGGATTGCTCTTCCATTAATTGATGATGTCATGAGCACGGTGACTCCACCCACAGCCCGCCTCTGCTCCCCAGGCAACAAGCTCACAAGCTAGCAAACTTAGCCAGTCCACCTCCGCTCCCCAGGCAACAAGCTCACAACATATTTACAGTCATACATAATATAGATCTATAACATGATAATTCCTGTTTACCGGTGAGCACCACTGAGCTCTGTTGAGCAACGTAGGTTTCAGTTACTTGCCTGTGATTGGCCCGATCATATGTCACTCAGAAAACAGTCAGCCAATCAGTGAAGAGGTGCTGATTCTCTCTTCTGATTGGATAAACGAACCGTGCTGCCAGAGCTCCGGGATAAAGGCAAGCGAGAGGAGCTGTTCAACTATATTTAGCAGACCACAGGTACTCAAAACCACAAATACATCTTGCAGGGATATCAACAGTTAAAATAAAACCCTGGAAAAGTGTACAGCATGGGGCCTTTAAGGCAGTAAGCACCACTGGCATAAAGTGAGAATCAACTCATACCACTGGCAAAGAAACCCAACCTGATTTTTGTTACAGATGGAGTTGAAAGCATATGATTTGTACAAGGAACCTTTGCAATTAAGGCATTACAGTTATGAGCTGCATTGACTGAGTACTTGAACACCTCAATGGTCTTCTGACGTGAAATAAAGGCTGAATGGATACTTTTCGGGACCTTTTAGTCACTCAACTTGGATCAATGCTGGTGAATTTTTTTCTTTGGTTTTATTCCTTATTGATTAATAATGCTAATAAAATCTGCATGTTGTAGGGCGGTATATCTTTTCAGTAATAGTGCAAATTTAGGTCACCATGACATGGTAAACAGTCTAGTTGTAGCTGTAGAATAATAGTTTGCACTGTACTTAACTCAAATCAGGATCACTTGACCCAGTCATTAAAGTAAAATATATAAATATATATAACTCATGAGTAAAGCATAAGACACACAACAGCTTTTGTAAACAGAAGCAGATGGCTAACAATCCATCTAGGAAGGCAAACCGTGTGCATTTTGAGATGTACATGGGAATTATCATCACACAGTAGGCTATTATCAACCCTCCTGTGATTTTACAAGAGCTATGCGCTATTCTTGCAAGGACAAATTTAATTTCTTAATTATACTGTCTAGACTGTTTGTACTTATTATATAACAGATTGTATATGGGACATACTGTTTCTACTCATTGTATTGTGTGTGACGACTGAATAAAAATACTACTACTACTACTACAAGACTGAGCAGTCATAACTTATGGTGGGAATGACTACTTTCTGACCATCTTTATCCTGCTGATTTTGGTCATCTAGCATCAGACGCCAGATGGGCACAATCTGCACCCTGTCTCTGCGCCATACCCGGCAGCGAGAGGAGCACACAGCGTCGCAGCTGAAAGCCACTTTATGTGCATCTCTTTATGACTTTATGAGGATATGGAGAAAGAATTCAGGTATCAGTGATCCTGAATTTGAACAATGCTGAGACTGGTGATATTTCTCTGGAGATAAAAAAGAAAGGTGATGTTAAGCAGCACATCTGTCCTGTAAAGGAGAAACTAATTATCCAAAAGCTTTGAAGCATCTGCCAATCTGGAATGGAGATGACAGCCCTGTTGAGGTCACTGCAGTACAGAGAGCTGACAAAGATATTCTAATGTTCATGTGAACTACTTGAGTAATTTCTTAAGGTTGGAGTACAAGAGGAAAATGTGGTAAGACAGCTAGTACACACACACACACACACACACACACACACACACACACACACAGAGAGAGAGAGAGAGAGCTATATGTGAACACTGAAGGACGTTTGTGTAGTCACTTTGTTTTTAATCTCGGTTACTGAAGAGAACTGTTTTAACCTTTGTTCTTCTTCTATTCTTCTATTAGTCTAAATTTATTTATAGAAATGGGAATGTTGAACATAAAATGTGACAGTGATATTGCATAAATGCATGAATGAATTTGGATTTTCAATGAATATAACTTCGTAGCTTCAAGAACAATAATGATTACGCCACATTTTAATGTTGAGCAGCAAACCACATGATTCACTGGAACTGCTCTGTTGTGTGTGCTAACATTTATGAAAAAAGGTTCTGGGTGCGATTAACCTAAATGAAAGTCCCTGACTGTACTACACAAATATCTGTTCTGCATGTTTAGCATTTATACACAAGCAGGTGTGCACATTTGAGTAGCGTGTACATTTGGGAGGAAGATGGAACCAAATTGGAAGAAAAATAAATGGGCATTACAGAAAAGAGAAATAGGAGATAACTGGGAGGAAGAACTGAAGAGAGGATGAATTTATATAAGACAAGAAGAAGGAGGACAAGAGGATAATGTTGTAGATGAGAGATGACAGATGGAGGCAGGAATAAGAAGACACTGATAAGCGAAGACACACATTTTGTTCTCCCAAAATACAACAGGTGGTGTAGATATTACACCACACCTGCACATGCACATGCACTGAAGGACTTGATGTATGACTTTTTTTTTGGATCCTATCTCTGTGGATGTTCTAGTTTTTCTTGAGTGGGGACACGGATCAGTGACGGCAGGGGAAATGAGGGTAAATGAACTAGCAGAGGGATTAAGTTATTCATAGTTGGGGATGTAATGAACAGTCCTCATGATTGCCTGTCAACCATCCCTGATGTTCCTATTCCTTCAAAAGACCATGAGGACTTTTGAGCACCGAAGGATATTCCAATTATATAATAGTAATTAGAGATATATTTCCTCTTAATCGGAGAGTGCTTTAATATACAAACTGTATTGTCACAGGGGGTTTCATAGCAGGGAAGAGGAACACCTCTCAAAGGGAACTGATGGTTGGGTTGTATGCCCAGCGAACTGTCCTATGGGCATAACCATGCTCTTTAAATCAGACAATGATGCCTTCAATTTTTCAGTGTAATCCTTTTAGTGGTCCAAAAGTGCCTGAGGCGTAAAAAACTGGCCATTTGGGATCTCTTTCCTGTAGAGATGTACGATAATATGAGGAATTCTCTCCAAGTCTCTTCCTATCTGCGGGCTTTTGGTGTATCACGCTGAACACTCTATTATTAGTTTGGTAGATAAGACATGCAGTCAAAGTCACGCTCCAACATGGACTTTCCTTTTCTAACATGGTTCATTCAGGTTGCTATTTTAGGAGATTATGGAATTCCTTTTGTTCGTCTGTCCCAACAACCTGCTGTGTTATGGGTCATCAGTGTGCTTAAGGGGTTTTTTGTAATTACTCAACAGGATTATTCAGTTGCACAAGATTAAGTCATTTTTCAGAATCACACATATCTAAATTTGCTACACCTGGGTCAAAAGCAGCTTCCACACTGACTTCTTGTCTCCAATGTCCGGTCTGGAATCTGATGAAACTCTTTCAGAGCAAAGAAGGTGAGGTCAAGACTGAAGTCATTTGGTGGTTGTGATTGGGTGCATCCATTGAGGCTATCAGTAAGAACACTAAGGAGTATGGCTATGGACTAGGGCTATTGAAGACTGGGGAACGAACTATGGCTTGAGCTCTGTCTGTCCATCCGTCCATCCATCATGTGTGATTTCTGAACCTTGTCTGTCCTTTTTTGGACAAAATTATGGAGATTAATGAATTCTGACACTGGAGTCCAGCCCTTTGAATATAAGCCAGGCCCACCACAGCGCCGCCACCAGGCCAAAAGTTTAATAAGCTTCACACTAGATATCTCAGACACTGCTGAGTCAAATTTTATTAACCTTTGGGGAATGCTCTTCAGTTTCAGTTCTCATATCCAGTGTCCATAGAATAAAACAGTCCTTAAACTTCAAGCAGCAATGTCTCAGACACACACACACACACACACATACGCACACACAAAACAACCCCAAAAAACAAGACACTACACCTGGGGTGACTTACACCAATCGTGGGGGATGAAATGGTCACTGCTGACTTGTTATTAAAGCGGATAAATTTTGAATATGAAGGTTCTTTGAACAAGAACTGTCATGAGGAAGAGACTAAGAGACTAGGGGGAGATGTTTTTCAGAAGATGAGAAGTGATGAGAGAGGACTTGCGGAGGATGTTGTAGGCAAGAGATGAGAGAAAGGAAGGAAGAGGGAGAAGAGACTGATGAATGAGTACTAGAGTACCAGGGGAGACAATTAAATATACATGCCAACTCTAGTGCATGTTAACAGCTGGGGTAACAGTGAGGAATTGATGCTGCAATTGCCTCTGACATAACCTGTCTGTACAATATTGCCCCTGCATTGTCCTGTTTATATGTTAGATGTAGTGTAAATAAACACACTGTTTCATGACAAGGCTGTAATGACGCTGACGGTGTGAAGAAAATATGCAGGCCGTGCTGTAGTTCCTTTGAATCACATTAAATGTGTGTTTCAGCCTTGTTTACTGTATGTGGAGGTTTATCAACAGCCTCCGCTTTCATTATTATTTTGATCAGATGCAATTGTTGGGAGGAAATTATTTATGTCTCTGATTGCAGATGAGTCGGTAGTATTTAGTGTCTTGCTGTGATGATGGTAGCCAGGGTGTTGTGGTTAATTAGCACAACACGAACATACTGCATGGACACGAGAGGGGTCACAGCAGTTTGCCAATCCAGTATCATGTGCTTTATAGATCTACAGAAGGCTTATGACTGTGTCCCCTGGGGTGTCCTCTAGAGAGTGCTGCAGGGGAGTATGGGGTACCAGTTTCACTGTTGCGAGCTATGCGGTCTCTGTATCACTGCAGTGAGAGCTGTTTCTGTATTCTTGGCACTAAGTCAAGCTTGTTCCCAGTTGGTGTTGAACTCAACCAAGACTGTGCTTTGGTTGTCCAGTATGTTGACCTCAGGGAGGTATCTCTGCTCTTTGCAGACGATGAAGTCCTTTTGGCTTCATCAAGCTGTGGCCTCCATGATGCATTGGGACAGTTTGCAGCTGAGTATGAAGCCGTTGCAATGAGGATCCAAGGCTGAGGCCATGGTTCTCTGTAGGAAAAAGTTGGTTTGCCCCATCCAAGTTGGGAGTAAGTCACTGTCTCAAGTGGAGGAGTTAAAAGTATGTCAGGTTCTTGTTCACAGTAAGGGTAAAATGGAGTGGGATTTTGAATGAATGGGAGATGGAGTGGGAGATGGATCAGGGCAGCAGCTACGGTCATGAGGCCCTTGTACTGGATCGTCATGGTCAAGAGGGAGCTGAGCCTCAGGGCAAAGGTCTCAGTTGACTGGCTGATCTTCCAACCCTTATCTGTGGTCACAGGCTTTGGTTAGTGACTGATAGGATGAGATTCCAGATAAGTGATGGAAATGAGCTTCCTTTCAGGATGGCTTGAGTTCCTCTCTTTGTCCTTAGGGATAGAGTGAGGGCCTGCTCACATTAGGGCCATTTTCTCCGTATCATACTAAAAAAAAAATGCCCCTCTCCCCAGCCCCCGGCTGGCCTGCACTCACATTACCTAAAACCCAAACGCACCCAAGCGCGATTGCCCCCGGTATACACATCATCACGTTGAAATACAACAACAGGCATGGTCCAACGTCATCATAAATGAATATAATTCAAATAAATCATGTCTTCCTTTTAACTAAAAGACATTTTGTTTCTTTTAATCAGACATAGGTTAAGGGATGTTTATTTACCTTGACAGTTTCGGAAGTAACTTCAGAAAGCGTCCAACTGACAGCCGGAGCGGCATGTTAGCTGTCTGCTACATCCAACCGCAAGGTGTGCGCGGCCGGCACCGCGCCCATCCGGTCAGGTCTGCCGGATGTGACAGGTGCGCTGCGCACACAGACTGCCATATATACCTTTCATCATAAATCAACATTTGTGTATACGCAATTGCAGCAGCACAATGGACAGTGACACAGACAACATGGTTGATTATTGATTGCGCAACACAGCCATTTGCCAGTAATCGCGCTGCGTGCATTAAACGATTTTGCGGAGGCAGGAGGAAAGTCTCATGATTTACGCTGTATCCACGTTCGCGCGCTGCGTGCATGACCGTGCATGTGCTCGTGCATGAACGCCCATACCGTGCTGAAACACACCCCCTCCAACCGTGCCAGAGCGGGGGAAGTGTACTGTATTCAAGCACGGAACGGAGCGATCACACTAGTCAAATAATCCGAATTTTGTGGTCAAACGTGCTTGGGCACGGTACAAACAAGGTAATGTGAGTAGCTTCTGAGAAGCTCTTTAGTTTGCTTCATTGGCTTCATTAGCCACCATAAGTACTTGGTGAAGGTTGGGAAAATGTCTTGGTTAAGGTTAGGAAAATGTTTGTCATCATGATTCAGGTTAGGAAAAGTTAATGGTTAACACTAAAAAAACATTAGCTAGCATTCATTAATATTTGCTCGCTAACATTAGGTAAAAATGAACACAGCGCTTGCTTAACACTGGACTCAAACCCCATTCTGCTGAAGCAAAGTCCTGTTGATCAAGCCATCTGCCTCCTACCTCCTAAAGTGGCATTCTTCACTCACTGAGCTGACTTAAGATGCTTCCTCAGTGCATGTCTGTTCTGGGCATGTCTGACTGGCAGGAGACAGAGGGGCTGACCCAGATCACGCTGGGGGGACTTAATATCCCGGCTGGCCTGGGAATTTCCTGGGATCCCCTAGGAAGAGCTTCTGGATGTGACGGGGGAAAGGCCTGTCCAAGACCCCATTCCAGATAAGTGACAGAAAATGGATACAATTTCTTTATCAAAGTGCCATTTGTTTTATGAAGTTCAAACCAAATTTGAACAGTAAACCAACAGAGTTTCTTTTTCACCAGGCTAAATCAAAGTACGATTATACTATAATTTTCTAACAACCTTTTTTGTCCACAGGACATTACTGTAAACAGCTAAATCACCATGAGGACCTACCTAATCATTTACATTCAACAGTTGTACTGCATGGTTCAATAAATAAATAAATATATATATATATATATATATATATATATATATATATATATATATATATATATTTTTTTTTTTTTTTTTTTTTAATCTGCTTTTCTATAACCATTAAACATTATTTATTAAATATTAATATAATCAAGTGATGACTGGGAAATCAAGAAATCCTCCAAATTCAAGTAAGAAAAAAGACTCCTCCAATTAATCAATGATTTAATTTTATTTGCGACTGTTTCATATGTGATAAAAAAATAAATAAATAAATTAAAAAATAGCTTCAAGGCCAATAACACACTACAATAGCGCATACACATTGTTCAGAAACCATTATAATTTGAACAACAAATTACTTAAATAAACAAAAGCTTAAATGGCAGAATATATATCTTGGTACGGAATGGCAAACAAAACCTCTGGAGCATCATTCCATGAATATTTGAACATTTCTCATGGCAGTGTAGGGAAATAACATTCACAGGAAAATGACACACAAAAGGCAAAGAATTTTGATTTAAAACAAATAAAGAGGAAGCGTCAAAAGGATCCCCGGGGCAATGTCTGGTAACTGAGTCAATAAAAGAAAACATGTCACGCCTGAAACAATAATAACATGTACATATTGAAGCGGAGATGATTTGCACCTAATGAAAAAAAAAAACACAGTACTGTACTGAGTCTGCACCAGGTTGGAGGGATTAGCATCAGAATGAACAACCAAACTAACAAGACACAGTAAGGAACTGATGTTTAAAAGATAAAGTAAAGCTTTGCAATGCTCATTCCACAAAGATAATCATAAACCAACACTTTGACCTTGTGTTACCATGTGTTATCATGTGCATTGCTTATGTGCACAGATTATGGGCAATACGAGAGGCTCTTTTTGCATTTGCAGTATGTGGTCTCCAGCTAGAATATTTTGGAAGGGCAAATCGTTATTTTTCACTGCTTCATCGTTCCCTTTTGTAGTTGTACATTGTTTTGATGGGCAAACATAGCACTAAATTGGCAGCATTCATCAAGAATATGAACAGAAAACATCAATAAATTTGGTCAAGGATTCGATGCTGTAGTTGCAGCCACTCTTCAGGGGTAATTTTGAAACACATTTTTGAAACACATTTCCATTTCAAAAAAAGAACTTGTACTGGAAACAGTTAATGGCTGCAATCAATTTCTTGTCCATTTTGCCGCTGGCTAGTCACAGAAGCCCCACCTCCCCTGTTTTACTTGATTTGTTGAATATCATACAAGGTAACGCGGCATTAGTTTTTATAACTATACCAATTTGCGATCAGGCTGGTCAGAATATGAACACAGTCCCAGTGACTTGTTGATAGTGTTGCTTTCTAGTGTGAGCCCAGTTTCTCTACATCCATCTTTCACCACAAGAGTCACAGATGATTGCCTGATGCAGAATCATACCCCAGTAGCGCATGAGGTTATGATTTCGCCCTAAGACTGTGCTTTCCAAATACTGTTATTTTATTTATTTATTTATTTATTTTTAAAGCTAGACATCATCTGGACGACTGAGCTGTTATAAAAGGTAATGAACTGGATTGGGAAGTCAGCAGAGAGATCTCAACACTGAGCATGTGCGGCAGCCCAGACAGCTCATATCTTTAATAGTCTCAACAGCAGGGCATCCATAATTTAACAACAGGAGATGTGGGGGAGAAGTGGTCGGTGGGAGGGGAGGAGGGGTGCAGCAGACCCGTCTCAAGCAGCTACATTTAAAGAGACAATTGACCCTGCACACATAGGTACTCACATAGATCTTGTGCTGATTCCTTGATGCCAAGATGCCAGATCACTGTTCAAACCAGGAATATTTCATTAGGAAAAGCGTTATTTTCAAGAGGTTTGTCTGTACATGGCAGGATGAAATAAGCCCAAGCGAGGTTGCTATGGAAACGGTGTCCCTCCAGACTGGCGTGGTCGTTGTCAGGGTAGTTTTCAGGCTTAGTTTAACTGGTGTCACAATCCTTGGTGTGTCCTCCGCCCCCACCTCAGGACTAGACCACGTCCACAAGTCAGAGCAAAATACAAAAGAACAATTAGAATATATTTTTATTTATCACATCTGGACACCAAGGTTTGGCTCATCTATGCAAAATGGATAGTCCAGTGCTTTATCATCCAATAAAGCTGAGTAGATTTTCCCAAGTAATTTGCAGCATTTTCAGCACTTGTTCTTTTATTTAAATACTCTATGAATGAAACTGAAGGCACATGACAAAGCTGCTAATGAGAAGGTTTAACATTTTATTGAATGAATCAAGGGGTAGTCTTGGCATTTCAGCCATATGGAGGCTATTATGTTACTTGTACTTAGAGTGCAATTTCAAGGCAGTGTTACCAAATAAGTGCTTTCTTGTCTTAATGAGCATTTTTTTCTTAATAAAATGTAAATTAAACTGTTTTGTAGAACAAAGAGCCTAGACAAAGCAGTTTTGCTTGCTTGCGTCTTACTTGATGCTTGAAATGTGTTTATTTAGGGGTCCAAACACTGAGGGCTGAAAACTGTATTTCTTAAGACTCAGGATGAAATTACATTTTATTTTACATGTGCTGTTTTTAGAAAGTTATTTAGAGGAAAGTAGTAATCATGAGGTTCAGTATATGCTTATTTCTTGACATATTAAAACCCTTCTCACCATGATTTAAGGTCCTGTGTCATTTACTACCAACTAAGAGACAGCATTACGAGTACATGAATAGAAAATGACTAGTTTATTATGATTAATAAATAGGTGAATAAAATGGATTGTTAAGCGGAGAGTAATAAATAAGAGAAGATAAATAAAAAGGATATTGATATGTGCCCTGAGGGGTACACACAAAAGGAATAAATCCAGAAATAAACAAACAAATGAAAGATCCTGGAAAATGCATAAAGCATATTATATAGAGCTATTATTTACACTATAAATGAATGACAAACAAATTATTGCTGTGGTGTCCTGGGTGGTTGCTAGGCTGTTGCTTGGCAGTTGCTATGGTGTTGTGGACAGTTTCTAGGCAGTTGCTATGGTGTTGTGGATAGTTGATTGTATTGCTAGGCGGTTGTTGTGGTTGTGAATATGGAAATACATAGATAAGCTAAAGAATCTCTCTAACTAAATTAATGGGCATAGTAATCATGTGGCACTTAAAAACTCATTTTGTTTGTTTACTAAATATCAAAATGTGTGTGTTGTGGGGCCTGAAAATACAGCGTGCCTAGAGTAATCGATCCGTTTAACCCGGCTCTGAACAGACCCACTGGGCCTGGGCACCGGACACATGTGGCATTCATGATGGAGGCAGAGATCCATGCCGCCCCAGGGCGCCTATCACTCCAGCAGGTGTTAGAGTTTCCCATCATTGAGAGCGCTGTCTCAAGTCTACTGTATGATGTCTCAACAGATCAAACGCTGTCATCCTCTGTTGGACGGGTGACGTCTTTGGTTGGAGCAGGGTAGAAGAAGGCAGCTGCAGACTAGATGTGCGCTCACAGGCCTGTGTTCGCTGGTCGATGTGGACAGCAGAGAGACTCAGTTGTGGACCGACTGGCTTGTATACATTTTGTGGCAAGGACTGATGTTGTTGTGCAACTATGATCTGCCATCAACTGTCCCCTTGGCCTGTGATCAGGAAAGTCTTGGCCTTAGACTGGTCTTAGATTGTCAGGTTAGACTAGTCTAGTTAAGCCTGTCTTATGCATAAATATAAAGGTATACAGTGGTCCCTCGTTTATCGCGGGGGTTACGTTCTAAAAATAACCCGCAATAGGCGAAATCCGCGAAGTAGTCAGCTTTATGTTTTACAATTATTATAGATGTTTTAAGGCTGTAAAACCCCTCACTACACACTTTATACACTTTTCTCAGACAGGCATTAACATTTTCTCACTTTTCTCTCTTGTTTAAACACTCTCCAAGTTCAAACCTTCGTAGAAAAATAAGTCCAGTATTATAGAATGAACGCATTCGGTACTGTACAGGAGACACTGCACAGAGGAGATTGACTGACAATGGTCTACAGTCCCTTAGCCAATCAGGACGCAGAACACAATGCGCTGTTAAAAAAAAAAAAAAAAAAAAAAAAATTTAAAAAAAGCATGCAAAATTGCACTAAAAAAAAATCCGCGAAACTGCGAGGCCGCGAAAGGTGAACCGCATTATAGCGAGGGACCACTGTATATACCGGTATATTTTACACTACACTCAGTGGCCACTTTATTAGGTCCATCTGTGCAGTCTAATGCAGTTTAATGCAACAGCTCTGCCATGAATTCTACCTTTCAAGAAACTTAATAATGTTCAGTTTTTGTTGACACTGTGGAGAGTGTGTGAATTTAATTTTATGTTTATTATAGAGGTTTTAGTTTGCAGAGGTTGTGTACTGGACATTATATTGAGAGGTGTTTTGAATTTTTTGTCCTCCCTATTTAATATACATGAGGGGGACAGAATATTAGAAACACCTGTCAATAAAATGCAGTCCAATACAACAGCAGCACTAACTATGAGCTCAATGGCACACATAGAATTGAATGAACACCTCTATTACTGTGACAAAAAGAAAACCTGAGCATTATAGGCAGCAGAAAAGTAAACTTAATGGCAGTACAGTATCTATCTAGATAGATAGATAGATAGATAGATAGATAGATAGATAGATAAAATAATGATGTTACCTGTGGTTAACTGGAAAAATCATTAAATGCCATAGTTGACATTTTATACAGTATTAGGCTGTTTATTTTAGTGTCAGTGGTTCATTCCCTAAAATAATTTTGCTTCCCCAAATAAAGACTAATAAAAATAGGAATTAAAACTGTGTTGAAACTCTAAAGTGGAGCCTGAACCTGTGACCCTGCAGTTACAGGACAAAAGCCATGTGACTCCTCTAGCAAAACACTGAACCTCTGCTAAGATACAAAAACTGTCTGTCAGCAGCCAAAACGGCATAACAGCACATAGTCAGAGTATACATGGTGCTTGGCCCATTCTTCCAGAAAAAAATATGACAATGTGGTATCAGAGAGACTGAGGAGATCGCGACACCACAGTTACAGAGTGTGAAGCACAGTCCACCGAGCCTGCAGTTATTTAAGAGCTGCAATATCCTGCTAAAATTTCCCTCTAGCTTTGTGGCAGTGCTTTCCTTAAGGACAAGTTGACAGAGTCAGTCTCCTCTGTAAGTGAAACATGCTCAATATTTAGTTTTTTGCATGAACTTTCACATTAAGTCTTGGACTAATCCATACGAGTACATCAGCTCTCTCTTTTCCCATCAAGGATCTATATCGATCTTGCATGAATTATTGATACCTGCTAAGCTCATCTGCTGCAGCAAATTCATAGTGAGGGAGGTTTTAGTCCTCTTAAACCCTGTAATGGGTTTACAAGATTTATGCCCTCATTATCAGGCATTTTATATCATTCCTCTGCTGGACACTATGGATTGCCCCCCCTTTTTTATATAATGTAGCCTAAAAGATACCGTAATATCTTAATGATTAGATGAGCCATATGGGTATTTCTACTCTTTGGAAAATTATTCAGTGCATGCGTCTTATGGCAGAAGGGTGGATCTTTGAATGTAATGGGCAAATAAATGAGCTTAGTGAAACAAAAGGAACGGTAGAGAGTGAAAAACACTTAAAAATCAGCAATTAGAGCAGCTTTTAAAAAATTATGACGGTGATAGAGATTATTGTTTTCGTCTCCTATCCTCTCACTTGATGCTTGCTTAAGCACATCTATGAGACAAAATAAATTAATAATGAAATAAATAAAACAGATAAAATCACAGGTCAGGAGTTGAATTGCATTATACTTTGTTTTTACTGAGTTCGGTGGTTTATTTTACATGTTCAGCCTAAAGCTACTGAGATACAGTCTCTCATTATCATCATGTTTTAGGGTTAGGAGTGAGCAGCCTAGGAACCAATGCCATAGTTTATTTTTTCTAAACAAATTCAGGCCCATAAAACATCCCTGCTTTGGTCTTGGCTTGCAGTGGGTCAGTTTGAGAGGGAAGGGGTAGTTTCATAAGTGTAATTCATCTTGGTACGATGTGCACCTGCCTCCCTCCCGGTCCTGTACACCCTGTGGTAATCTGTCTCAGCCACTTTGCTCCGTTATACTATCGTACCTCCTCTGTCAAAGGCTGAATGATGGTCTGGTCTTTTCCATGTGGCCTGTATAGTCAACCATAAATTATGTACATGTTTGAAGTTTGGTCAATCCCTCCTTTCCCTCCTCTCACTCAAGATGGAATGGAAAGAAATTAAATTAGGGAGAGTTTAGATGAGGACAGTTTTAAATTATCTTTAGGCTTTCAGCACACCAAATGGTGATGCATCTGGGACCTTTTTTTTACCTTCTTCATCTCATAGTCACCTCGAGGAATACAAGAAAATCTTTGTTTCTCTGGTCTCTACATCACAGTCGACGACAACACAAACAAGCTGACACATAGTCGAAGCAAACATTAAATCATTCTCTGTGGATTCTCGCAACGATTCGGCGACAAAGAGAGGAGCGGTCCATGTCGTCATTCAGCAAAACTTATTTGCATATCTTAAATGTGGAAGCGGGTGTGAAACAGATGTGAGCACAGATGACAGTAAGCAAACTGAAAGCTGAGATTAAATATTCATGCCAAATGCACTCACTCCACTAGTGTAATTTGAAACACTCCAAAGAGCATGCCTACTGAACACTTCAGCCTCGCCGGGAAGAGCGTTTGGTTTGCTGACTGCTGGTCTAATTTTAGGGTATTTTTGTTTTTAAAAGATCCCAAAATCAGAACGATGTTTTTTAGGCTGAAGACAGAGTCACAAATGCATCGGCTCATCTAAATGTGTATGGTTGCTTTTTTTCCCTTTCACTTGAAGATTTTGAATTAGCTTCTCCTTTTTTTTTTCTTTGGGAAAAATATTAAGGTATAAAACCAGCTTTACTTTACTCGAGTGATTACGACTCAAAATACAAGTAAAAGCCGTGTTAAGGTGTCACATCCTTGCTTTTTGGGTGAAAAAAACCTCACCAAAAAACAAAACAAAACAAAGCAAAAACAGTGTTAACAAAGCCATAGCTATATTTCTATTTCACAACGTCCACATGCAGTAGTCACTACACACAGAACAGCTGTTTGCCATTCCACCATCTTCTCCACCTCTGCAAGGAAAAATGATGTGCGCAGACATGCATAATATTTCATTAAGTTCAATGTATCTTGTACTTTCAAGAAATCCCTATTCAGCGGGTCAGTTACCACAGAGAATAAACTCCAGGCCCAAGAAAAAACCTCAACAGCATCTGTTCAACAGAGGAATCCAACTACGAGAATTCACACCGGATGATAAAGACTTTGTACTGCTTTCCCATGTCCCACGGTCGTCTGGCTACCACAGTGATGGAGAACGATAAAGTTAGGATCTCCCAATCCAGCACCTGCACTTGGTGATGACCATCTTTCACAGGCAGCTGTACTGCAGCAGAGGTTTTGTGATGTGCTTTCACCCATTCCAGGCCGCGCTAACCTCACACACCATCATAATGAAACTTCCCAGGGGGCAGTGGTGAGTAGCCAACCCTATCATTTGCCGTAATAAAAGCAAAAAAGCTGTTGAGGCAGAACTGAACCACTCCTGAAAATGCCAGTAATTGAAAGGTCCCACGGCGAATGGTGTGGCTCCATTGTGTTTGTGCTCAAGCCAGATGGCACTGTCCGGCTGTATGTGGAGTATTAAAGGGCTCCGGTTCAGAGTTGGCACACGCCTGCACCCTTCAGCCAAGGCAAAAACAATGTGCGACATAATCCTTGTATTCTGACTTGGGGCACATGGGCACCGAGCTCTAAGTTGGGGCGGTACAGGGGAAAATATTTAAAGGACAAGCTCGCTCTTTTGGAACCTAAGGCCTATTGACAGATTGTCTGGCATCTTCCTCAGACGTAGAGAACATCATTTCACCGTCTGCTTCAGTTCTGAGTCTGATATCAACGAGCTGCAGACTACCATGCAGCTATGATAGCAGTCAATAGGAAATCGTAAATGGGTGTGAAAAACTAAAATTATGTCACTTTTCTGAAATGGGAATCTTGATGTATACTCTCAGAACATTCTCCTGAAAAAGTGTAGAAAACAGCATATGCATGTTTTTGTGCACACACATCGTTTATGCATCTGATCCAAAACAACAAATAGAACTGCTTCCCTGAACTTACTATGGGTTGAGTAATCAGTAATAACAAATACCAAAACTGACCTTTTTTAATATATGAATATCTCATGAATTACTGCTTGAAAAGGCTGAATAGTGTCACAAACGAATCTATCCATATCAGGTGAGGAGGTAATTGGTTATTATCAAACCATGTCAGTGAATAAAATAAATGGTGAGGGCTAAAATTATTGTGTTCAGTGGCATTACTGAACTGATGACTACAGGTTAAAAATAAATCTCACTCAAGTAGAAGAGGGCAGAAAAGTACTGAGAAAAGAGCCAGGATTACTTTAAAAAAAAATGATTATACCTCTTCAAAGAAGAAGAGGAGGAAGAAGAAGCTTTTCTTGTAGCACTTTTCATGCCACACAAAGCTGCCAATACAGGAGGAAAAAGCTGGAGAACGTTCAGGAACCCAAAGAAGAAGAAGATCCTTCAGAGCGGTGAGATGGTCCTGTGTTAAATTAGATCCTTTTACCTTTACCCTAACAAAATCAAATCCTCATTCTGATCTAATACACTTTTATCCTTAAACCCAAATCCTAATCCTAAACTCGTCATATGCTAAACTACTAAACTATACTAAACTAATTCTGGTTATTTTCAACCTAGGTCTCGTTTTCCTAGTTTTTCCTGTCATGATGATTGATTCTTATCAGTGTTGCTTTTGTATTTCACTTTAGACTTTTGTGAATAAGTGGAGCTCTCCTCTCCAACACGGTCCAAAGGGATCCGGTCCAAAAGGATCCGGTCCAAAAACTCAAACAGTCAAGTCCACAAAGTGATTAAAACATCGCCGTTCAACACAACAACTCTCACACTGCAGTCAAATGTCTTAGGTATGTCTAAATCGCTGTGATTAAAAATGATCACAATATGTCAGCTGTAAAAGTCCAGTTTCAAGTGTTTTGACTCACCTCTGCAAATTATGATGCCAAGTGGGAGATACCAGAACCTGCAAAATATTTCCGAATATTCTACATTTAATTCACACTAGGAGGTTGACGTGAACGGTTTTTCCTTACTGGCAGTTAATACTTATGGGGAAAATGATACGACATGAGTGCTTGACTCCTCAATATGCAATGTTGAATATATAAGCTCAGATTGAAAATAAATGGATTAATACCATGAGATAGACAAGCCCGACGTATAGAAAGGGCTTTGAAAGCAGCAGCTGAGACTACGGATGTGCTGTGAGGGGCAGAGGTGCTCAGTGCTGAGTCAATAACTCCCACAGTCTCTGTGTCAAAACGACACGGGGAAAATTATGATGATAACTGCACAGGCTAACATGTAACCTATATAGGTTTGTCTAAATATATCACTGATTTACCCGTTACGCAATGCTTCCAGTATATATATTCTCAGTCTACTGTCTTTGCAGAGGTATTTTTCCACACAAAAAATATCAAGATAAAGAACGCCTAAAACAGAGGCACATTTTTTCAAGTATTACGGTATGTCATCACAAGGGTCGATGTCTGGCCTTTTATTAAATACTGGAAATGGGCGGGTCAGTGTTGTCCACCTCTGGTGTTATGGAAGTTTCACCCTGACAACAGCTATAGCCTACATAGTCTGTAAAACCTGCAATTAGATTTTATTTGCATATTTTATTCCTTTCATTTAACAAGTAATTTATCTTTTCTGTAAGTTAATTCCTCATTTAAAGGCAGCAATGTATCTTGGAGTTTCCATACCATTAAGTGGGTGAAGCGAGTCACCCTGCCTTACAAAGCTGCTAACCCAGAAGGAATTTCATTAGTTTGGGCTTCAGTGGAGGGTTGTGGCATCTTAATGGTCTAAATGCTGTTTCAAAGGCTTTTTCCACTCTGACAAGAACAAAATTGTGGCAACTGCTGAATATCTGTTTTTTTTTTTTTTTTTTCTGGAAAACTGGCACACAGACAAAAAAGATTGGCACAAAATATTGGATACCAGTGAACTGAGTCTAAACACATTTGAAATCAGTCTTCAAAAAACACCAAATCCTCCAACCCATACGACCACATAGGTCGCTTGCTCCAACCCGCTGATACGACCAACAGGAGCGTTTCCTAAATTAGTGGCGCATAACAAGCCACAGGAGCGTCTCTAAAGGCTCATTTATAGACAATATTAAATACAGATACAGATACAGACAGAACTGTGTTCATTTGTCAGTATTTGTGCATGTTTTCAGGAAGCTTATGGATACAGACAACCAGGGGGCAGTGTTGCCAACAGTTTAGGTGAAATTGGTCTATGAGCAAGACACGAGGAACAAATTTCTGTCATTGGTAATATTACAGAAAAGAATTGACGTTATGCACAGCAAACTGTAAAATAGGTTGCATTGCTTCCGGTTCAGGTCCTCTGTACAAACTACGTTGAATGTGGCGCTGTTTTACTCCAGATGCCTTCAGGAGCTTCCACAGATGAGCAGAACCGGTCCATCACATGCAGGTTGACATCTAAAACTCCTGCCACCAAAATGGATAAGGGCTTTAAGCTATACACCTCCTCATACATATGCAACCATGAGGGTATGTATCTGCGAATGTTAGCTAATGTCAGTAGTCCTGAACAGGGATGATACTGGTGTATTTCTGATTTACCTAAACAATGCAGCTGACAGAAAACCTTTTTTGGCAAACGTGATTTCTGACTGCTAGCTATAGACACACCTGAAAAATAAGCAACAACGTTTATGATCAGTATCAAACAAAGATAAGCTGCAGGGTGCTGTCAGCATCAGAGTGGCCTGTCTCAGGTCTATGAGGAAAAGCGAGAAGCTACACAGACTGAGGGTAACGTCAACGTCCATCTTTCCCTCTTCAGTTAATTAATCCTCTGGTCGCTGACTTCTCTCCCTGACACTTGGTCTGGCTGCCGACAGAGAGCAGTCGTTCTCCTCTGTCAAACGTCCTCACCCACCTTGAATAACATCTGAGGTGACGCAATACCTCCTACAGACGGTTTTGTTCCTCTTAATTTCAAAATTCTCACATCTCACATTTTTTCTTTGTGGTTTCGTCCTTTGGGAAGCGGTGGAAACCTACCATGGAGTTGAACCTCCCTGACCTTGGGCACTGAGGTACACAGCAGAAATCACTGTTAGGATTATCCCACTTCTTTATTGGTCTTGACAAAGGCATTTTCTTTTCACTAGCATTCAGATATTAAAATCAAATAAAATACCAACTATAAAAGGCCCTCGATTTGCTAGTTGAACTACCACCGTCAGTTCCGACAAGCGGATGTGATGAGACCACTTTTCCAGTTTGGTCATGTGATGTTCAACATAAAGCCTATTCTCCGTCCTCCTGTCACGGTGTATTTAATGGCCTCACAGGACACCGCCGTCTATAACACCGCGTCCACTCACGCTTCTGTCTTACTAGGCACATTATTACGACTCTGAGCTGCCCTCTAGTGGATTTATCGCTCAACATCCATGCCAATGTAAAGGCCATGTGAAAGTATGTGGGCAGTGACGGTTATACCATTTGAAACAGCTTGGATTTCAACATCCACCCTTACGACTACACCACAGTGTCAGTATTTACAGGACTGCTACAGGTTGTAAATGTAACTATAACTCCACAGACAACCTGTAGCGTTGTTTTGCCGGAGGACAGTATGTCAAAATAACATACCGGTCCAATCCCCATTTTCACTGCAACCTTAAATGATATATTAATGAGAAACATCTCTATAAAGGGGCGTACTCATAAAACTTGCTGGCAGGTTTAGCATGATGTTAGAGGCGGATACTGTCATGGTAGGGTGTTTTATATTAATAAACATTAGGCATTAATAAACATGACACATTTTCCCTGTACATGCACCCATTTTGATCCTCTGCACATTGTGAACACACACTGCAGCGCAAAACATAAAACCTCATCTAGTCCAGTGATGTATTAACTAATTAGCCTGTGAAAATAACTACTGCAATATTAATAGAAAAAGTAACATTTTTTCTGTGCTGGTGGTGTGCTTGTGCCTCCTTGTAAAAAGTGTTTTTGTTGCTGTACAGGGACCCACTTTGCTCATGTGTGGCCAGAAAATATGTTTTTTTTTTTTTTTTTTTTAGCTTTCACCTAGGGTAGCACAGTGATAATAATGTGGCTCCATCATGTATTCACAGCTGTGCTAAATTTATGAATTAGTTTAGCGTTAGAGTTAGAATTTTATCGGGAGCCCCATGGTATCTTAAAGCACACATGTATTGTTAGGTATGGGCAAAGAAATCTTGTCTATCCCACTCTTCAGAAGAGACATATTTCTTCCTTTTCCTCCAGTTACGTTTTATTGCCCTTTGCTGTAAATGTAAAAACGGGCAGTGGTGGAGTGTGGATTTATCGCCAGTCCATTTCATCCCGGCCTTTTATTGCCATCAATCAAAGGAGAGAGTGAACCTCACTATTGATCATGATGGCCCATTTGGGAAAAGACCACAAAACTAAAATGGTCACCTTTCTTGAACTCAGGGGAGCTCTCATTTAGCTGCCAGTGGTTACCGCAGACAGGCAGACAAATTAATAGAGCAACTGAGAAGATGTGTGATATCCATTTCTTCCTCTTGGCAGGAGACTGAAAGTCAACCAGACTGCCTTAGGATTAGGAATCAGTCTCACTGTGGGGAGAAAGGGAGTCAGGGAGATTTCAGGATTAATTCAGTGCAGAAAAGCAGATGTTAGCTGTCGTGAAGATGTCAGGGAATCCATAACAGCCCCGCTATTAAAATCCAGATTTGAGTCTTTCTTTTCAATTTATTTTCCCTCCTTTCACCGCCACAGATACCTGCACTCACACACAGTACACATAACTTTTTTTTCCCCCCTCCTACTTGTGTATCTGTGTGTTGACACTGATATTCCATTTTTAAAGTGTCTCTCAAACTGTCTTGAGAGGCCCTTTTTTGGCATAATGCTGTGAATGTATGTCGATAATAAAAGACCTCAACCTCAGCACCGTGCACGACTGCTTTGGCTGCACTGTGGAAATTATTGGGCTGTTATTAAAAAGTCTGATAAGAACCAGACAAGTGAGAGCTGTTGAAAATATACACATACAAACACATATCATCTTATTGTGCATGTTATATAAATTTATATAAATAATTCTTGCAGCCCCAAATTAGTGCTGCTTGCTGACCGCTTAGAAAAAATACAATTGCTCAACAAATAATAACAGCCCTAATACCTGAGCATCCTGCATTGTAAAAAAAAAAAAAAAAAAAAAAATGTGCTCTCTTATCACTGTGGAAAACCAAAAAAAGAAAGAAAGAAAAAAAAACTTTGTCCTGTAGGCACAGCACAGAATACTTTAAACTACAATTAACTTATGTGTCATGGAAAAGTTTGGCCCAGGACCTTTGTCACTTTCCTTGTGTTTTTATTTTGCTGCAAGCTGCACTATGTTATTTCTGTTCAGTGGTTGTCTGTTGATTATTTTAATCTAGGAGCTCTCATTCTCCATGAAGTCCTTTGCGATATGCTTGAGATGAAAGGCTCTCTATATAAAATTTGCTGTGTCACCAGACGACAGAGGCACGCTGATAGGTAAAAATGTTGAAATATGGTTAACATTATGACTAGTATTAGGTCTTCATTTTCAGCTGCACTCATGCCAGACTGGGCTGGGAGGCTACACTATGTGAAGAGCTCATAGCATAAATGAATGATCGGCCTTAGTTCAACCTACACTAGATATGTGTAGTTTTTGTCTGTAAAGCAAAGTGGTGCAAGAAGATGATTCTGTTTGATCTTGGTCTCCTGAATATCCGCATCTAGAAATATATATTGATATTTTAAATACAAACCTGTAAATTTTTGTCAGTCAGTTTTTCATCTGTTGCCAATGGGCATGTCTTTCTTTATTGCAGTGATTAATCCGGAATAAAAGCTTACTTTTGTGTAGAACAATTTATGCCTTGCTTGGCTGGGTGGGCAGCTCTCCAGCACAGTTCTGCAGGACCAGTGGACACTCCAAAAGTCCAACCTAAAAGCATCCAAAGCATGTCTTACCTCGGCGTTTCTCAACCTTTTTTCTGTCATGGCACTCTTTTAAAGGATGCAAAATCTTGAGTCACCTTCAGTCTAAAATGTAGTGAATTTTGAAGTGACTAAAATCCTCTGCATCCTCCCTGGCTAGTGACAGATTTGTTGTCAGGTGTCTTTTAATTTTGCTTGGAACGATTGCTTGGTTTGTAAAGTTTTCTACCACATGAAAGGGCACGATGATTCCCAGGTAAAGATGAAACCACATGACAAGCAGCTGTCATCGTCTTTTCTTTGTTTTGCTGCTGGCCTGCACTACCTCGGCTCCTGAGCTATAATTGGATGATGAAGCTGATGACTCAGAGTCACATTTACCTGATTCTGCAGCCTTTCTTTTTTAAAAAACTGATCTGTACTTGTTTGATTGCTCCAGACTATACTCTTAATGTATCGTGTAGTAAAAAACACCGTAGGATGTGATGCTGACCCTGGCATTCACGTTGTGATGGGGAAAGGGTCATGAGAGATTAATTTTGATGACACGAGGCAGCTAAGGATCTACATTTTCATGAAAAGTTGCATAACTTTTTTTTGTTTGTTTTAAATTGAATCCATTTTATGATGTAAGCAATGTCCCCCAGCCATGCAGCACGCCAGGGTGCCCAGATGAGAAAGGCTTTATTATGCAGCTTCACACTCACTCTGTAAAGGCATATCAGTAAAGTGGCGTGAATGAAAATGGAAAATAGGGTCTAGCTTGATAATGTCCATTGTTATCCTTTAAGTTGCTCTGTTGATGGTAAGTAGCTTTGTGTTCCTGCTAGACAAGAGCAGCTTTCATGTGCTGTTGCAGTTTGTCAGTTGATTGTCGTCTCCAAGAAAAGAGTGGCTCTTTGGCTCTCTTGGACATTTACTGTTCTCCCTCAGCTCGGCTCAATGCTGACAGTGAGAAAGATGAAGATACTTTGAGAGCCGCGGCGATGATTGAGTGTGACACCTAAGGAGTTCACCAAAAAGCTGTGACACTCATCTCATGAAGGGCTGGGAGCACGTTACTGCAGCTCCGATGCGCAGCACAGATTTCCCACTTGCTCGCTCGTGCAGGACCCTGTACTCAACACACATGCTGCTTCAGGTCATGACGCACAATCTAAAACACAACAATCAATGTGTCAAAATATGCACTCACATGATTGATAGATAGATAGATAGATAGATAGATAGATAGATAGATAGATAGATTTACTTTATTGATCCGAAACTGGGAAATTATTAGATTATTATTATTATTAGGTCTACCTCTCCATTATACTAACAAAAAATAAAAAATAAAAAAAACATTTAAAAAATGAAGAGAAGAAAGCTTGAAGACATGATTAAGTTACTTTTCTAGGAAAGAGAGAATGGACAAGATGCTGATTTAACCGCTTTCAATGTTGAATGATGGGTAGCTCTTGGAATTCTTGAGGTGCATAGAGTTTATAATAATGATGCCTTCACAAAGAAAGAAAGAAAGAAAGAAAAAAGAAAACAACATCCAGGCAGATGAAGGGCCTCATCTGAGCTCATCTTGAGAGGCAAGATAAGAACGGCAAGCAAATAACAGCTCATTACATTTTTGAATGGGCTATAGCAGCAGAAGACCACCGCACTGAACAATTTTCTGCTGATTAAATGTTTAAAAGACATCTAAATGGCTAAAAGTAGACTACGTGGGGTTTTAAAAGAGAAAGTTTAGTAGACGTCCATGGCATGTTTTCTGTGATATATGACAAAAACTGCAAAGCATGATCTTGTACATATGCATTTCCATGGTGCATATGCTTGATATTAACATCTGTTCATGCATCACTTAAATATGTAACAATTTGATTATTGCTTGGTCTAAAACTGGGCTGTACATAGCCATAAAGAGCCTGGGCTACATGAGAGCTCAAGCACAGATGCAATGTTATAAATAACGTCTACTGCTCAGTGGGATGCTGGCTTCTACCTATCGGCTAACAGCAAGATGATGAAGTGGAACCATTATCACCGAAACTGGATGACTGGAGAGTGGAAAGACTGAAGAGCCAGGTTCAAGGAATCCTAGTTTCCATACATGGATGCATCCTGCCCGGTGTCAACAGTGCAGGATAATGGCGGTGTAATGGTGTGGGAAATGTTTTCTTGGCTCATGTTCGGCCTCTTAGTTCCACTGCAGCGTCGTTTGGATGCCACAGTGTGCATACACGTTGCTGACATGGCCCGGCCTCTGTTTTGTGACACAGAAACATCCAGAAAGATCAAGATAGTTCAGGCACATAACACAGTCTTTTATTCGGTCCAGATCTCAGCCTAATAGAGACCTTTGGGATGGGGTGGTTCAGGTTGTTTGCAGCATGAAATAAATGTGCCGCTGAAAACTCTGCAAGAACTGTCTGATGCTATTGAGTTAACATGAAGCAAGACCCCCGAGGAACATTTCCAGCACAATGTTGAATTCAGGCCTTGAAGAATTTAGACCGTTCTGGGGCAAAAGGGGGTCAAACACAATACCAGCTCATTGTACCTTATAAAATCAATATGGAATGCAGGTTTTCCTTAGTGACCATGCCAGATTTCCTGACTCGGTTCTATACGTTTGATGCAGATCTGCCTCTGTGACCACAAGTGCACCTTCGTAAGTGGTGGGCAAAAAGAGGATAATTTCATACTCATACTATAATATCTGAGCTGCCAGAGGCCAGAAATACAAACTCTGTCTCCAACTTGTTTGAATGATTTTCCCATGTCATCACTATTACCCACAAATACACCTATATGCACACACATGCAGCACACACACTTTCTCTCTCACACCATGATGCACAAAAAACACAAACACACACAGATACATACGTATATATGAGGAAGTACTGGAGGATAAATCCACCTAAACTCAGTTTGCCCACCTTTTTAATTGCACTAGAGTTTATTGCCTTTTTAGGGCTAACATAAATCCTTACATACTTAAATATAATTGATTCTTGTTTCTATTGGAGGTTGATTTTTTCATGATGATCACAAGCTGGGAGCCATTGTTTACCCTCTGTTTCATTTTCCACTAAGACTCGGGTTACATGCAGTATTGTTGATTCCATATATTCTCTCTCGATCTCACACACCTCTCTCTCTCTCACACACACACACACACACACACACACACACACACACGCACATGCGCGCACACACACACACACACACACACATAGTGCTTTGTGAAGCCCAGAGGCCATGGAGAGAAGAAGCAGTGCTGAGAAGAGACCCCCCTCCATCCTCTTCTCACTCCCCTATTCTGTCCCCTCTCGCTTTTTCCACCTTGTATCTTTATATCTCTGTCACATTGTCTGCTGTTGTCTACTTTGCTTCTTCTGTGTCTTTCTTTTCTTCATCACCTGCTGTGCTTCTGCATCCTGTCAATCAGCCTTGCTTCCTGTCATTCCTCCTCCGTCCTTTCTCTGCTCACTCCCTTTCTCCTCGGTACGGATGCTTGGCGCTGGTCAGAGTTGCTGCAGGGATTCTCTCTTTGGAATTATGCTCTTGTTTTTCAGCCTCTCTCTCTCTCTCTCTCTACACACACACACACACACACACACACACACACACACACATGCTATAATAATACTTGTGAGGACCTTCCATCCCTAAAACTCAACCACTACATGACTAACCCTAATCCTACAGCCCTTGTCCTAATTCTAATCAAATTTTAACCCAAATCCCAGACTTAAATTTCTTCTCTGTACTTGGAACAACTGCAGACCTCTGTAGAATATTTGGCTTAAATATGGGTGGGAACAGTGATTTGTTCAGAATATGGGTAATGCTCAAAAAATGGAAAGTAAACATTATATTAAACAACACACCATCTTGACGCCATGAGCTCGCTGGCTAGATTGAGTTTCTGTTGCCCTCCCCAAAACCTATTTGCCTCTATTCTGGACATATTAACTGCCATGAGTAGCTTATTATAATTTTCTGAAGTAGGCGGGTTCCTGAAGGACAGTCAATTGCTGTATAGTTAAATTGCCGGCTGACCTGACCAGCATCCACAACCACGTTTCAACCCGAACCTCCCCACACATAGTTGTTGTACAGAAATCTCGAGGATAACTCCGTCTGGCCCCGTGAGACAACTCAATGGCTAAAATGGCCTCACTTCACAAAATGTCCTCAATCTGAAGGCCAAAAAGTGGTCAAGGGTAGAAGTACAAGAAACACACAGACACACGCACACACACATACACACACACACCTCTCCTTATTCCCCCTCTGCATTAACTTGGGTAATGCCAACCTGACAGAGCTTCATTATGAGCTGAACCTGTGTAAAGATGGAGAGACATGATAGCTGGATGAGTGCACTCAAGTCAAAAGAGTTGTCTCTGGCCAGACAAACCGCTGTGTCAGGGTCAGCAACTGGGCTAATTGTAGTGCCTAATGGATCTCTCAAACTTCATTTCCATTCACGGAAAGTGTAAAGGAAGGGAAAAGAGGTTTCATCTAATTACTGGTCCCTCTGTAGTGGAATTGGACATGTCATTTCATTAAGATATGGACTGTTTGTCATGAAAAGAAAGGACTCACGTTTTCCAAGAGGCAGAGCGGGAATGAATTAAGTTCTCCCCATTATCTCAGTCATATCTTCTGAGCAAGTTTGAATACCATATAACTCCCCCACCAAAGCCGCCATATCAGTCATTAGTGGAGTGTAAATCCCAGTGCCAAAAAAAAAAAATCCATTTACCATGAAATCAATGTTCTCTCACACTGCAAACTTTTGTGGTTCCCATTTGAGGCACTAAACATGACTGTGCCACACAAGGTGCTGGATAAAAGCAGATTTAGCTCTGAATGGAAAGCCAAACTTTTAGGAATCTTTGAAGTAACAAGTCTTTTGGTTGATGAATGATTTCCAAATCACGTTTGAGTTTATTACCCCACTCTACAAATGTATCAGTGTTCTTTCATAGGATTATTTCCAGAAATGTCGATTTGGCCTGTTGCAGAAACAATGCTGGCACTGGTCAAGACATTGCTGGCAAATTTTCAAGGAAGGGGATAGTGCCATATGCATTCTTGGTGCAGGCTGTGTGGACATCCAGAGCCTGGGAGGGGGACACAGGAGGGGAAGATTTGCATTTCGTTTTTTAAATCATAACAACATCTGCACAATATGGGCAGGTACCCAAACTGGAAGGAAAGTTTGGTGGTACATTTAATGATTTCATTTTGAATTGTAAATAAATAAATGTAGGTCTAATAAAGAGTCTACTTGAATAAATCTCTTTTGTGGAGGCAACACATTGCAGCCAGCAGTACAGAGAGAGACCACAGGTGAGGTATTATTGCTATAATAATAAGAATAAAAGCACCAACATCCATTATGAGTGTTACGTTTAGACACAGGTCACTACAGGTCTAGTTGAACAAAGTCCAAGCTGCTCACAAACAGGCAAGAAAGGTAGAGAAAAGTTTTTTGTGAAAATATAACATTGACAAACAGTAGCGGTTTTAGGCACGGGCGAAGCGGGCAGCCGCCCGGGGCGGCATATTTTCATGTCACGTGGGGGGTGGCATGAGCGCAAAAAAAAAAAAAAAAAATCATACTCGCGGCAAAGCAGTTTTCTATTACCGTATTCATCTGAATATAAGACTATATTTTTTTCCATTGAAAATGCCCTGAAAAAACGCCCTCTTCTAATATTGGGGTCTAAGCAAATACACATGTATTGTGCTTGCATATAAACCAGTAGGTAGGCTCGCCTGATGCCGCAATTACCGGCGAATGGCCGCATTGCGCAGTCAATAATCAACCATGTTGTCTGTGTCATTGTCCGTTGTGCTGCTGCAGCCGCGTATGAACAAAAGTTGATTTATAATGAGAGGATGGCAGTATGTGTGCGCCGCTCACCTGTCAGATCCGGCAGACCTGACTGGGTGGGCGCGGCACCTGTAAGCATCAAGCCGGTGCCGCGGCCGGCCCGCCTGATGCTGAATGGTGGCTTTTTTTTTTTTTTATACAAACAAGATTTTGTCCATATAAAAAGTATTTTTCCAAAAAAGGTATTTGTGCAGGTGTTGGCGCCCCTGCTCTGGGAGGGGCGCGTGTAGCCGCCAGAGGGGCACCGGTAGCGGCCGTTATCGCTTGGAAGTTCTCGCTGCGCGCGCGCGCATGCGCGCGCGCACGGCTAGAACGGAAGGGCGCAAGGCAGTAATTTCGCCCAGGGCGGCAACATGGGCAGAACTGCCACTGTTGACAAAAATATAGTGATTCTGGGGGAAAAAATGTATGGTGTGCCGTTGAGGCAATAGTGTTTTTACGCCTGACACGCCTGACATGGTGGGGTCAGAGGCTGAAAACATACAAAAGAAACAGATACATATCCTCAACAGCCTTGCCCAACAATGCACAAAATGGAAAGCCTGTTTTGTTGAATACACCCTGACAGGTGTATCATAAAAGTGTCATCGCCCGGTCTCTGCAGAGAGTCACGGCAGCGAGCAAAAACAGACTTGCTTTGACAATCAGCTGCAGAAATGTTTTCAGGGTCATGATTATAATTAAATTGATATTCTGATCCAGAGAAACATGCACTGAGTGCATCAGCAGAAACATAAATTAGAAGCAAACAATAGTAAGAAAGGCAAGCGGCAGAGTTATAATGCCCAGCGGCGTTTCCCCTAATTACATTAAGATCATGACGTGTTATACCAAGCATGCTTTCATAATGATTTTAATTTTCTCTAGAAGGCTATTGTGCAGGTGACTGTGAGCCACATGGCCAGCAGTGTGTGATGTGCCTCTGCCTTTCCTTATCTCTCATCTGCCTTTCACACATGTACTGGTGAAGTCACCAGCTGTTAGCAAGAGTTTCTCCTCAGTTGATGCAGATGGATTGAAACTTATTCTTCAAACTTTGTGTCCTGGTAATCAAAACTTTAATCATATATCTAAACTTGACTTCACTAGGTGGTTTCACCGATGAACACCTCCTTCAACCTGTGGAACTAATCAGCAAAATCAGCTGTCCTGAATCATTCAGTCATCGTCCCGACTTGGTTGCTCATCCACTCAGGTGTTGTCGGTATTAATGAAGCAAAGGTACACTCTTGTAACAGAGAATAAGTCAAATTAAATTTGAAATGGATAATGTAGATAACATTATTAATCATGTCTCCTGGCCACAGTTGGCAGCACTGAGCGACTGAATCTAGTCATACTGGGACAATTAATGATTTTGGAGGTAAATGGGTTTTAAACAGAAACAGGTTGCACCTCACACATGGTGCCTCTTACTTGTTACCTCTTGAAATGACAAATGCGTGCAAGATGCTTCAAACCTCTGCTGTCGAAAGGTCCAAATGTAAAATGTCTGTTGTTTTCCAGCCTAAAACAGGCATATTGTGGATAATAATTCAAACGATAACGACACTGTCTTAATGTCTCTAGAGTGTTCAGGAAAAGAGTTCCAGTTTGAATGTATTTAATAGGAAGTGCTAACAAAAGCTGGAGTGATATCGCATGAACAAATGCTCAGATTTAGATTAAAGTTAATTTGTACACGGAGAAGTATGTGTGGATAAGTGTCTGGTCAAACACAAGTCTTATCTACAGTACATCCGTGGGATAATGTTCTGTCTCACATGTCGATAAACATGTGGATAACTATGTATCTCACCTACATGTGGATAAGTGTCTGTCAAAAGGTTGCTTTGACATATCAGTAGGCTGCACAGGCCAGTGAGGTACAGAAACAGCAACATTCAAAACAAGGCTTTCAAAATGTCTTTTGACGTAGAAAATTCATTCATGTTATGCCTATAGGACATGCACCATGTGTAATGGTGAGAAATTTTGAGTGTAAATAGAATCAAGGGTCCTATTTTTATGGCAGTAGCATCAGCAGTATCAAAGACATTAAATCCCAGTGATATTGTGCCAGGGCTGTGGCCAATTTATTTTTGCTAATTTTGTGATTGGCCTTATATTGGTGATAAGTTCTGTCCTGGCGTTATCTGGGTAAAAGGGATTGCTGACTGCTTGGCATACGTGATCCGTCATCGAAGAGCCGGCCTGCATGCCAGCGTTCAGGCAGACGGTTTCTCTGCTTTCTCCACTGCTTTCTCGGTTATATACTTCTTAATTTTAATTTTATTTTATGTTTTTTATTGATGATGCTGCTGTAACGTGGGAATTTCCCAGTTTGGGATCAATGAAGTATACCTATCTATCTATCTATCTATCTATCTTATCGAACACGCAGTCGTGCAACTAAGATGGCCGGTCTGCCCCAGCTGTCCTACCACGGTGCTCCTGTCTCAAGCCCTCAGGAGTTAATGCCACTAGTAGAAGGGATACATTATTAAAAGGTGAAGTTTGAGCAAATCAGCCTCTCTTGTCCCCTTTAAATGTGCAAGTTTTAATGCACGCCTGGCAGTAACACGCTGACATTTTCTAATGGAACAGACGAGCTTGTCCATAGAAAAGCCCCTGTTCTTAGTCGGTAGGTGCAGGCCATGCAGAATATATGGCAATATATTCTGACCCACCCAAACTTGAATATATACTGCACAAATATGTTGTCAGCATGTCCCAGTTAAAAATGAGTTCACGTTTCAGGAAATGGTGAAGGTCGGCTCATCGTGTTTTTCCATGTGTGATGATGCTGATGTCATACTTTGGAGGACAGTCGTTTGCACAATTGTGTGCTAAAATAAAACTTGTATTTTGTTGGTTTCCTGTAATTTATTTTTATGAAATGATTTCCCTTAAATGAAAATGCGGCTAAATATGGGTAAAACAACAGTCTTTTAGGCCATTTAATGATGATAAACTGACAGCTCACCTTAATAACTCTGACTGAGGTAACCTAGAATTTCAATTTACTACTCAAAACACACTTTTCCACCTTGCAGTATTTGTCTGACTCTGGCCGGTGCAGGCTGACAGCACATGGCTTTTGTCTTAGTCAAATTAAAATCTTTATTAATGTGCAAGCAGACTTTTCTCCTGATTTTGGAGAAGCCTGTGCCAGTGTCCCTCCATCAACTAATCCCACAAAAACAGCACAGGGCATTTGCAGGGCAAAGGCAATAGCAATATTTAACGTCAGAGTGCCACCATATATTGCTGCTGATCTGCATAAAGAACACACCCAGCTGCACCACTATGAAAATCGCAAAACTAGTCTAACACCATCCCAGATAGACAATACTGATTTTTAACCAGACAGGAACAAAAAAAAAAAAAAAAAAAAAGGTATGAGGTGAGCATGGCAGTTTTGAACTCAGAGTGTGTTCTGAATAATGCAAACATGTCCCACCATATATATAATAACAGGGACTAGCACATTTATCAGTTTAGCTCAAACTCACAGGGACTCATCAAAGTACTGTGAATGTTACAGACTAATATTCCCACTGTTAGAAAATTCAAAGGCCCTAAAATTTACAGAATACATGATTTTTTACATGGACACCATACCTGCTTTAATGTGTGATATTTGATGTTGATGTTTTCTCATCATCATTTTCAGTGTCAAAGCTTGAATTCTGCCTTAAATATTTTTGTTTTAAAAAATTCCAGATGACAACAACATTTTTAAGGCAACATAGGAAAGAGGAACTGTTGTCTGGTAAACACTTTCATAGTACAATAAACACAATAATATACCATAAAGAAAGATGTATTTTGATAACTCAAGCATTTTTCAAACCTGTGCAAGATGTTTTTTTGTTTTTGTTTTTTTTTTCACTCCAGAGGAAAATAAATGGCAGCAAAAGGTTTCTAAAGCTGGAAGGAAAACAAAGTCTCATGTTGAGAATTATAGTAGATAGTGTGTGGACATCACTAATAATAAGTGACATAAATGACAATATAATCCTAACTAGCGAACTGATAGTGTCCTTTAAGCAATCACAGTTAGACATAAAACTTTATCAAAGGATGCTGAATGTTTTTTTTTTATGTTTTTTCTCTAAAGAAACAACAAAACCATATTATTTAAGGCTGAGTTGTGGATTACAGTGATTTATTTCAATAATGTGACACGTTACAGAGCAGAGAGACATTGCAAAATAAAATAAATTGTACTTCAGTGGTCTACATTTGGAGATAAAATAACACAGAATAAATTCATAATAATACAATTCCTTTTTGGCTTCTGGGGCTTTGGGGCATTTTTGTTTTTTGTAAACAGTGGGCTGTAAAGCCTTTTCATATTGTAGCAGTGAATAAGGGCTCTAAATAAACTTCAACTTGAACTAATTGCCTGTCTGCCTGTTCTTCATCTGTTCATCAAAAATCATTCATGTCTTTTATCTGTGTCCTTTATCTACCTTGTTTCCATTTCTGAGCATGCTGAAAAGAAGCTCCAATATCTAAACATCCTTTGAGTGTAGTCAGACCATGCACTGCCATTTCAGTAGGATGGCAACAATCACAAATGTCACCCATTTTAAAATACTATCCCATAAATTGCTTCAGGCTGGCCCCAACTGTGATGACCGATTAAGCTGAAACTCGGGATTAATCAGCGAGAGCAAAATTGTGTTTAAAAATGGGCTCACGGTCTCACATTCGACACCTGGCATTAGAGATGCAGGCTGAGGTACAATAGAGGAGCTGAAAACTGAGTGTTTTGAGGTCAAAGTTAAGAGCTCTTGCCCAAAGCATGTGCTTCCCAGGTGCCACTTTGCACCTGTCAGCTCGCAGAGCTCGGAGGACATAGCTGCAAGGTGGGCTATGGGCGCTAAAAGGAACTCAAGCTGAGAACACACTGGGAGCTCGTGGGTGGCACGGTGGGATTGAATCAGCTCTGTATTTTTCTGTCACTACAATCCCCGCTGTCCACATTTCATAATCTCAATTTGGAACTGTAATGGGAGCACGCTCTCATCACGATCAAGATGATGTTGCTGCACCATGAGTGGTGCCAGCTCCATACCTGCTTATCCCAGCCGGCAGCATTTACACCGACGGTCCCAGTCACCAGTGTCAGCTGTAAGAGGGACCTCTCAACCATGGACCAAAGATGCCTTATTGTATGCATATCAGAGCAATAATAATATTTATTTTTATAGTACTTTTCAAACCAGAATTTACAAAGCTACTTTATAGGAAAAGAGCTGCAAAGCAATGAAATAACAAAGCAAAATAAAATGAGGGCGAGCTGACAAAACATGTCATGAGCATCAAGAAATTAATGAATAAAAATTGACTAGAAATAAAACTTAACAAAAAGGGCAGTTTAAAAGAAACTACTGAGGGGAATAGCTTAAAGTTGCGCTGTGACATTTAATCCAGCTCTTAAAAAGTGTTAACAATGACAAAAATGGCAAAAAAAAAGAAAGAAAAACCTTCTGAAGACTCTGGCTGGCCTGACAGCTAACAGAGAAGAAGAGGACATCATAGATGCCACCATTTCATGATGATCAGTGGAAGAAATTAGGTCAAAAGCAGCTCAGAACTGAGGCTCCTTTGAAACAGGAATTACAGGTGAAATTTTGATCTTGAAAATTGTTCAGATTTTTAATCAGGATTAATGTATTCAACTGCAGGTGAAAACTGATCTCAGAAATATTTTACAGGGATGGCAGCTGGCAGCTTGCCAAAAGCTTTAATTACCGGCCGACCGGTTGCAGACTTCCCCTTTCAATGAGCTCTGGAGCATTTCTTCAGGAAGAAGCTGCTGGGATGCCGAGCACCAGGAAACACATCAAGTGTGCCTTTTGCTTTATAAGTTGCATTTTATTACTCAGTAAAGCTGACCAAAATTTAAATGTATTATTGAGACCAGGTCATAATTCACTTCAGTAATTTGTGATTTGATAATGCTGGCTTTTGCACCTCTTTTTAAGTCACAAAAAATCAGTAAGAAATAGCATTATTTTGAACAAACCCTCTTGGGTGAATTGCCTCAGAACCATCGGCATTGTACAAAGCAAATTAAATCAAATCAAAGCAAAGTTTTCAGCTGATAATGTAGGATAGAGAGTAACTCTTGTTTCCAAAGGTCATGCCACCATTGTTAAGCCAGAGGGAACAAGAGTAGAGATGAGGTTGTCACGGTGAATGCTGGTGACTGGACCCAAATGCAGGAGCAATGGGCAGGCAACACAAACTTGAAGAAAACAACTACTAACAGACGCTGCTTATTGGCTGACTTGAAACAACGAGCTTAACACGAAGAAGATAAACCAACTGCAACACCAGGAAACGAGGGTGTGGCATGGAGCAACACAAGGGCAGGACTCATTCATTCATCTTCTTAACCGCTTATCCTCACTAGGGTCGCGGGGGGTTGCTGGAGCCTATCCCAGCGCTCATAGGGCGAAGGCAAGGAAACATCCTGGACAGGTCGCCAGTCCATCGCAGGGCAGACAGACAAACACTGACATTCACACACACAGTCATACCTAGGGGCAATTTAGCTTCTCCAATTCACCTAACCTGCATGTCTTTTGGACGGTGGGAGGAAACCGGAGTGCCCGGAGGAAACCCACGCAGACACGGGGAGAACATGCAAACTCCACACAGAAAGGACCTTGGGTGGGAATCGAACCCAGGACCTTCTTATTGTGAGGCGACAGTGCTAACCACTGCACCACCGTGCCGCCCTCAGGGCAGGACTAACAGTGCTAATACAAGCCAGGTGTGCAGGGGAAAATAAACCTGAGCAAGGCTACGGCAACACATGGGGAACACAAGAGGTAACAAACTGCCTAGAGGTCATGAAAAGCAGAGAAACTAAAGACACACAAGCCTAAGAACACCAAGGAAGAAAATATGCCCTGCTAAATTATTAACAGCAAAAACACAGGAAACCAAAACCCAGAGTCCAAAATACAGACTCCATGACAGATGCAGAGAGATGACACACACACACACACACACACACACACACACAAATACACAAATGTGGTCCATTTACCACACACACACAGCAGTCACACATGAACGTATACACTTACACACATCGTTCCATGCAGCACATAAGATTGACTCCCTAGCCTGGAAATAAGATGTACTGTAAAGCCTTAGTCCACTATGGCAGCAGCCTGATTGCTACCACTCCTTAAAGAATGTAAGCTTCAGTGATCCAATACTATGTCAAGTGAACTAAAGCACATTGCAAGGAGATGGTTCCACTCCCAGTTGACTTGGACATAAAATCCTGTAGGAGAATGGCTCTATAAAGTATTAATGAAGTGTGTCAGCCTGAGCTGTACCAAGAAGTCCCATACCTCAGGGGGTTCAAAACAATGATAGCTCAAATGCATGCACATTGGCAGGCACAAAGACCCAAAAAGAAAGAGAGAGAGAGAGAGACACACACACACACACACACACACACTCACACTCATCTATCTTACCTCCACCCCTAACGTCTGCCCTAAGAACCGTTTCCTCAACCTCAGAGGACAACAAGGCAGGCAGAGATCAAGCTACTGTGCTGACCAAGGCCTCCTCCTGCTGCTCCTCAGGCCCATACATCACCAAGGGGAAGGGCTCTTTAAAAAGTAATGAGCTAATAAAGTCTGGGAGTGTGGATAGAGGACAGATAGAGGAGTAGATATGGAGAGATGGAAAGGTCTGGAGGTTGAGTAGGGCAGGTCTAAACTGGGTTGCAACCAAAGTTTTTTTTTTTTTTTTTTTTTTTTTTCAAAATATGATGCATTAGATCAGAAAACTTTAATGGAAGTGGCATAATTTGCTAAAAGTTTCAGTAATAATGCAACAAACTTTTAGTGCCTTCCTTTAATGGAATGATTTTTTTTTTTTTTTTTTTTTGGTAAAATAAATTATGCAATGAATAGCAAAGGGATTAAATAATAGAGCAGGCTTGGTTTGCCCTATAAATGGCACAGTTCCATTATGCAATGGTTAAAAAGTGGCTTTGCTGTTGTCTATATAATATCTGCCCATCACAACCTCCAGAGATACTGCAGCTGTTTCAGTATCTATAACTTATCTCTCATGGTTGTATGACCTGCGCTTTAGAATATCACACAGTGCATTTTTTTTCCCATCTGACCAAGATCAGCCCTGACACTCAAGAGAGAATTTTCCAAAGATTTGTTAGTTTTTCTCATTGACTTTTTTGTGAGAATTGGGATTCCTATTTTATTCATTCAACCCAGCTGATGAAAAACACACCTAATTTCCATTTTCTTTTTTGCAACACTCGAAGTTTGCATAAAATTTTCTAGACAGCTGGATGAAAACAAAGCTATAGATGTGTGGCAGAGCGAGGGGGTGGGGTGTAGGGGGGTTGGGGGGTGTGGGGGGGTGGGGGCAGACATAAACACAAACTGAGAGCAAAGCTTAAACCGAGAAATACTCTTGGGGATAAAGTCTATCATATGTGCTGAGGAGACGAGCAGACTCAGTGCACTCTTCCAGTGATGCTTTCCTCTAAAATCTCTATGGAATTTGTAATTGTCAAGGTAAAAAAGACCTGATGCCACGAGGTGCCTCTGTTTTAGCCCTCTTCGTGGTTTAACTGATTTTACTTTGTTCACATCCTTTTTTTTTTTTTTGACATTTTCTGTGGGAAGACGTGGTGCATTATTTTTGCAGTGGACTGTCTTTGGATTGAACCATTTATGGAACATGCAAGTAAAGGCTCACAGCTTCACTCAGGTCACTAAATATATGTGTGTAGGAACCCAGTATAGACAGCTAGTGGTATTATGAAACACACTGTGATATAACCACCAAACAGCAACAACAAATATTCTCATGAGCTTTATGTTTAGGATAACTATAGATGAAGTGATGCTTTGCAATATTAAAAGCTCTCATCAACAACACACTCAACTGTGCAAATGAGTTGTTAATCAGTGAGGCAGCTCTCAAAAATACACACAACATGTGTATCATACACCACACTATGTTTATTTTAGACTAATATGAATTACTACAAAAGGTCTATGGGAAGAGCTGGGCTAAATGTCCATCTCTTCAACAGGACCTCAAGCAGGAACTACCGTATTTCACCAATTAATTGTCTGGGCGTTTAATATGCAAAATCGACTTGGACCCCGGGCGTTTAAAAGAACCAGGCGGCTATTCGCTGCAGGCCTTTATTTATTTTTGCACCAGGTCATTATCGTGATGACAGCTACTGTCCAACATATTTTCAGTCGGTCGATTTAATATTACGGTACACCCTTTTGTTCTAACGTTAGCTAGCGCTCTTATTTTGACAGAAAACGGAAGTGCCGCACTGTTATTGTGCGGCTAACTGTTTACTGCTGCAAAAATAAGGTGAATAGCCTTATTTTGGGTTACCTCATTATGATGCAAATAATCGCCCCAGCGGTTATTCGGGTGGGCGTTTAATACGCAAAATGCGTGCAGACCCCAGGCGTTTATAAGAACCCGGCGGCTATTTGCGGCCGGCCGATTAATTGGTGAAATACGGTAGTTTATTAAGGGATAATCAATGAGTAGGGGTGAAAAGGTGATATGAAGTGGAGGGTGGTCGGCCTCTGCGAAGTTCATAAAAATGGTTTAATGCAGGCCTACGAGTTGATCATCCTGCTTATACCATGGTCATTGACCAACAATATAAAGGAAAGAAGCGGAAACAACACTAAAGTACCATTGGTGTGGTTTTACTGCACGCCTGTCGGCCAATCAGAGAGGGGTATTCACCCAGACCACGGTATAAATGTTGTTGATGCCTCTAGCACTATTATTGTACTTTTAACAGCAACGAAAAATAAAGGGCATATTAGCATCTATAAACTCAAGAGTGGCTCCACAATATGGTCCAATACAGCTGTTTTGCAAAATGAACATTTCCCTCCCACCCACACACAAACAGTGTTTTAGGTCGCTCAAATGGACATTTTTTTCAAACTCCTTCTAAAGTGCAGAGCATTTTGCCTTCAGTTTCACTGTGGCACTTTGGACTGTGTGCCAGAAATAAAAGTGAAGAAACAGATGTGAACTATAAAGTGATTAACTATTATTGTTTATTCTGGTAATTGATGTATTATTGATATTCTTTGATGTACACTGATGACTTTATCACCAACGACTGAAAAATATACGTTAAAAACAAACAAACAAACAAACAAAAAAAAAAAACAACTGTAATAGTTTGGACACTGGACAAGCTCCTAGTTCTGTCAAATATATTTAAACTTTTGATCCAACCTAAAACAGGTCATTACATAAGACAAATTACTCTACTGGTAACAAAGAAAATGAGTTTTTTCATGCTGTCATCATTTGTCAACACTGGCTCGCACACAGCAGAAGTGATTTACTAAGAAGGTACAGTAATTATAATAATTAAAAAGCAGCAGTTTCAAGACCGTATAAAAATGACTTGATACGGAGTCATGATTTTCTTCTCATCAATCTAAATGTGATGTTGAAAGTTCTTAACAAATGGCACATTTAATTTCTCACTAAAATTCTAAATATGCTAAGCAAATTTGGATTACAGCAAAAAAAATGAAAAAAATAAATTAAAAAAGTCATTCCGTCTGCCCTGTCTTTATTTTCTCTCTCCACTGTTCGTCTAATAAAGCAGAAATGTCCAAAAATTAATCTAAAAAAGGAAAAAAAAAAGCATTGCAGATGAACTATCAGCTTCACATTTTTCAGTGGTGCTCAAGCAGACATTCAATTTATTGTTGATTTTTTTTAATGAGTAATGAATGTAACTAACACAATAAAGAAAAATGCAATCCATGGCTACAACTCCTGTGCCTGCAGGTCCCTCCTCTGCCATGCGTTACGTGTCAAGTTGGCTCGTTGTGCCACCAAATTCAGCTCAGCCTCTCTTTGCTTTACTTTGTAATGTTTGTAATGTCCCCTCTGAAAAAAGCACTATATTGTAATGTGCCATCTGACTTGTCCAAACAGCTGAAATGCATTTTCAGCATGCCAAATTTTTGCACCGCTATACTGTTTCTTGCCCTTGACAATACATTGCTGAATCTACATTGCTGCTGAGCTGTTGGTATAATATGTGATCTTTATTTAATAATAATAATAGATGGTGTAATAAGCCGTGTGTGTAATATGTCTCCTAACAGCCAGCCACTCAGAATGCCCTGGGAGGCTGCAGGCATGGCAGAATTGATGTTGCACTGGTTTAAATAAACCTCCCATTTTGGTGGTGTGCCACCCCTCCCACCTTTGTGCCAAGCCTGGTGTGCAAGCAGGAAAATACCACATGAACCAGCAAAGCGTGTTTCCAGGTCACCAAAATACCGACTCGTCACAACTCACGGCGCTGATTGCGACAGTCTTTGCGTATCCAAGTCTTATTGTCAGCTTTCAAATCAGGCCCGATGTCGGCTGTCTGAAGTGTGTCTATACTCTAAAATCAGTTTAAACCCCATTAGATTAGCACTCTGCACACGTGCCATATCTGAGAACAGAGTTTAAAATGACCTCAGCAGCTTCTGATACTTGCGTAATCTCCTCGCTTTCCATTTTCGAGATAGGTGGTGAGGCTGAGATGGAAGGAATGGCTGATGAGGAGTGTCTCAACAGGTTCTTTCAAGTCTGAACCAACAGCAGAGTCCTTAAGTCTGCCTGCTACCCTTTACAAGGAGAGGCTAATTGTCTGACCCTAAGAAATAGCGATTCCAGGAGTTAGAGAGATGGGAGTGGTGAAGACGCATCTTGAGCAATGTCACCTCTGTGGTTTGTGTTTCATTTCACAGACGAACACATTACAGAGTCATAAAAAGTGACACAACTTGTTGGCCTCGTTTGGAAGCCCTCATATTAAATTGGTGAATATTTTCTGGCCATCTCTACCTTCTTTATATTATAACAACAATGTACTGAAGGACACTTGTAGGCCATTCATCCCACTTATCGGCTATAGCAAGTACAAAACTGTTAATTGTGCTATTTTGTGCAAACTTAATGTCAGTGAAATAATGTATCTAGTCCTTCTTATTTAGAGCAATTTCCAGCAGAAATTACTTTTTTGTAACACTGTGTGGTCACCACATTCCTTAATCTCAGTGTAATTACAATGTGTCCTATTATTAATAGGAAAATATGGACATTTTGAAAATAAGAATGAGTTGACAAATGAATTTGAGACACTGTGAAGTATCAGCTCACAAGCTTGCAGGCCATCACTTCCCTTTCTGAGGCTCATGTCTTTACAAGGTAGCGAGGCTTTCACTTTCAGCTGGCATCAAAGATGGAATATAGGACTTTTACCACTAATAAATAAATAATTACTCATGACTGGCTGCCAAAAAAGGTATCAAATGACAAGTAATTTTATTCATCTGGATCGTGGACTCAGGTTGCACAGTACTAATTTGCAGTATTAGGATCTTTGGAGACGTTCTCCTTCGACTGGTATTGATGTTTTTGACTGGGTGGGATGAATGCTGGTTGGGTGGCTACCTAGTTAGCATGCTGGCCTATCCAAAGAGATATGGTAATGACACTATAGGCTGCTGTGACTGTCAAATTGCAATATTCACAACACCATAACCAATGCTGTTACCTCATTTCATTACAGAGGTGACAGTCATTGAATGTTAGGGTTTTACTGGCTGCTCTTAGTCTGAAATTGAAATCTGTAGTCATTTCAAACACTTACTGCTGCCAGAGGAGGAGACAAAGAAGGGAACTACTATACTATACATACATACAATAATATATGTTGAAATCAGTGAAAATGATGCACACATGTATTGAAGGGGAAACAGACAGTCAACTACGTATCAAGTCCAGCAAGTGAGTAATGAAATTGTTATGTTCAACAATAGCCGTTATTGTATTACAGTGTATTTACAAAAAAAAGAAAAGAAAAAAAAATACCATACATTAAATGTTTCTTTGCTATTATTATACAGTATAAACCCTGTTGAACCACAAATGGCCAAAAATAGATAACTAATGGATCCCCACAAAGAATAAAAACATGAGATCTCAGGAAAACTTTCAAAATTCAAATAAGAAATAAAACAAGCAAAATGAAATCAAAGGTAAAAGTCCTACTGGCCTCTTTTCCAATGAAGCATCTAACAACAATGAAGCGTGGAGATGAAGATGTGTCTTTTGGAGATGTGGATGAATGACGGCAGATGAGACACTCGAGTCCCAACTGAAGAGCTCTCCAAAAAAAAAAAAAAAAAAAAACAATCTTTTAACAACGAGCAGGACAGTTACTCATCACCGGTCCATCTTAAATGTCCAATGTCCTTTAATGTAGTTTCAGCTCTACAATGTCTTCTTATGTTTTCCATTAAGTTATAAATAGTGCAGGTGTTATAGTCATGCAATTCACAGTGCAGTCAGTATTTCACAGTGCAGCTTGTTCCACAGCTTGTTCCAAAATGCTTGTATTTTCCCATGAAGATGTAATCTACTTATGGCAATAGTCTCAGCTCGGCGGGCCATTTCAATATCCCCAGGACAGTCTGCAGTAAATATTTCCTGTCCTCTAGTCTGCACTGGGTAGCTGTGAACTTGTGGCATGAAAACAGAGTACTTATAAATGGCCTTTGTTAGTTAGTCTGAATGTTTTGTTCTCTGAGCAGAATTTACTGCACATGACAAAATGTTCCTTGTGATATGAGCCTTCAAAATATAAAGTAAATATAAAGTAGCAGGTTCACTGGGATTTCATCAGTGTCATCTTACTCAAAAATGGGAGAAATGGCTTCAATCTCGCCTTGAGGCTTGCAGGGGTCATCTTGTCAACATGAGATATCCATCACTGCTACACACACATTATTGCATTGACTTACATTTTCTGTTAGCGCATTTGACACGAGAGGCAAAACAACACGTAGCGTGGGCAACATCTTGCATAGCATGCCTTTTAATTAGATGTGCTATGCATCAACAATTCACACTGTTTTACTTTCAAGAACTAGATACAATGAATCAATTCTGTTTTCTGGAGTTATCCTTTGTGACTAAATAATTTCATCATTAATTAAACAAAACGGGGAAAATATCAGTTGATTGAATCTGAAGTGAGATTTTAGAAATCACAATAGAAAAACAACTTATTTTTTGGTTTTTGGTGGTGGGGCGTCAAGCCAAGTAGATATTGAAGGGTTTTTTTTGCCTCATTTAATACACTTTAGTACACATGGGCACCATTAGTTGCACGAAGCACATCAAGACGGTACTCAATTTCTTGCCATGCTGTAGTATAGCCTCATCAATGGTGGCAATGGCATCAGTGATCTTTTGCTTCAGGTCGTTGATGTCCAATGTGATTAAAAACTTTGATAACCACTGAGTACACAGAACAAATCTGATTAACATATCTCATCAATTGCTTTTGTAATAGATTTTTTAAATTGTTAGAGTCTTTGTGGACATCTTGTACTTTTAGTTAAAAGGTTACTGAATGGGTCGTGTTGCCTCATGTGGTGTTAAAAGGCTTCACAAGCTGATCATTGTGTAAGATCATGAACTCTGCCTGCTGCTCCAACCGAGTAGCCACAAACACAGCCATGCTGGAAGTTCAGCTGCCTGACACTTAAGAGTGTTTCACAATAACTTCACTTCTCTACACTGCCTTCATTAGAAAATGGGAGTAGCTTTAACACAGTGCAGGACAGTCGTCATTCTGGCAAGGAATCCCACAGAAAAATGTCAGGAAAAGTACTTCTCTTCTTCTATTAAATAAATGATTTAAAATTAAATCACCCAGAAGAGTGAATGCTAAATGAATAATACTGATGATGACTGAAACGTTAATGAGGCAAAAGTAAACACAGTTAAGGCGTTTTATATATTTTTTTGACAGTTTTGAGGCATATTTAAAGCTATAATATGCAGCTTTTCACCTTCAGTCAGTTAAGTATTGTTTTTCTCACCGTCCTCCCTCTCAGTAGGTCAAGTTTGGTCTTACTGTCATACTGTCATACTACATCGTAATGTAAAAGCCTCTTCAGGTGAGGGATTTAGGCATGGACACACAGGGCCATTGACTGATGATAAATATTACACTTATTGCTGTGTTAAGGTACATAAAAAAAAGTTGTATACCAGTTTTGACTTTGAGTTATAACCTACCATGAACTGTGTTGCCCAAACTAAGTAAGAACATAAATATACACAACAAGTTATATGTGTATTATCAACTAAGTGTAATTTTAAAAGTATTGGTAATATAATAAGGCAGACATAGGTAGCTTTAAATTCATGTTTTTACTACTAACTTATCAGGGAAAATGATGTGAACACAGAAATTTTGTCAAAGTTAGTATATCCAACTCCATTTTTATAGATAGTTATTTTCTACACAAATTATGTAGTGCTGTTCACATGAAAAACTATTCACAATTAGAAAAGCCGATACTTTTTTTCATAATTCTATGTCAAGATATATGACACCAACATCAACAAAGTGAGTACATGAGTTCAGAGTTTTGAAATTTTGCATTTTATAAACTGCCTATGTATTTTGTAGACCAGGATACTAGAGAGATAATGAGGATTGATTTGATAAAGATATGTCAAACAGAGACATCACTGAGGGAGGAGAGTGAGTGTCAGCCATGCAGACTTTTACAAGTTGTCGTAGACAGACTTTCGTAAACCAGGCGTGCGTTAAAGGGTTTTAATGCTCCTGATGCAAAGAGGAGGACCGTTGCCTCTATAGAGAGCTTTTAATGGGCTTGCTGCCATTTCATTTTGTTGCCATGGTTACATGGGGTGGTTCACAGCCTTACGGCCAGTGTGTGAATTAAGAGCAGCGATTAGACTTGAGCTGGACTACGTGCGCATTACACGCTTTTAAAGCACACCCTCCAGCTAGTCAGCAATGAGTATTCACCCAGACCATGGTATAAAATCCTAATTTTTCACTTTATAAAATTATTTCACGGAAAGATAGGTTGACTCTGATTTAAAAAGTCTTTATACAAGCCACCTTATACAAGGGCATCGCTTTTGTCTTTGATCTGTCATTGATGATAATTGACGAAACCGATGAAAATGCCATTCTGATATTTCTTAATAAATGAAATTTGATGACATCTCGATATGAGTTCTTAAAAATATGCAGAGGCATTCCTAGGCCTCTGTTCTTTCATGCAAAACAAATTGCATTGTAATGTAATTCAGCCAAGGTTACCCATCTTATTAATTAATAATCAAGTCTGATGGATAAAATATGAATAAGTAAGATGCATGCTCAGAGAAGCAATTAAGCATAGGATTTTTGGCAACTATCACAGTATTGCTGCAAGCCAAATCAACAAATTAACATTTGAGTTTTGTTTGCATGGGTTTCCAAGGGCTTTTCTCCTCATGTATCCTTCAGTCAAACATATAAATTCTCTGGTTATACGCAATCTGCGCTGCTCTGGTGGAAGAGTCTGCTTGCTGCTGTAGGGTGATGTCTGTACGTTCCAGAAGGAATGTGAATACAGTGTGGGAGTTTATCAGATAAATATTGGACTTTTCAGACCCACAGTACAAATGTTTGAATACAACACACTTGGATTATGCAGAGAAAGTTTAGTCCCAGTTTTACCCCCCATCAGCTGTCATTTATGCAATGGAGGGTTCAGTTCTGTGGAACATCACCGCTTGCCAATAACAACCAGCCCAAGGCCTTCACTGAGCACAGGCCCGCTCCCTTTGACCTCTCTACATGAGGAAGTCATGTGAGGGATTTCTTTGACCCGTGTCAGGTTGCACACAGGGCCAAACATGATGTGCCACCACCACTCTGCTTGATATTATCTGATATGCCTGTGGTTCAAACTCTCACAGGGAAGTAAGGAACATGGCAAACTGCACTTTGGGGATTTTTTTCATCAGTCTTTAATATCATCCCGACAGGAGTCCTTTATTAATGCTGCTATGGACCTCCTGAATGTCGAGTGACAGTGGAGGAAGACAGTGGTTGTCCTTTGATCATGATGTCAGTGACTGTGGTGGCAGTGGCATTTGTGATGACGATGATGATGGTGTTTGGCTGATATCGCATGCCTGAAACTCTGTATTGATGAATGTGACACTCTCTGGTCTCTGGTTGTCACGTGTGTCAGTCTCATTGTCCTATGTCATGTTTGTAATACTTGCTGCACAACCAATTACCCACTGAGACAAATAAAGTAAGAGCTTGAACTTATAGACTATAGTTTTTTTTGTTTTGTTTTGTTTTGTTTTGTTTTTGTATATAAAGATATACACATTCAACATCAGGGATACTCATCTTTTGCAAAATGACAGGAGGACAGGGGCCAGTTAATAAACAAACACTAATAATATTCATCAGATAAAATGAATAAACATTAAAAGCCCCACAACATTAACTGACTTATTCATTTATCAACTAAATTAACTTACAAGGATTGACAGTTGGCTTATATGACAGATAAATCACAGGTTTTACTGCATTCAACAGCTGCAACTGCATTTTAGTTCTTAATGCTTTGGTTACATTTGAACGAGTTTATGCAACATTAAACATATAGCGGGAACCTCTTCCATCATGGAATCACTCAAATGTTATAAACAGAAACCGTAAACATAAACTTTTCCCACCAGGGACAGCATGGAAAGCAAATTCAAGCTCTTACCATGAAATACACATGTATGGGATTATCCTAATTTCTGCATAACATTTGCCGTCCTCAATCATCTATACCAAGCGGCAAAACCGGTCTCAGGCGCTCAAAGCCGGTCAAGTGCACGTGAACTTTTTGCAGAAATTAAGAGTCACTGCTTCTGCACGCTGCACAAATTGCTGATAGGCTAATATGCAACTTCTCAAGTAACACCCAGGAGACATTGCTGACCATTTACTCGCTGATATTTATCATCACTGTTAATTAGAAAATAGTCAGTGGGCCACTCAGCATCATATGGGGGGGCCTAGTGATACTCAACATAAATTCTAGATGAACTTTAAACCAAAATATTGCACCAGCAAGGCACCAGTCAAACATTTAGGCAGCAGTCTCCAATCCACAGACCATGTAGCAGCCTTCAGTACAGCGATATAGCACCCAGACTGTAATGTTACGAATAAAGTCTGAAAATCTGATAACTTTGACCCTGCTTACGGGTCCAGACGTTGTGCCAGTCATTACCTGTGATTACGTGTACTCTTGAGAGGCAAAGAGAGCAAAATTCATTTCATATTAGAATAATGATGGTGTTCAGATTTCATTCCAGTTTTGGTAATTTTCTTTGTCAGAGCAATTATGTTACACTCTGGTTCTGACATTTTCAGGTAGCATGAAGCTGAATTGCAACCCTAAAAGATCTTAGAGACTTTTTATTGGAACTGATCAAAAATGAAGTAGCTGTCAGAGCTGTGTCGCCGAGGCGAGCTAGAGGTGAGTGTAGAAGAGCATCAGGGAGTGGAGACGTGTATCCAATTTGCCACTCTGCCTCGCTACTGATGGAATTATAAAGTGGTGTGATGTTGTGAAATCTTATGAATAAGTCATGCTGCTTTTTGAAACTGAGGCCCTGTGTATAATCCTCAGATGAAACAACATCTTAACTGCCCTGCAGAAGAATTCAGTGCAAGACACGTTGCAACAGATAGAAAACTGTGACATCGGAAATAGGAACTATTGTCCCGATCCATATTTCACTCGCACCCTAACAACGAATGTCCGCTGATGAAACTAAAAATGTTCTTTAAAGTTACTCCCACTGGCCCAAGTTTGTCCTATTGTTTATTGGCACTCTTTCAGCTTGTCAGAACATCCAGTCTACTGTGACAAACTAATTTAACTGAAATTAACACTTTACAGTATTTTCCTCAAAGAAAATATGTGTGTGTAAATCTGTATAGCGATACAGCCTAATTCAAACTCTTGAGGGATGGCACACATAACGTTTCAGCCACCTGTAATGGAAATACACACACACACACACACACACACACACACACACACACACACACACACACACACAAACACACATATTATATATATTTCCTTTTTTTGCTGTTTTTGAATAACACAGGAATGACTGAAAAGGAATGGTTGTGTGTTCCAGAGCAAAGAGTTTGCATTTTTCTCACTGCCACCTCATTAGCAATGTGCTACAACATTACATGTGAGGTAATGAGCCAAAGTATTATGTAGTTTCCCCTATTTCCCTCAAACTGGCTCTAGACATCAGGGAGGGAGCCTTTCATTGTCCATTAGAAATGCAGGGTGGAAGGCAGAAAGAAAATCACAATACCTCAATCTTCACCAGAAAAAAAAATGCCTTTAGATTTTCCACTTACCTGATACAAAACACAATCCATTTGATCATTATCAGTGGAGGAGAATGCGTCCCATTTCATGCTGAACAATCCTTCCTTATATTACAAGGCTACCTCTTGGAGAAATTACTTAGGAATATAAGTTTGACTTTTATTTCTCTAAAGTAATGAAGATTAATGCACTTTAATATCACTTCACATATGGGTAAGACTATTGGAGAGAGCTTTGGTGTGTTAACACTTGTGCAGTGCTGTGGAGAACAGAGTCTGATGTCTCTCACAAGAGTTGACTCAATCTTTGGACAGATTTTTATTAACTCACATCCCTGTCTAGGCAGTTACACAAAAAGTGTTTCCTGGAAACATTCATGTTAGCTGCCAACTAGTGGAGTCTGGAAGCAGCAGGTTGGAAATGACAGCAGCCCATGTGGAAATTAGCTGAATCATGCTGCTGTTATTTGGAGTCTCCAAACTATTTTTTTTTTGCCACTCAGACATATGCCACAAAGACCCGCAGAAATAAGCACTTCAGGGAATATTACAGCATCTGACAGCGTATAGTAAGGGGAGCGAAAGAAAGAGAGAACAAATCAGTGTGACATTTATTCCTCGCGACAACAGAATCTGCTCATCTTCAAAAGACAGTTGAATGTCATGGTCTGTGCACACCGGGATTATTGCAGTTTTGTATTTTTCATCAGTTGTTATTTTTATTTTGTTTTATTTTATTTATTTTTTTGTTCTCAATATAGTTTCAGTTAGTTTGCAGGGTGGATTTACTCTTTTCAATTTAGTTTTTATTGTTTACAAATTTTAAAGTTTAGTTTTTAGTTTCAGGACTAGTTTTAGTTTGTTATTTCATCACAACATGGTGATGTTTGTCCGGAACAAGATTTAAGAAGTTCACAATAGATATTACATTCCAAAGGCAACACTTTGTGAAGGCAGCTGACTCCCAGTCATGTCGACGTCCCAGTCTCCTCGTGCTTGTTGTGCTGATTAATGTGACCAAACTGTCAAAAACTAAAGACAGATTCTATATATGTTTCATTTTATTTTAGTTAGTTTTGTACACAATATTGTTTGAATTAGTTTTTGTATTTTTTTTCTAGAGTCTAATTTTTATTTGTATTTCAGTTAACTAAAATGTTTTTCCCACACCTAGTTTTAGTTTTTTAGTTTAGTTTTAGTTAAATATAATAAGCTTAGTGCACTCATAAGCATGATGCAAATGAACAGCAATGAACTGTGACATTAAGAACAAGTCTTGCATGCACATTCAGAGCTTTCTTCCAATTTCTTCATATGCTTGGCCGGCTGCAGAACAACCCAGAATATAAATCCCAGTATTCCCTAGTCCTTATATTCCCTATCCACTGAGACGGGTCACAAAATAAACAAATGCTGCTTACACTATGCCAGAGAAAATAAAAATCTGGAAAATCTTTAAAGTCCTTTAATTTCTTAGCATTGCTTTTATATTTGAGCACCCACTACATCAGTGAGTATGTTTACGTACACACTAATAGTTCAGTCTAACAGTAACAATTCTCAAATTCTCTAATTACTTAATTAGGGCCCTCGCCTCTCTGGAAGAGGGCCCTATTGTATCTGTAATGTTTTGTTTTTGCTCAAAAACTCACCAAAATCGGCATGTACACCAGGTCTGGTGAAAAATTCGATAAAATCAAAAATCGGACGCCCTAAGTGCAAAAATGGGCTTGCTAGCGCCACCTAGGGACGCAAAGGCAGCCGCTGCGGCCCTCAGGAATGTGATAGAAAGACCAAACCAAAGCCGAAACGTAGAGCTCATCAAGCCCGACATTTTTCGTGATTGACCACCCCACCTAAAACCAACTGGAAGTCTGCAATTTGCATTTCAAAGTCACGTTTTTGCACAAATTTTCAATACTCACACTCCTCCCAGGGCGTAAATGGAATTAGCTTGAAAATTTAATACATGACAGAGGAGACAGTGCTTAACAAACGATCTGAAGGAATTATTATCATTTTGAACCGTTTGGATTTTATAAGCCCTCAAAGTCAGTGTCCACAACCAGCGCCTCCACTTTTCTCATGGACTCTGGTGTGAATAAGCTGGCACTTGGCCTGACACTTGGCACTAATTAGGCCCCAGCAGTCCAAAGTAAAAGTCTGACAGCTTCCAAACCTATGCAGATGGAAAGAGGACGAAAGTTCCAACAAAAATATGATGTTTTGGTGTGGATTGGAAAAAGTTTGTGGCCGCTGTGAAGACTTGTTTAACAGGTTTGGACCCTGGTGTGTCTGCTCTGCTCTGCTCTATAGACACAGCTGCAGCTGCCTGCCCCTCCTCCCACACAGCCCCATGGTCAAGAGTGAATGGCATCAGAAACAACTCTCAAACTCAAACTCAAGCTAAGGGCGACATCTGCTGGAGGAACACCGCTAGCAACAGGGCCAGAACTGTGTGTGTGTGTGTGTGTGTGTGTGTGTGTGTGTGTGTGTGTGTGCGTGCGAGTGATATAGTGAGTGATATAGTAAGTAATTACTATTCAAAGTAACATACCCGACATTGACAATGGTAGATGAAACTTGACAGCAATATCCACATTGCAACAGCAATGCAAAATGTGTACATTAATAAGAGGATTTAAGAGAAGACAAAAGTAATCATAAAATTACTTTCCCTAGTACTTGAATTGCTCTTATGCAGCAGTGATTGAATAGTAAGCAAAATTACTTTTTTCAGAAGAAAGTTATTTTAACTTATGATTTGTGTGTAATTGGTCCCAACACTTGTAATGAGTAGTATGAAACACAACTGTGTGCTGTCATGACCAGCAAATATAATCTCTTTTTAAAGGATACACATAGTCATACATGTCAGCAAATCAACATGTTTATTTTAAATTTACAAAAAGTGCACCTAGGAAAGAATAACAAGAGTTTTTTGCTTACAATTTAAAAAAGTGCACACCAAAAAAAAAAAAAAAATGTTGCTTGATGCTCTCACGCATCAAGGTGACGACTGAGGTGGTGGAGTGTCTCTGTTGTTCACATCTACGACAGACAAGCAATTGAAAGAATTAGTTTTGTCAGGTAGCAATTTCACTGACATGCTCAAACACAATGCAATGTAAATGCAGCACACTAATGCATGAAACCCACCATTTGACGACACTTCTTGTAACACGTCTGCTTCAGTTGCCTCAGCAGTTGCCTGCATTTCTGCATCACTGATGTCTGCAAAAAACAATAATATAATGATGGTTACATGACAGTCCTTGTTTCTTTTTGCACCAAATTCACATACATTGTCAATGATTATTTTCATATTCATGTTATGTACCATTTGAAGGAGTGGCATGAAGGAGTGGGTTGTTGTTGGTTACCAGATCCCTCAGCTTGCGGTTTCTCTCTGTGGCAGCGTTTAGTTGGTGCGTGAGGCGATCAAATAGATTCATGACTTGGTGGGATGTGGCCATGGTCCGGTTGTACAGCTCTTCTCGGGATAAAGATGTGTCACTGAATGCATACTGCAACATACACAACACAGAAGCTATTATTAGATACTAGTTAGAGTAAGAACAATATATGTAGAAAAAAATCATGACAAGGGCAACTTCACATATAGCTGTCAGTATTTACAGTTAGGAGTTGGAGTGCCCGGCAGACATCTTGGACTTCGGGGTCGTCGGGAAAGGGAAACTCGGTTGGGAAACTGTTGTATTCCATCTGTTGACAACACAAGGCATTCAAGTCACTATTCATCAGGTAGACAAGGCTTGACATTGTTGTGGGTGTGATGTGTAGTGGCAACAAAGTGGTACGAAAGATTGTAAAACATAGTGGAGTGCCCTTTCCACAAACAGACGTGGTTGTGAAAAGAAAAAAAATTTTGAAACCAACGATTGCTGAGGTTGATTTATCCTGATTGTGTTAAAGATTTTGTCACTAAAGGAAAAAAAGTTAGAAGGAAATTCGTAAGATTAATATGCAATCCAGGTTGTCATGTGAGAAATAGCAAAATATGGTAAGAGAATCAGATTGATGGATGTAATGTGTTCTGCTTGTGTTTTATTTTTCAGGGTTTTTTTTTTTTTTTTTTTTTTTCAAAGCTAATACTTTTTTCATTGTGTATTTGAGTTGCCAGAATGTCAATGTCAGTCTTAGCTTCCTTTTAGTGCCTCATACTCTGACGTAATACTACAGGTACATGGTTTGCAACATTAATGGTAACATTTACTGTAGATCTAAGTAGACTTTAGAGACTCACCAAGGTCTAACTACAATGAGATTTGGGGCCCTATCTTGTGCCACCCGCTATCCGCTGCCACGACCCGCTACCCGCAAATTGCGGATTTAGGAACCTCCGCTATCCCTAAACGGTATCTTGCGCCACCCGCTACCCGCTCTCCGTTATGCCGACTGCATCATTTGCGCCTGGAGGTGCGTCGTGGGCGTGTTTCATGCGCTATCCCTAAAGTTGCTATCTTGCGCACACACTTTAGGGAAAGCGGATAGCGGGTGGTCCTTACCACCCGCTATCCGCTATCCCTAAAGTTTGGGCTGTTAGGAGAGCGCGCCCAGGCGGCTTCAATGCGCGCCCCGACGGAGCCTCGCCACACACACGGTCGGACTGATACCGGGACGCCGCCGGAATGGACTGAGTATATTACTCATATAGAGTGTTTAGAGGAAAGACTGTTTTAATTGGACACTTACGCCAGCACGTTTTATTGTTTTATCATAAGCCAGCAGCTGTGCTATATTTTTATTTTTAATATTTTATTTGCCCAATCTACCTTGTCAATAAATTAGTTTACACATAGTTCCACCTCTGCCTCTGTGTGTGTGTGGTGTGGCCCGGGGATTTTACTCAATCAGTACAACCTTGTGACACGTCCACATGTGGCTCCACCTCCCGAATTAACTCGCCTATAATATAATATATCATATGTATATGAAGCCACCTTGCTTTAGCCTCAGTAGAAGCCCTGAGAAAATCTCCCTCCCTCTCTCCATCGCGGGTTTAGGATTTAGGATTTAGGATAGCGCATCCTGCCCTTAAAGGCAATGGCACCTGGCACACTGATTGGTTTAACTGGCATAACGCCCAAAACACACCTATGCATAATATAGCGGGTAGCGGAGGTGTTTTGCGGATAGCGGGAGGTGCACAAGATAGCAACTTTTACGGGGGAACGCCTCTTCCTAAATCCTAAATCCGCAAATAGCGGGTTTAGGGAGTCTGGCGCAAGATAGGGCCCCTACAGCATTATTTAAGGCACTTTTGTGGGTTGGCCATGCCCTGTAAGGGGGCGTGAACCAAAGGTGCAACCATTCAGACACAGCAAATTGCTACAAGGGCGGAAACACATATGCACAAGTCTCACAAACCACTCCTAAATGGGTGGGAGTATGCTAAACCAGCATAACTGTTACTAATACACAAACTTGCATTGTACTTGTGTAATAAATAAAACACATCAGATTTACAACAAATCATGTATTTTTGGCTAAATGTATTGTAATTGTATTGTATTTAGTACACTGCATGTTTAGTTTTATGGAGAGATGTTAGTGCACTTCTGTAGATGGTAAAATATAATCTGACATTTACTCTTAAACAGTCTGTTCTTGATAGTTGTCAGTCATGTAACATTGCCATAATTGTTTTTGCCATTATATACAGATTTATTTTTAAGGTTTATACTTGTGATAATGTATTAGTGAAAGAATTTGTGTGTTTTCTATGTGTCACTATTGTTTTTAGAGTTTATGAATCAGCAGCTAACATCTTGAGATTCTCTTGGTATTCATGACACTACATAACACAAGTGTGTGGTAATATTTTATATATCATTTTATAACATAATCTACTGATATTGGTGATACAGCAGTCTAAATCAGTGAGCTTTTTGAAGGTTATTAAAAGAGGCTATAGCAGTGAATGATATTATGGCCAGGCTGGTTTTTTTTTTTTTTTTTTTTTTGATTATTGAGGATGATATTTACACATGTGTTTTGTGATGCACTGTTGAAGGAACAGAAGTGACATAAATTCACATTTAACACAATGTTTTGAAGGGTTAATGTGAGCAGATCTGCAGTGTTTAAGTGAATTGTAAAACATTTTTAATGGTGTTCTGTTTTGAGTGATTGTTGGTGGGGCTGTCGTGTGGCCAACACTAGTTTTTCAAGAATCTTCTTTTGTTTTCTGCATTTAGCCCAACTGTATAGGTGTGCTAATGAGCATCAGGGGGTTGGGCCTGGGCCTGGTTGCTTGAATGTGTTTTGGGAAGCTGCCAGACAGCCATCCACACATGTGCAAATGAGCATACAGGTGAAGGCTGGTCACCCATCAGTTGCATTGTGGAGTACAATAAAACACATATAGAATTGAAGCAGATTTACAGATCTTGTGCAAAGGAGCATACAGTTTTTAAGGTGCCCTATTGTTGCCCCCCACCCCCTGAAACTAATGTACACTTGCATCATTCAGCCCATCTTTTTGTACTGTTCACTTTGCTTTTACAACATGCTGTCTACCACTAACAGGAACTAACTGGTAAAAAATCACACACAATGTGGCCAAGATCACCAGCCATCCCACACTTAGCTTTATTGAGCTCAACCACAGAGCAGTCATATGCCTTGTACGAACAGTAACGAACGACCCTGAGTATGTCTCACCAACAATTCATACTGCTGCCGTCTAATCACAGATACAGGACTCTGAGATGGTGACGGGCATGGTACAGCAGAGCCTTGTCCTTGTCGCCATCTCAGCACTCAACAGCAGTTAACAACAAGCTGAAGTGTTTTTTGTTGTTCAGTGTTTGGTGGTGCTGTGTTTGTGCTTTGTTTGTATTTATATGTTGTTGGTGTCTGGTGACTAAGTATTTTGTATGTACTTATATATTGCTTAGTATTGGTGTTTTTTTTTTTTTTTTTTTTTTTTTTTTGGTTGTGACAGTCTGTGGAAACGATTCCCTTTGGCACAATAAAGGTTATCTATCTATCTATCTATCTATCTATCTATCTATCTATCTATCTATCTATCTATCTATCTATCTATCTCGGAGGCATAACAAAATCTTTACATCTAGATTTCTGATTCAATTTATCGGGGTGTGTAAAAACCACAGATTATTTTGTAATTCTACAACTGTCATGGTCACTAGATTCAGTGATCCTGATGCATTTACTACAACTAACTACCGGAGCATGACGGCATCTCCAGCTCTCTGGCAGGTTTGCAAAAGCAAAAGCTGCTGTTCTGTGTTCTGCAATAGTGTGAAAGGAGTGAAGAAATACAAAGAAAAGCAGAAAAAAAGTTTTGATGTGTGCATGAGGGCAAGAATGGAGAGGCTGTGCTGAGCAAGCTGATTGATAAATCGGCAAATCTTCAGCTTTACTATTAATTATTAAAAATGTTATAGTCGTAGTAAATATTATTTCAAAGTTTCATTCATCAAATGGTGTTCGGTCTGCATGGGTTTCCAAGACACTACAAACTAAACTGACAAAAGCAGAGAAAAAGAACAAAAATAGTGCACATCCATACATGTCAAACCTTGTCAAACCAAATATGAACTGCACTTAAAGAAGAAACCCAGATCCCAAAAAAAGAAACCACCTTCCCTTACATTATTCAACAGAACACAGGCCTGCTCCTCAGCGGTGCTTCCAGACATCACAGCTGCAAAACAGAACGCCTTCAACAGATCAAACATAAAGCACCGTCTTACATTGTTGGTAAGCCTTTAACACAAATCGAGCTAAATTAAACACGCTGGCATTGGAGCCTGCATTCATAAGACATAAAGAACAAATCTTAACACTCTGCGGGCATTTTAAGGGAAAAGCCTCTCTCAGATGATGATGTAATGGACAATAAAACAAAAAGTGGATTTAATTTTTAACCTCTCCCAGATCACACTGGTGAAACTTTCTATCCTCCTCTGGAACTGAGTGAAAGGATCCAGTTTCCACCAATTTTGTTTGAAATTTTTGATTTCACATATTATTTTGTAGTGTCCCGTAGAATATCAAAGATCTTGAAATTTTCTGCATGGAGGAGAAGTCCAAGATCCCTCCAAAAGTTTTCTCAGGCTTTGTCAGAAAAAATAAAGTACAACTCGTCTTTCGTCTTTTAAACAATTATGATAAAATAAAAGTGGACAGCTCCCTCATATGTTCAAAATATGACTAATTTTATGCGTTATTAATTGTCTATAGTCAATTTGCTTACTTTCTTTAAGGCTGCCAGTATTTCTGAAGTTGACTGTATATCTATACTCTCGACAGCACTCTCGGACAGTGAGGGGTTTTTCCTCCTCTGGAGTCAGAGGAGGCACGTGTGGCTGCCATCCCTGATCATCTTTTGTTATACTGGCAAACTCTCACCATTTGTGGCAGAGATCCTCTGGCATTCCTGCCAAACTGCATTAAACCTGCAGATGATGTCTTCTAGATATTTTGTTTGTTTGTTTTCTTCTACATGGAAGATATCATTTTTGAATCTGGAAAATAAATCTTCCTTTTCACTTTGGACTTCCAGTTTGAAAAGTGAGGCTTCCTTGACATTGTTAGTTCCACAAAGTTGAACAGCACATCTCACTGAGGCTGACACAGATTTACACAGGGAAGCTCATCAGCAGAAATGAGCAAGGAGTGGATCATCACTCCGCACACCTCTGGACCGTTCCTTATCTACTCCCTTGCCAGTCATGCTCAACCTTTATATCAATTATCATGAGTGGATTCACATGACACTGTCATTACCTTGGTTACATTTCTTTTATCGTGGTCAGTGATGCATGGACTGGTACTAGGGCAAATGCTCTAATCATACATTAGATGACTGTTACAATAAAAAAGCAGATATACTTCCGAAATGACATGAATTCTCAGTGACACCCATTCCTGATGTGGCTAAGTGGCCAAGTCAAACAGTGGGAGGGCTGTATGAAGTGTGGCTGCCCCACGAATGAGAATATTCAGTTTTAATCTACTACGTAAAGTGTCTAACACATTCAGTTTTTCTTTTTGCTAACATTACTGCTAATGATCAAATGCACAAACTGAAAGTTGACTCTGATGGTGGCACTCAAGGAAAGGCCATGAGGTCACCATAGCCAAAAGAAGTCTTCCTCTCCTCATTTGCATACGGCAAATTTAAAAAGATAAAAAAAAAAAAAAAAAAAGTTTCCAGTGATCATGTTCACAGCCAGGATCTGCAGTGATGGTCAGGGCAAATCCATAATATCCTTGATCTGTCATTTAAGGGATATAATAATGTGAAATAAATAGTAAATATATAGGCTACTTATAGCAAACTCTTTATGTTGGGAATTTAATTTGAAAAGTGATGAAGCCCCAAGAAAATGATGTTGATTGGATGAATATACAGTTATGTTTCCATCACATAATATTGAGCTGGTTCATGCCCACGGCGTGTAATTTGTAATTTGTGTTTCTCATTTATGGTAGTTTCACAATCTCTAGTCAGACTGTGTTGCACAGAAACAGCAAAAATGAGGGCAAATTCAGAATGAATTGCCTAATGGAGTGGAAACAGAGTAGCTAATGAGTCTATTAGAATATAAGGCTAGTTACGTTGCCAATTTGTATTTTTGTATATAAGCCTTGCATTAAATACAGTGTACACCAAGCCTTAGGGATACTTTCATGCCAGGATCTGAAACTGGCTGTTGAATGAGACATTACATCTTTTGGATGATATCGATCTATCTATCTATCTATCTATCTATCTATCTATCTATCTATCTATCTATCTATCTATCTATCTATCTATTTTTTCCCCAGCACAACATGAAAATGAAAATCACATTACTACATGAGCATGCTCAGTAAAATGTTTCCTTACCCCCATGATGTGTTGCCAAATTGTTTGACTAACGTTAATGAGGAGTGACTTCTGACTGAATTTTGACTGACTGTTGTTAAGTAACTCTGCCTATGATTTTCACAGAGAACAAACTGTATGTTAGCTATCACAAAACATTAGCTTATACTGTGTGCTGATGTTTCTGAGGTTACCACTCAGTACAGCTCTACCAGATGTTTTCGACAAAAGCAGATGGATACATTGAGCTGCAGGCGCTGAGAGCCACTACAGAGCTGAGAGTGGCTCTGAAGCAGGCAGATTATTTACAACAGGCCTGCATCCTTACCTTAACCTTAACCTACGCAGACTCATGCCTAAATATCTCTAACCAGTGTAAATGTGTAGCTCTAAAAATGTGGATGTAGCAGTCTCTGTGCCTGCAGCTTGATGCTCTTTAAAGCAGACCATAGATACCTGGTGAATTTATATGTATTTGGGAGGATTTTTTTCAGCACAGCCGTGTGTTTGGTAAATTGGTTCCATTTACCCAACATTGATGTAATCTAACCACATTTGGTGGATGGTCGGATGCTAGTCTCAAATCCTGCCATATTATTTGAATGAGATTGTCAGTTCCGAAATACCATAAAAAATGTTTGTACAACATTTGGCTCCAAACAAGCGGAATGACAGGTGGATGCCTGGACCTCTGGGATACAGTGCAATCAGATGCTTTAAGTCTGTTTTCATGAACATGGATGTGTAGTATAAATTAGATTTTTTTTTTTTTTAGTATTATTTATATATTTTCTTTAATATGACAATTGCTTCTGAGCTGCAACATACAGCAAAATGGGAAAATAAAACATGCAATAGCTGATGTGAGACTGTATTTCAGTCTTGATGGATATCTTAAAAAGCAAGCTAGCTTTATAGTTCATCCTGTTCTGTTTGTGCAGATATGAGTGTGCTAATGAAAACTGAAGTCCAGCCTCTCGGGCAAGGGATCTCATTTATTTTGTGTGCTGCTAATCTCTAAGCGAGAAGCCCTCCCTTAACTGATAAGGAGAAGAGAGTGAAGCCAGGGCTAATAACGTTCTGCTTAATACTGAACCTCTGGAGTGGGCAAGTTGCTGGAGTTGAGTTTCTTTGAAAAGAAACTGACAGAACAGCAGACTCTGCCTTGAACAGCAGACTCTAACAAAACAGCACTTGCACCTACAAGACCGGCATCTCTATGGAGCTTTAACAGTAGATCCATGTGGAGCAGCTTGGATAGGAGCAGAGATTTATCATTCTCAAACGCTTGCAAACATCTAAAGACCAAATGTATTTAAATTCAGCTCTCAGCAAATCAGTCACTTGTGCCACCAGTGTAGAGAACTTCCTCCACTTCAAACTATGGCAATAACCAAAAAGACCAAAGAGACACTTAGGGCTCTATTTTCCTGGGAGTGCAAAGACCATGGCATACAGTGCTATGATGAATTTGTATTTGTGACCTGGAAACAAGTTTTGCCTGTTTGTATGTGGTGTTTACGAGCTTGCACACCAGACTTGGCACAATGGTGGCACACAGAAATGGGAGATGTTTTTAAATGAGGGTGTGCAAGGCAAGATGTTGCAATTTTTTGTAAAAGTTAAGTCATTGTGATAAAAACTCCAAGGACTACATCCAATTTCACACATCTTATTGCACCATATATTATGCCAACATCTCAGCAATATAGACAGGCATACAATTAATTATCCGATCCCCTATGAAACAACTAAATTAAAGAAAGTATTAGAGTATATTATGAGTAGCATATAGAAGGGATAAGTAAGCATATCCAAATTGCCACATCAAATAATATTTTATGCCCAAGTAAATAGCAGTAAAAAAAAAAAAAAAAAAAAAAAAAATGAAGTGTAAAATCGCTGGAGTCTATGTATTAATAATGGTTACTGGACGCTGAGTATATGTGATGAATAAATAAACAGATACTATGGTTTTCCCAATAACTTCTAACTACTGGGGATAATAAGGTATCAGTGCGTCAGACTACAAAACATATTAGTGAAACAGCAGGACGTCCGCCTCATCATTCAGTCCTGGAGACTTAGTGGCTTTTAGTGTGACAAACTAAAAAGTTGCTTATTGTAAGAGCTTTTTGAGTCTGTTACCACCTCTTTTATGTTTAGGTTTTTTGTGCAAATAGCAGTTATATGTTCCCCAATCTGTCTGTGAAGAAGAAAATGTAATGTATATCTATTTGATTTATTAATTTATTCCTCTGACATACTAAATTCTGTGTTGCTGATTCCCCTCTCCAAACTACTCTAATATATTCTCCTACATCCAGCGTCTGGTGAACTCACTGGACAGACTGCCTCAGCCAAGCGGTAACTTTGATTGCAATGCATTTTCCATGAGTACTAGATGGTGTTGGGGGATTATCACATTACATTTAACACAGTAATGTAATGCATTACTGTTCTTAAATTCAGTAATCACATTATAGTTTCTAATCATGTTTCCATTACATGAGTTGTTCAATTGTCTGCAAAATGGGAGGATAGAAAAAAAAAATCATCAAACGTGTCTTTCATGCTCAAGTCACCTGCCCTCTTGTGACTTTGGCTAGAGTTTGTGCAGGAGATTGGAAAAAAATAGCAGAGTGGTCTACAACTTTGTAGGATTGGTGGGAGGAGAAGAATTAGATGCGAAAGTGGAAACTGTGCCAGAAACCCTCTTCTGTGAACACAACAAAAAAATCGCACCAAGCACCTGCAAAGGCAACATGCTAACACACAGCTAGTAGTGAAAGACCCTTGGACCCAGTGTGATGCCCAAGCTGAGTGTATGCCGACCCCAAACCAAGCAGCCAAAGCTTGACTTTCAACTGGTAACAAAAGCAAAAATGACCTGTCTGGTAGCATCGCACACAGTAGAGAAAAATTACCCATTTCTGCAGTAGAATCATTAACAGTGCATAGGCCTATTGCAAAGTGGAGATTATGTGACAATGCATCTCAGGCAATGTTGCAGAGTAATGCAAAAGCAGTGTTACGAGCAGTATAACGAATTACTTTACACAGGGAGTGCATAGGTAAAATAATGCATTACTTTTTGTTAATGTAACAAGTAATGTGAAATATATTACTTTTTTGAGTAATGACCACAACACTGGTACTAGAGTTGAAAAAAATGTCAAGATACACCATGTAACCTTGATGTAATACACAAGACAAAGCTGATCGCTGCATAAAAACTCTGTCCAAATAGAAAGTAGAGATTCCACACAGTTTTTGACAAGGTAACTTGCCAACATCAGTTCAGCAAATCAATGATGAGACAAACTTAAGCAGAACCAACCTTGCCAGTTTCAGCCTGCAGCATGAGACTGCCATTTTCCAACTGCAACAAAACAAAAAAACAAACAAACAAAAAAAAAAGTAACTTCAACCTGGCAAATATCTGAAAACAGGTCAGTGAACTAAACAAGCATGTGTGTTACAAATTAAATAAATTCAATTCAAATAGCCTTAAATTGATCTTCTTTACTGATGCATAGATTGATAGGCTATAAACTTAAGCTAATATACGACCACAAACTGGTCAATTTACCACTCCTTTTTCACAGAAGTGAATGCATATGCAGACAAATGACAGAGACTTACAGTAGTCTCTCTTCTATCTCATTATGAGGAGCAGCTAAGATGTTGATGTGGCGCCACAAAGTTTTACATTTATTTGAACAACACACCCACCTTCAAGTGAAGCACAAGCTTCCTCTTGTTTAGATTTTTTTTCCCTCTTAGTAGCTCCAGATTCAAAATGCCTCTTAGAAGTCATCTCTCTCCTCACCTGCAGCAGTGTTGGTGCATCTGACCACTGATTGGTCAGATGCAGATTGCTGTCAATCATTGCAGCGATGAGTGCAGTGGGTTGTCAGATTACAGGTCTCTTTTTTCTCTCCTCCTGGCTTGGGATGACTTGGTTCTCTAGTCTCACGGGCATCTCGCGGGTGACACGCGCGCCATGCCCGCGGGCAAAATGAGGCCCCCCCATGGATCGTGAGGCCCTACGCAGCTGCGTGTTCTGCGTGTAGGGAGGGGCGGCCCTGAGACAGTCTTTACCTACCTACCTGGCTCTGAGACTGTTGGATAAAGATGAAGAAACACAAGCTTAATAACTGAAAACTATTACATTTATTTACACTAAGGGACACTATGTATAAAATGTATGAAAATGGTAAGTTGGTGTGATCAGTACTGTAACATGTGAATGTGTGGAGGTATTGTGATATAAAACCAAAAACACAGGGGAAACAAGTCGCAGCACAAGATTGGATGTGAGAAGAGACCTTGCCTGTCTGAGGTCTGACTCGACCTTTTAAACAGATACACTGGGCCCAGGTGTATCTCGAGCCACAAGTGACCCCCTCTGCTCTGCCTGGCAGGGCCCTGCAGGAAAGACAGAAAACACAAGACAGCACAGCAGCAGACAGCCAGAGGGGTCACCACACAATGTTCACAAAAACCCAACTAAACTTCTCAGACAATGAGCACTTTTGAGATGATTTTCAGCTTGCCTGGAAAACTGTCGAGCGTAGCCAAACGCAGTCAGGCGAGGTGTCAACAAGCTGAACATTAAAGTCACTGCTCAAACCAAAAATGACAGATATGGCATTTGTAAACACTGCTGCTGATATGGTGGCTGCCTCGAATCTCACTTGACAAAGCAAATGTTGTGGCGTTAAACAATTAAGATTGGGTAATGCAGATCGTGCAACAATATGCCCAACTTCATGAGCATCAATTAAAGCTGTACAGATTTGTTTTTTTCAGTTTGCTGATCATGCAAAAAGTGCTTGTCTTTGAAATTGTTCAATTCATGCGAATATCCTTATATGTGTTGAATGGTAGAAATAGCAAGGTGCCCGATGCAGTTGAGGGGAAATTCTAACATTTTCAGGTTTTTTGATCAGGACACAAAGTGAATGAGTGATTTTTTTTTTTTTTTTTTTTTTATCATAACAGAGAAGTGATGTCTTGTTCTAGAAAGTCAGTGGCACTTAGACTACAGGGATAGTTTTGATCGAGAGGCATCAGCCCCAAGCAGCAGCCTAATACAATCCCCCCATGGAGTTCAGGCTCTGGTGGTGACAATGGCTGATGACTTCTGGAAAGACAGATGAGGCTGATGGGACTGATGAGTCTGCGAAGACAAAGCGGTGCTGGGGAGATCAACAGCAGCTTGAAAGCACTGAAGGCACAAAGAGAAACATATTTTAAAAAGACAGCAGTGAGATGATAGGCTAACAATGGTGGTGTGTCGCCATGCGATTGGATAGACAGCTGATCTAGCTCAATTAACAGCCCCAGACAATGACAGCAAGGGAAAATTATGAATTAGTATGTGTGAGAGAAGTGAATGATAGAATCGCAGAAATGGAATGGGTTGAATCCACATTTTATAGGCCTTTATCACAATACTGCATCGTCATATCCAGGTTGTCAGTTGTGGCATATCAAGTTTCCGCCTGCAGAGTAGAAAAATGGACTCAAGCCAAAGCATTTGACAACCAAAATGTCAAAACTTGAGAAGGGGTACATACTCTTTTACAAAAAAATACCACTTTATCTGTGAAGGTAATTTTTTATCACTACCACAGTAAAACTGGCAAGCCCTTTTCCTGACCAATGAACTCTTGATGAGCCTCAGACCTCAGCCCCTGCTTGCCAAGCCCCCACCTGGACTGTCAGAACTGACTTTGGTGGAGTGAAGGTTTCGGGCTGGTGCTCCAAAGCTCTGTAATGAGCTATCAGTGTCACAGTTATTTCAAGGAATGTGCAGTTAAACGTGCAGATGCCCCTAAGTTCCCCAAACTACCACTAGATCGGTACACACAAAGTAGAAAATTCCACTTTCTCCCTAACAGTCAAGAGTTTTACTTCCTTGAAAGCCTTGCAGTTACACAAGAGCTCAGCACAATGACTGAGTAGGACACAAGAGATCAGCTCGAGTTTGCCGTACGGAACCAAACACGGCAGCCACGTCTAACATCATGTAGGTTCCTTGAGGTGTGACATGTGAGAAGGGAAGCCGCTAACCAGAGTCTAGCTGCCAGAATCATCAAAGGGATTCGTCTGACTTCTGCCATGAAGCGCGGACTGGAGCTGACTGAAGTAGAGCCAGATGCTCTACTTCAGTACTCTGGCATGGCAAATGTGAACATTTTCACCATGCTGACTTCTTGTGCATCACACCCAGTGCTTAATTTGTAAATCTGGAGGTCCTGCAACACAGTAAGGGTGCTGTTACAGGGGTCAGGGGAGATAAAAAGTCACAGAATCAAAATCAAATATTCCACAGTGTCTGGAGCACATTGGACAACACCAAACAAAAGTTACATCATAAACAAAGCAATATTTATTTATATTTATTAATCATTTATTAATCAGTGGAATCACTGATTAATACGGTTTCTCTCTCTCTCTCTTTCTTTTTCTGTCTGACTGTCCCTTTACTTCCAGAATAGAGGGAAATAGGGCTTTAAATTCTATTTAAAACCATGAAAAGGAAGCATGCCTAAACCGAACAGTTTTCTGTCTGTCTATTGATCTCCTCTATGTTTCAGTACTATGAACAGCACCTACACATGCACTCCCTAATTCAGCCATACTCACCATTCACCATTTCACAGCACAAACACCACGTTCAGACATAATACCACTTGGTTAGCATTAGGGAAAGGTTAGGGTTATGTTTCAGCACCAAAATGGAAACTGGACACAGTTTTGGCAAGGTGCCTCGCTTCCCTGGAAACGGCTACTAACTTGTGCATGAAGGTCCTGTGGCTTCTACACCTGCCATCCACCCCGACCACCGCCTAGGCTGACTCTGTCTTTATACTATTTCACCAACCCCCTGCATTTCACACTGATGCCAAATGGTGCCTTTGGCAAATGGTGGCACCAGTATCAGGTGCCAAAGGACTTGACAAAGCATCTGTATTTAATGACCAGGGAATGAGAACGGGCTGCATAGAAATGCTGTGTGACTTGATGTTTCCCTCTCTGTCTCTCTCTTTTATTTTTTAAATTGGATTTATAATGCATCTAAAATTGGGGAAACAAGTACAGCCGTTGCATTACCAAGGGAACCACTCGGAAATACTTTGACTTGCTGTGCATCAAAACCTATGCCAATTCTACATCAATGGGAAGTTTTATAAAAAATAGGAAATATAACCATTAGCCTATGCATGAGATGTTCATCCTGACTGAACTTGCCCTAAAGCTCTATTAGTGTATAAAATAACTATTTTTTGTGGCAAATATATATATATATATATATGTATATATATATATATAGTGACAGTAGTAGTAGTAGACCATGTAATTTTAGCAAGTGACTCGTGGACTGTCTGACAGCCTGTTTCATAAAGAAGCCCCCCAAGACATTTGCAGAAAGAGAGAGACATTCATAAGGCTGCATTTCATGTACAGGCTGTGGGCTGAAGCAGAGCAAGTGGAGGGTCAGAGGCCCACCCTGGGCCCAAACTGCCTTACTGAACACACATTTATGTTGTTTAGTTAGATATTTTGAACAAAGTTTGTTTGTGTGTGTTGATTGTGGCATAAAAATAAAAAAGTCAGACAGCACCAGTGCAGGCACCATGGCCTGTTTGTATTGTCCTTGATTCTGCCACTTTAGTGTCCCCTTTATAGGGACCCTACTGCTCTGAATCGATTTGGCAACCAAGATTTTTTGAAAGCTAGCAGCCTGTCTGCTGTTTCTATTTCTCTTACTTTCCGTAAAGTAAAACAAAAAAAAAAAAAAAAAAAAAATCCATATAAGAGTGTTTCTGAAAGTCTCTGTCACTTCTTTTTCCAAAGAGAAACCTTTTACACTTGAGCTGATCAGAGCATGGCCCATGCCAGCCAGGACTGAAAGACAGCTATGACGCATTCACATATGATGAGGATAAAAGATGCTTCAGTCCTGTGTTGTGTAAGTGTGCTTCAGGTACCAGTAATGCACAGTGGACAGATCAGAGTTGATTCACTCTTCAAAATACAATCACCTCCATTGCTTTTGTTGCTGGATGTTTTATAAATAGAATCAAAGTACAGGGCATGACTGGGCTGAGCATAAATGAGAACCCAAATGCACGACTCCAGACAAGAGGTAGAATAAACAGTATTTTAATGAAGCAAAGTAACAACTGAAAATCACTCTTACAGAGGAGAATGCAAAAACCAAAAAAAAAAAAAAAATCACTCTTTCGAGGAATACACACACATTGGTGGCAAAAAGTAACAACAGAAATCACTCATTCGAGGAATACTAGATAACAGGAAAAAACAAAGCAAGACAAAGTAGCAACTAAAAAAACTAGGCAAAAGTGCAAAAATACAAGAAGGGATGAATGGCAACCTGACAAGACTTGGCGTGGTTCACTTGACAACACAAGACGAACCGGCACAGGACAAAGGGAAACGCGGACTATAAATACACACACAAGGTAATGGGGAACAGGTGGAAACGATCAGGGCGGGGCAGACAATCAGACCAGGGGAAACACACGAGGGGAAGGGCAAGTGACCTGAAACGAGAGGAGAGTTAAATTTCAAAATAAAATAGGAAGTCACGAGACAAGACACAACAACACTCAACATAATTTTCTTGACATGACAGGGCATCAGTGTGATGACTCTTTACTCGACATCTCAAAGTTTAAAAAGGGCATCGAAAACAAAAAAAACAATCAAGGAACACGCCATGACAGCACAGTGGCTGCGCACCTAATCAGAGCTGAGAGGGAGCAGATTGAGAGAAACAGGAAGATTTTATGTAGACTGACTGACAGCTGTTTTTACCATGACAGGGCTTGGCATTTTGGGGATGCAGGGAATATGCTGGGTCGGGTGCTTCTTTGTGTCCTCAAACGAGGGGGACTTCTTGGAGCCACTGAAGCTGCTTGGCCAGTGCGATGCTCTCCTAGAGGAACACATGAGAAACCCAGTGGCAACCCTTGTGACCCACCTGAGCCATCAGTCTCAGAATGGGTTCATTTCAGCCCCTGTCAGCGAGACACTGAGCTACATAAGTTCTCTGTGTCCCTCAGGTATGACATTGACATTGGCAACAGTATTGTGCTCTTTACTTAGTTTGACGAGTGTCCAAGCAGCAACGCAGATATGTTTTAAAATGTACTTGAAATTGCTCTCAGTGCAGTAGGTGTGGATGTTCAACTTATCTGGAGTCAGGCATATGATGGGGTAAGAACAACGTCTGGTCATTTATCAGGGCTGCAGGCAAGGTTCAAACACCAGTGCTCCTTGCCTGCTTCTTAGATACTGTAGGGGGCATCCAAGAAGCAGGCCACTGAAGCATTCTTGTGGCCTTGGAGATGGAAGACAGCTTCTTAAACTGATGGTCTACTTCACAAGCTAAGCTCATTTGAATTCAAATTAATGCTTCGCTTTTGGAATGCTATACTGCAGAAGACATACCTATTCATTATCTATTATCAAAGACCGCCAAAAAGAATTGCTACATGTCAGCACAGCTGTCCATCTGATTGACACCTGCATAGGACAGCGCAAGAAAATGGACCTAAATGTGTCATTTGAAGAAATCATCGAAAGAGGGCAAGACATGACCGGGAGGCGCACCTCCTCTGTGTTCACATGGGGGAGAGGCTGGAGATGAAAACGCTTCCATGATGAGGTGCCAGAAGATGAAGTGATTGAGGATCCCAGCATATATTTGAAAGTGTTTATGAGAAACTATTCTCCACTCTGAAACCCAAAAAATTATCCACAGGTGATGCAACCAACAGAATCCAGGATGTAGCCAACATCTGTGCTGGAGAAATGTCCACAGCTGAGTGGGTGTTGGATGAATTTCTTTTTTTTCTTTTTTTTTTTTTTTTTTTTTGTAGTGGGTGAGATTTCCAACTTAGCTGTAAAGTCTGGCTCTGTATGTCCTACAGTTTCAGAGATCCAGATATTTTTAGTGAACAAGAGTGGAAAGAGTGAATTGGTCATCAAGCAATCATAATTATAAAAAGAGACTTGATTTGTTTAATCAGGGGATGAAAGCAAAAAAGATGAATTCAGTGTTGGCCAAAGAAACTGACATTTCGAGACATTTCATGTTTCCAGGTGTTGTGATGAGTTGGAGTTATTAAACCTGTTTCCTACTATTTGACTTTGAAATTGTATCTCATTTCTGCCTCAAGAAAAAAAAAAAAAGAAAAAAGAAGAGAAAAGAAGGAAAAAATAACGGGTTGTTTTATATTGTTGGTTTAGTTTGATTGGTTCTCTTCACACTTGAGTGCCCTCCAAGAATGGGCAAACACAAGCTATGTTTAAGTTGGCTGACAAATATAGATCCTAATGGAATTGAGGGGGAGAGAAACACACACACACACACACACACACACACACACACACACACACCCAGGTCCTCCCAATAAAACATGCACAAAAGGAAGAAAAAAAATCACACTCAAAATTAGAAATCCTGAGTTTGCTCACAGAAATAATATTGCAATCCAATTTGCAGCATTTACCCATATTACCAGACTTTCTGTGACATTGTAACGATAACATTGTGAAGAACAATGCGACTGGGTTACTAAACCACTTTGGGACAAACTTTGTGTTACCTGCTAAAATATATTCACCTTTAAATAATAATAACAATTAAAGAAAGAAAGAAAGAAAGAAAGAAAGATGATGAGTGGGCTGCTTTGTACAGTTTCTAATCTGTACTATTTACCCAATTTCCCCTCAGGGATCAATAAATTATTTCTGATGCTGATTCTAATTATTTTGTCGAGGAAAAAGAAAGTAAGGTCCTGAAAAAAAAAAAAAATCAATATACATACATATATACATATATATATATATATATATATATATATGTATATATATACATACACACACACACACACACACATATATATATATATATATATATAAATTGCTTTCTTATTTTTTGGTAAGCAACCACATAAAATGTCCTTTTCATTCTTTAATGTACAGTGACTACTCATCAGTTCAATATATTGGTTTATCTGGAATATTTTGTCATACCTCGTTCCGAAAATAAAAGAAGGGAGAGGGATTATAATTGATTACAACACTGTGACCCTCCAATTGTGAAATGGCAGGGCTGAGCTTTGCCTATGGCTGACATAAATGAAAGAGGTCCTTTAAATAAACTGCCTATAATTGCAGCTCTTATTTTACGACACAAGTCACTCTCGGAAAAAAAAAGAAAAAAGAAAAGAAAAGAAAAGAAAAAAGAAATCAAATGCATTTTATATCTGAGAGATACCTGGGTGTGGACTGCACTGCATTGCAAAAGCAATCTTATTGGCAATGGGAGGGAAATTAAAGTACAATAGAGAGGAAAATAGTCTTGGAGCAGTGAGCATTAATAAACCTTAGCAGCAGCTGTAGAGTGTCAGTAATTTCCCACAAGGGCACAATCAACTAGGAATGACATAAAACCAAAAAGACACCACTTCATGTCATGGCTGAGAAGATGAAATTATGGCTGCAGTGCACAACCTTGCAGACTTGCTCTCACCATGATAAAAGCACAGGGAACCAAAACATGTAGGTGTGGCATGACCTTTGTGCAGTATCAGTGAGTTGTTTTGTTTTGTTTTGTTTTGTTTAATAAAACATTTTAAATTGCCCTTTCTCATGTTATGAATATATTACATTTAAGTTGATATTTTTGTAATAAAAATAACCAACCTTTCATTTGTTATTTCTCTCTGTTCACTTTAAAATTGAGAACATTTTAGCAGTCATCAAAGTCGCCTCCCCATCTTCGCCCTATGTGCCTGGTTGATGCACCTCCGGATTACTAGAGATTATGATATCACTGTGACTAAAGGCCAGTGACCCGGAGAGGAACCACACACTTCACGACCAGAACAGAATTAAAACAGAGACCGCATCACCCCTTCCATCTTACCCTCACGCTTCTCATCACTGTATGTTATAAGCTCCACAAATATTGACTGATCCACTCATCGGTATGAGTGAGCACATTCGCCGATTAATATTTCAGGTCAGAAATCCATGTTGTGAGATTAAAGGGACAAGGAAATGCTGCCCAGGACCTTATCTCTCAAAACCCCAGCAACTGGATACATTGATATCATCATGAGCTACAGCGCTCAAAATGTCAAGAGATCATTTTTTGCTTATGCCTGCTGTGAAACATCCCCTGTGAAGGTGCCAGGCATATCCTCTCTGCTACGGTCCCATCTTTTAATGGGAATGTATGTAGATGTAATTGTTAAACAAAGCTTGCACTACTGGCAAAACACCGCTGGTTTCCTCAGCCTAAAAGAGAATACAAATGGGCTGCAACACAGAGCAGTACAGATTTGTCCGTTTGCCTATTTGCCTAAATTAATTTGTGGTACCGGTGTGGTTACTTGTTGAAAATTTTCTCCACACAGAAGTGACAAAATCAAACTTAAAGAGTGAAAAAGACACTTTGTTTTCGCCTGACAAGATCTGATGTATTGTAACTGTTATCTCTTGCTGCCACGTGGGGCTTAAAGTGCTTAGTTGTCCAGCACACCTCTAACAGTACACCACTGGGATGGAAGGCTGTTTGCAGTAATAATTTTCCAGTTTAAATTCTTTCAAGGGCTTTGCCATGATTTACTTGATTCTAGTGTGTGCATATAGTATATCTGCATTGATTTACATGGCTAATATTACAGCTCATATTGTCACATATTCCATTACTGTGACTGTTTGGAATCACAGTGTGCTGAAAAAAAAAAAATCATATCAACTCATCATATCCTTCAGCAATACTGGCACTATGAAAAATCACCGCTGATAGTCTCATACTTGCAAGAAGACATGCAGAGAGAGAGGAGGGAAAATCACACACACACACACACAAATGCACACCCAGTACGTCTTGTTTACATGTTCACAGGAGATGTGGAATGGACAGGTAATGGCCGGATTTTGTAGCCCACTTGCTTCCCGTGCACGTTAACTGAGCGAATAAATGCACTTGTGAACCTGCTGCAGAAGTCAAATAGCTTCCTGTGTTTTTCCACCACAGTAATTAACTTTCGATGCCGATTTTCTCATGCATCAAAGAAGTCAGTTTGATTCGTTGAGGATTGTTGTGCTTTTTCTGCTTTTTGTTTTCAAAAGCAGAAAACAGTGGCCCTTAATACACACTGAAGATGTACGAATATTCAGTGACAACAATGGTAAAGCCAAGTGGGTTGATAATTGACTCGATACTGGCTTCGGTGGTGATATGATGCAAATGTTCCCATCTACAGTATATTCCCACTGTCTCTGTGAAATAATTGGACACATGAAGCTATGTGACCACCAGCACTGCTTATACAAAGACAATGTTAAAATGAATGAGGTTTAGATGTTGTTGCTGCAGGCTGGACCAGAATATAAGTACAGCCTAGTTACACACGGTATTTCTTTACAGGGAAGCTGCTGGGTTATTCACGTTTTTATTGAACTTGGAAAAGATGCTCTATACAAAAGCTGGTGCATTACTAGCTGGGCCAATGGCATGAAATGGTAAGCGCCACACCCTCTGACGAGACTTACAGGACAATGGCACTTTACGGTTGGACACCTCTGTTTACGAGCAGGAGTTGAGAAATGGTAATGGTCAAGAGGGCCTTTGTGGAGGCTGAATACAAGAGATCTTGTACCATCAGCAGATTCTTGAGCTTTTCTCATGTGATTGTCCAGGTGACCATCTTGAAACTGATGCTGACCGCGACCAAGAGATAAACACAGTTCAGAGACTGCATATTCTCTGTGTTACAGATTACCCTGATTGGGAATAAGCGGGTGTGGAAAATCCATGGATGTTGCATATGGCTCACAGATTGCCCACAATTTCAGTCCTCAAGCCTCTGTTTCCTAATTTGTCTTTTATCTCCAGTTTGTCAGCAAGGATAGAGTTAGAATTTGTCAAGAGCAAAGCCTACAGTCAACTTGGATGGTTGGCAAGACAGAATCTGTACGAGATGTCAAATTGGACAGAAAAGCAAAGCTCACCAAATGGCTCCAGTCACCTCTATGGCGGTGTAACTAATTTAAGTTAGCACAAATAGACAGGCATCACCAATTCATTCCAATTGGCCATCTGGACCAATCCAAGTGGACAGCAGGCCCCTGAGTCCCGATAATGGTCCACCTCAAAAATGCTCCCCCAGTGGACCGTTACAGGTTATCTTTGTCACACACTATTAGTTGTTCATTTGCGTGAAAAGCATGGCAGCTGATTTGGGTCCAAGGCTTCGTATTTCATTAGTACATTTAAAGGTGCACCATGCAAAACTCAGCCCAGTGTAACAACATATTTCTCATTTGTTTTAGATGCACTAGATCCACATTTATAAAATCCCAGACAGATCCTGAATCCAGCACCGAAAATCTGTTCTGAAACAGATCCAGGTCCATTGTTAAACAAATCAAGTGATTGAATGCCACTAAAATAAAAAAAAAAGTTTTTTTTTTTATTGTATTAATTTATTATTATTATCTATTGTTTATTTCTTTTATTGTTTTATTTTTTCAAGAAAAAAAATACTGTCGCACTGGGGTTTTATTTGTTGCTTCCATTTCACCTGTTTGCCCTCAGACTCAGGAATGCTGTTTTTCTATGTGGCCTTGAAGACACAACAGCAGGCACTGTATTCCTTACCTGTCCCTGAACGCACTCCATGTAGTTAGGTGTGGCGAGGTAGCAGCTTCTCCCACCCTCAGTCTCTGCAGCTGTGTGAAGGGGGGCGAATTTGGCAGCAGGTATGAAATGCTGACTTTACACTTCCTTGGGTTCATGCTCCTTCCTGCTATCAGTTGTGTTCACTTTGATGCAGTCATGTCTAATACCTCTTGCGTGTTTCTTTTAGATATTAATTTGTTTCTTTTCCATGGGCAACTCCCCTGTGTAGTGGTGATAAAACACTAATGCACTGTTGAACTTTTCTTCACTCCTGAGAGTTCTCAGAAAGAGTTCTCAGAAAAGAAAAAAAAAAAAAAAACAAGCTGGAAGAAAAGCTGCTAGTGGCCTTTAACCGCTTCTCCATTGAAGGTGCACTGGCACACTGCATCTTCAGGTGCTCATTCACTCATTGCATTGTCTTAATTCATTGTTAACCAGTACTTTCCCTCTCAAATTATCTTTTGTGGTGGAATCACATCTTCATCCTCCTTTAGTAACAAACCTGTGTCTAAACAAGTTAGTGTTTAAGGTTTTCAAAATATTTCCTTGGGTGAAATCACCAAGGTGACATTGTCGGGAATTAAATAATCATCTTCTCACACTTCACACTGCCACATTCAGGTTAACTCCAGAGTTTGACGTTAGAAATTTATGTTCTGCGTGATCTAAGTCAACAGGAAACAGCTTTCCCGTCTGGTCGTTGGCCATATGGGTAAGACTTTTTTTTTTTTTTTTTTTTTTTTGGCTTTGTGCCGCCTTTTCATATGCTGACTTGCTGTGTAATTTTGCATAGGTGGTTTTAAGGGACACGGCTCGTAACTCTGAGTTACAGCTTGTTGATTAGTGTCTGAGGAGTTTCCATAACTTTGTCCATATGTGTCCCCTAAATAGATATGTTAAGATTGCTCATCGGCTTGCATGCACGAGCTTGCATGCATGGTTAGTGTCACGGATCATCACAGCCGTGTTCTATTGCTTTTACAGCAACATTATTATTTTCATCTCAAAACCCTGAAATAAAGTTGTGCTTACTGTGTTTTTAATTATAATTTGTGCAGGAAAAAGTGGCGAGGATTTTATAAATGCCATTGTCTTTGACGTTTGCATTGATTTTGTTTTCTTCTTCAAACATAACCCAAATAAAAAGTTATCCGGAAACACATCCATTGTTCGCCACACAAAGAATGTTGTTTCTGTAGCTGTTAGCCGAATAATACAGATAAAGTGATTGATTTTGTACAACAGAAACATCTGTTGTATATACATCTGGTGTAGATGGTGGTGCCCGGAGGCAGCTGCAAGCTCTCAAAAGCCATTGAAAACAATTAAAAAATGCTGATGCTCAGAAAAAGAGGCCTAGTGGACACAGAAGGAGGTCTGAAGGTGTTTTGGTAAATAGGTGCTATTTTCTGTTTATTCCTGTCATCTGCAAATACAGAAACATAATAATAATAACAAAGCAAACTTTTTTTTTTGACAATATAATTGCAGAACCATGTTTAGTTAAGTTACTCAGGCACTTGGTAAATTTGTGGACAGTATACCAGATAAAAACGGTAACGAATAACTTCTACTCAAAGTAAGTAAATTAAGTCTGATATCTAGAAATACACTTGACTATAGACATCGCTGAGAGCTTGATGCAGGTTAATTAGGACACTTAGTTCAGTCAACTCACCAGATTGTCCTGCCTTGCTGGTTTCAGATCGGCACAGCATCTCTGCAGCTTACTATTGGTATTACAGCCCATGCCACCATATATATGCCAACTAGTGATGTGAAACCTGATTTGCAAAAGTCAAAGCCATTTTCAAACACAACCCTCAAGGTTTCTTCTTTAACTATAAAAAAAAAAGAAAGAAAGAAAGAAAGGAAAAAAGAAAGAAATTGGTTTTTCCTTTGCTCTGACAGACCACATTTCTTCTTGGCTAATGGTACATTTTCACACACTGGGTACAGTGTCTCTGGTCTGAATAAGTCTGGTGTTTTGTATAGGTCTGGTGCTTTGACTTCCATCTCTCCTGAATACTTATCATGTATTTATTATTGTATTACTAGGAAAGATTTTTTTTTGTTTCTCAGCAGCTGAAGTGAAATTTGACAGTTAATTTCCATAGAATTACCAGGTTTCACTACAACATCTATTGTGTATGTTTAAAATAAAACAAACCCCTGCTGTATGGATGCGAGATAGGATCTTGTTTTGGCCTTTAGCCTTTCTCTGCTGATGTGAGGAAATACCTTGCCACCAGTTGGTGGAGCTACAAAGTTGTGGATTTGTTTTTAGAGATCTCTTGCTGGACAAATTCAACAAAAAATCTGCAAATAAATAGAAGTATCATAATTAGTAACTACTGTGCATTGTGGCGGAGCTCCATCCAGAGGCAAGAAGGGGTAGCTGGTTAATGGACATTACTTCATTTAGCAGATGTTTGTAACTGTCCCCCCCTGCTCAAAGTGGTGTCTGGGGGACTATGGCTCTGTCTCTGTCCGTCCATCAAGTGCAGACAGTGTCTCAGACCTCAATGATCAGATTTTGATAAAACTTGGGCAAATAATGCATCTCACCACTACAGTGTTTTCAAAAATTACATTAGTGCCACAATTACAGGTCAAAATGGAAAATTTTGAAGGTGCTATGTGTAGTGTTTTAGCATCATTAAAGTACTACTGCCTCAATTCTGAGACGTTACATGAAATATTTACCTGGAGATCACTAGACCACGGCACACCAGACAAGACCGGACCAGACCAAAATCACAACAAACATTTACTTAAGTGCTGCCTGCTCCACCGACCACGCGTTGCCAAATCTACAACAGAGTGTTTAGATAGTGCCTGGCTTCAGTTGTTGTGTGCAGATGGTTAGTGAGTATTTGAGCCATATCAGTGCCAAAGTTTTTCTCTCTGAATCATCAGTTAGAATCCATGGATAGCCACAAACCAGCCTGGTTTTTGTTTTACTTTTAGCTCAAATACACTTCAGGTGCTTATGGCAAAATAACTAAAACTAGATGTTTTGTGCATGTAACCATCGGTAAAATGTAGATAGGTGCAACACAAATACCAGACCGTGGCTGAACGACAACAGAACCAGCGTAGCACTTTAAAAATGCAACAAGCTGGATACAGAAACGTTACAGATGCAGTAGTTCAGGCCTGAATGTGGACCACAGCCAGTTCTGTTATTACACAAAATAATAAGATGACAGGCAGCATTGCAGATATGGTTTGAATAGCGAATGCATCGACAGATTCTCTCCTTCTCTCCTCCTCCATAGTGTCTCTCAGGCACTCTCTTCCCACCGTTCTCTAATAAGGACCATTTTAATGACTGTGGGCCATTGTTCTTTTCTTGAGTTTGCTGACATGTATGCAAATTTGTTTACATGAAATATTCATAAATGTGTCCCTGATGGACAGCAAACATAAGAGCTTACTGAGATTTGCAATTATTGATATGTGCACCACAACACAGTGCAAATAATCGTTCCCTGAACTCAATTACTGCTATACACTGACCATAACCAGCCTCTCTCTCTCTCTTCTCTCTCTCTCTCTCTAAAGCTGCAGAGAGTTTATTTCGACGGGAGGCTGCACAGCACAAATGTCACAAAGACAACTTATCCAATTATATGTCTAGTGATGTGGACACGGCATTTTCACACTTTGAAGAGAGTGCCCTCAGTGTAATGAGAGGCATCGCCAACCTCTCCTTCACCCGCTGCCTCTTTGTTTTCCCAGCTCTCCATCGCCCTCTCCCTTTCTGTTGACTTCACCCTTTGCCTCACGTCTTTTTTAGTAGTTTCCAGATACTTTATGAGGGGTTTAAAACTATAAACAGCATGGATTACTGGCATTGTCTCAGAAAGTGGTACAAGTGATATAGCCAGTGTTTTCTTTCTTTTTTCACATCTGAACGTTGGCATGTTTTCGTAACAACCTGATCTCACAGAAATCCGTGAAATGAGCACAACCTCTTAACAACGCATTGCGTGCTCCTGGCACATAACCTGTTATAATTATGTGTGGCCACCACAGAAACAGCGTCCACTGAAAGTCAATTAGGATCCGTGTCGTATGGCCACCACGCAAACGCTGTCCACTGAAAGTCAATTTCATGTGGGTGGTAGTTCATAGATCCCGGAAGTGCAAATTTAATCAAAATAAAATAATAAAATAAAAAATAAAAAATCGCCAGTTTTCTAGACTAGGACTATCATATTGACCCGCATAAAAGACGACCCTGATTTTAAGATGACCCCTCTTTTTCAAGACCATTTTTTGGAAAATAGGCTACTTTTTATATGGACAAAATCTTGTTTGAATAAAAAAGCCACCGGGCTGCATCAGGCGGGTCGGCCGCGGCACCGGCTGGTACCGCGCCCACCCGGTCAGGTCTGCGGGATCTGACAGGTGAGCGGTCAGTGCCGCGGTCGGCCCGCCTGGTGCCATGGCCGGTAGGAGTAGTATCTAACATGGAAGGGCGCAAGCCAGTTATTTCGCCTAGGGCGGCACATAGGCAGAACCGCCACTGTATAGTTTATAATGTCATCATTTTCATATTTTTCTAGTCCACAAAAATCACATTTTAAGCCATTTTGAAATCAATGAACGAAATTTTATTTTAATCTGAAAAACACCGGCGTTACCAAGGCAACGCGCTTCATGCTACCTGGTGATTCCCGGCTTCTCGGCTTCAAAGACGTCACGCCGTGGGTGGTGGTTCATAGATCCCGGAAGTGCAAATTTAATCGGTATTCTGATAAAAAGGTCTGATTATTAGCCATAACGTTGTAACCACCCAAGGCAGACTTACCACGAGCTATGAGGATGTGTAACGATGGCATGTGTCCACAAGTCCCGTATAATATCAACTTTATTTTAAGAAAACACGTTTTATTTGCGATATCATATCACGGAGAAGCACTACATTACCCATAATCCTAGTGTTTATCAGCGACGTGTCTGAATTGACAGCTTTCATCAATAAAGTCAATAAAATCTAATAAAGTGCATGAAAGTTGATAATGTGCTGATATGTTACGCCATTGAACACAACCCTTTCAGTCAGCGAAACAGAGCGGGTCGACAAACCGTGGAAACACGTCAAAAATAGCACTAACGATTTATATAGTCTATATAGGCTATATATATTTTTTTTCATAACACATCTTTATTCGTGGTATAAACATAGGCTACATGTTACGGTTATGCTTTTGCTGTTGAAAAACTACCGTATGTATGGTTTTTAAACCTAAATTCACAATGTTTATCCTAACCCGGAAGAGGGGTACCAGAACTACAATTCGTGCAGAGTTGCAACACACAGAGCAGTCCTGCGCCATAGCTTTTGTAGTTCTAACATGTTATGTCTATTATATGAAGTGGTGATCACTAATTTTGCAATCTTAATCAAAGTTTTTGGGTGTGGGAAGAACGCCTGAATGGTCAGATTTTAATTTTTTTTCCCTTAAGATAGTGAAATCATGTTTTTTCCATGTTTTGACACTAGTCGGTGGCGCCCCCTATTGGTTTGCCATCGGACATGATAGTAGAGGTCAAGAGCTTTCCAAAAATGTTGACCCCATGTCTCTACCATATTTTGTTGCTGCACTGTAAGTCTTTAAAAGTGTCTCAGGTGCAAGGTTCAAAGGGCACTTGTGGGGAGCAGGAACTGCCCACTGGTCTCACACTGAGATATGTTACTCCATAGGTCAAGACCTTTCAAACGATGTCTTCATTGTTGTTCTGTGACAAAGTTTGATTTTCATCGTGCTCCAAGCCAAGGCTGTCTCAGGTGTACATCTGCAGACCTCTTTTAGGGCCAAACTTGATAAAATCAGTCAAACTTCTTTAAGGGGGTATTTAATGGCCAAATTTATTTATAATATTGATGTTAGTCATATACACAGTCATACTTTTCAATTTGGACCATTTCAAAGCTTTTTTTCCCCATAAAATACTCAATGTTTCATATTTCAGATTTTCCCATTAACTTAATATGGCCACCTGAGACACTTTTAAAGGCTTACAGTGCAGCAACAAAAAATGGCACAGACATGGGGTCAACATTTTTGGAAAGCTCTTGACCTCTACTATCATGTCCGATGGCAAACCAATAGGGGGCGCCACCGACTAGTGTCAAAACATGGAAAAAACATGATTTCACTATCTTAAGAAAAAAAAAATTAAAATCTGACCATTCAGGCGTTCTTCCCACACCCAATAACTTTGATTAAGATTGCAAAATTAGTGATCACCACTTCATATAATAGACATAACATGTTAGAACTACAAAAGCTATGGCGCAGGACTGCTCTGTGTGTTGCAACTCTGCACGAATTGTAGTTCTGGTACCCCTCTTCCGGGTTAGGATAAACATTGTGAATTTAGGTTTAAAAACCATACATACGGTAGTTTTTCAACAGCAAAAGCATAACCGTAACATGTAGCCTATGTTTATACCACGAATAAAGATGTGTTATGAAAAAAAAATATATATATAGACTATATAAATCGTTAGTGCTATTTTTGACGTGTTTCCACGGTTTGTCCACCCGCTCTGTTTCGCTGACTGAAAGGGTTGTGTTCAATGGCGTAACATATCAGCACATTATCAACTTTCATGCACTTTATTAGATTTTATTGACTTTATTGATGAAAGCTGTCAATTCAGACACGTCGCTGATAAACACTAGGATTATGGGTAATGTAGTGCTTCTCCGTGATATGATATCGCAAATAAAACGTGTTTTCTTAAAATAAAGTTGATATTATACGGGACTTGTGGACACATGCCATCGTTACACATCCTCATAGCTCGTGGTAAGTCTGCCTTGGGTGGTTACAACGTTATGGCTAATAATCAGACCTTTTTTTCAGAATACCGATTAAATTTGCACTTCCGGGATCTATGAACCACCACCCACGGCGTGACGTCTTTGAAGCCGAGAAGCCGGGAGTCACCAGGTAGCATGAAGCGCGTTGCCTTGGTAACGCCGGTGTTTTTCAGATTAAAATAAAATTTCGTTCATTGATTTCAAAATGGCTTAAAATGTGATTTTTGTGGACTAGAAAAATATGAAAATGCTGACATTATAAACTATACAGTGGCGGTTCTGCCTATGTGCCGCCCTAGGCGAAATAACTGGCTTGCGCCCTTCCATGTTAGATACTACTCCTACCGGCCATGGCACCAGGCGGGCCGACCGCGGCACTGACCACTCACCTGTCAGATCCCGCAGACCTGACCGGGTGGGCGCGGTACCAGCCGGTGCCGCGGCCGACCCGCCTGATGCAGCCCGGTGGCTTTTTTATTCAAACAAGATTTTGTCCATATAAAAAGTAGCCTATTTTCCAAAAAATGGTCTTGAAAAAGAGGGGTCATCTTAAAATCAGGGTCGTCTTTTATGCGGGTCAATATGGTAGTCCTAGTCTAGAAAACTGGCGATTTTTTATTTTTTATTTTATTATTTTATTTTGATTAAATTTGCACTTCCGGGATCTATGAACTACCACCCACATGAAATTGACTTTCAGTGGACAGCGTTTGCGTGGTGGCCATACGACACGGATCCTAATTGACTTTCAGTGGACGCTGTTTCTGTGGTGGCCACACATAATTATAACAGGTTATGTGCCAGGAGCACGCAATGCGTTGTTAAGAGGTTGTGCTCATTTCACGGATTTCTGTGAGATCAGGTTGTTTCGTAAATGCCTTCGATTTGACTCCCATTCTCCCTCTTTGTCTCCTTTCCTCTCCTCTCTGTGTTTATTTCAATTTCTTCTCCTTTCTTCTCAATCTTCCTCTGTGCAAACTGGAATGGAGCGCAGGTTAAGAGACTAGTGAATGGTTCCAACAGTACATGAAAAAACGCGAGATTATTAACTGGATGAGGAGAAAAAAACAACTCCACTGTGTTGTTTCTATTATTCAGCTCCTCAGCCTGCACAGGCCAAACACTGTCTTATCAGATGAATGCCACATCCTGTATTTAGTCTGCCGTGTAATTGTTTAGAGATATCATTGAACTTCTTTCAGAGCTGTGTTGATAAAAAAACGCTAGCACTGCGTGGTGCGTGGGGAAAAAAATGTTGAAAAAGGAAGTATGTCTTCGTATCTGAATTGAAGACAGTGACAACTGAAGCTGAAATTGCAGAAATTGCACAGAATCCTGTTTCCAAGGTGACAGACAAAGACTGAATTTGAGTCCTGGGACTGTATTATTCCTATTTTGGATTCTGTGCATTGGTCGTCTGTCACTTTAGAATTTATTTTAAGATGTTTTGATTGTTACAATCAGAAAAAAAGAATAAAAGAAGAAAAACAAAGAAAGGAAGGGGGAAAATGCACTGCAGGCAAAATGACATCTTGCAAATCACTACTCAGCAGAAATGCTTTACAAACAGGCTTTGTAATACATATTTCTATCTAATTTGTGGTCATATTTACTTATTCTATAGGTCTGTAACCGCTACAATTCATTATTAGCATATACTAGTGTTCCTGGCTTTTGTGACATTATTGCATTATCTGTAAACCACTTCTTAACTCTATCTTCAAAAGGGTCATGAAAAGGTATTGATCGGGTAATGTATTATTGAGATTAATTGATGAATTTGTTCATTTGTTCACTTGTTATGTGTGCTATTTTGAATCCAGCATCTTTGGCACAAAACGTCAGCCGATTTAGTGCGCCAAGGATGAGCAGATCAGCGGGAACATGATGGAAACTAAATGGTTTTTGCCTGGAAATTCACAAGGAGATTGCTGTGCTGGTGTGCATGCATGTTTCTGCGTGAGTGTGTGAGCACCATTAGAGAGCAGCACAAGAAATAAGCATACCAAATGGGAAAAAAAGAAAAAGAAAAAGAAAAAAAAAACACAGGAGAGGGATGACAGTATGCCTATTATTTCCTGAAATGGAACAGCCACAAATATGCAAGTGCTGATATTAGCAAACCGGTTTTCAGTCTGCTGATCATGCACCTGCCATTTCTTGTTTATCCATATATCCTTAGTGTGCAAAAAGGAAGACAAATAATTTTAAAAAACACCATATAAAATAATACAAAGGAGAGAAAGAGAGAGAGAGAGAGAGGGAGCGAGAGAGAGAGAGCAGGTGGCATTTATTGAACAAAGTGGTGACAAATCCATTAACCAGGGCCATATGCAGGCAACATCACCAGAACTCACTGCCAACAGGTATCTGTGCCAAGTAATATGCTCCAGCAAATTGATATATCGCTAGCTAATGCTCAGACCAGCGGCCCAGCTTGGCTGCGTTTGCCCCAGTTGTTGTGAAGCGTATTTTGCAAGCATGCAGTGATGGATAGGTAAGACACAGTGATAGAATTGCTGAGCTTTGAAGAGATATTCTAAGCCTGCTAATCAATAAGGACAATTATTGAGAGCGACAGAGAGAGGGAGGTGGTTGTTGAGGAAATATTGAGCTTTCCCTTGGCTGATGTGGCTGATACAGTGATATTCTGCCGCTTTCTCTCTCTCATTTTCTTCTCCGCACCTCCCCCTCCTCTTCCCAATCAATGGCAATGAAAAAGAAAAATGAAGAAAACATCATTTCTTAGATTCCCTTTTATTATACATGATGTTTGACTCCAAACATGACCCTGTAAAGCTTTTACCTTTAGCATCGATGGTGAAAACAATGATGCAAGTGGATATTTGACTTTTCATGCCATTTCATTTGAATATCAGCACCCATGTACTGGCTGACTGCTGTGCAGCTGAACTACCTGCCTGCACACACACACACACACACACACACACACACACACACACACACACACACACCACACACAGATTCTGTCATGTCCTCTCCACATCCAAGGTCAGAAAAATGGAAATGCACCACAGACAACATGCTGATTGATTGGTTTCACACTGTATATGTATATACTGTACATAATCACATGGAGTCAGAGTGCTCATTCAAAAACATGCACATCCTAACACACCAGATTCTTTGAGTATTTGCCCTATAATGAGAAGGTTTTGATAAAAGAAAAGCATGTTGAAAACAAGCCAGGGGTCCCCAGGCTCCTCAAGGCTCTCGCAAGGTGACCCCTGTTCCCAGATTAGATTTGACCTCATTATTGTTTTGAATAAAGAGACAGGTATTTGGGTCACTGTCTCTTAAATGTGGCTTTTTATCATGTCATCTCAGAGAAAATGCCAAGGTGCTGGGCTGGAGGTGGGGAGAGTGGAGGGTGGGGGGGTTGTTCACCAGGCTCTGGCTGCAGAACAGACAGGACTGTTTGCTGTAGTAAGTAATTTGGTGTTGGATCCACCTCTAATTGGGAAAAAAGTATTTAATTATTGCCCCATAACCCACAGATGGTGAGTGCAGATAAATGACTTGTTGCTGTGTGTGTGTGTATGTTTGTGTGTGAGTGAGAGAGAGAGAGAGAGAGAGAGAGAGAGAAGGAGATTGTGGTCATGTGTGGGTGTGTTTAGAGAATAAGATAAGATTAGATGAAACTTTATCGATCCCTGTGGAGAAATTGGGTCGCTGCGGCAACAACTAAGAGGAGAATTCAGAGAAGAAGAAAAAACAGAAGAGAAATGAGAACACAGCAAATGGGAGTATTAAACATATCGACTCGGACAACTCAAGGTATTTCAAGAACATATAGCTGGTGTAGGTCGGTTTTTATGACTTGATGTTTTGTTTGAATTCTGCAAAAAGCAATCCCCATCTTCAGCGAGTGGAGAGAAATGATCGCTGCCTCACCGTCTGCTTTCAAAGTAAGTTTGCGTCTGTGGCCACTGGAGGCAAACTTCAGAGCAGCTTTATTCTGTGTTGTCGACGGGGCTGGAGAGTAAAGGGCGACATGTTATCGATTACAGTCACTGAAAAAAAAAAACAGGCATTAAAAAGGTTGGGGATTTGATTACAGAGGGGTTACTGTGCATCTTTTCATTAAAAAGCAATAAATGTATTGTATGTATAATATATATATTCCAAATCCAGACTGATAAGCTGGTGGTGGCTAATCAACCAGTGATAGACGTAGCGATCCTGAGCGACAGCAACATCAGGAAGAAGGAACACAAGAAGCTCGAAAAATACCAAGGGCTGAGAGAGGAGCTAGAGAAGATGTGGGCAGTGAAGGCAACAGCTGGTGCAGGTAGTAATTGGAGCTCTCGGGGTTGTGACCCCCAAACTGGGAGAGTGGCTCCAGCAGATCCCAGGAACAACATCTGAGATCCAGAAGAGCGCAGAACAGCTAAGATACTGATGACATTCATTCTGTTGCCAATCATATTTTTGCTGGTCAGACATTTCTTGACAATGCGGGTCAGCAAAACCGTTGGGGGAACACATCTCAGCACAACACCGTCGAGGCCCGGAGCGTGTTCCACCAGACTGCACAGGGCAGCAAGGCGCTGTTTGCACTCAGTCTGGACAGGCTCCATGCTTCTGGCAGCGTTCACTCCAACTCTGACCATGGACTTTAGATAGATAGATAGATAGATAGATAGATAGATAGATTTTATTGTCATTGCACAATCATATACGTATAATAATGCAACGAAATTAGGGCTCAGTCCTTTCGGTGCAGGGGAGAATAGAAAGCATCGTGCATTCTGCTAGTTGAATAGCCAAGTCCAGTAATAGATGGCTGCAGCCATGTCTCTGATATCAGAAAAAATGCAACAGTCACGGAAACACTTGTTGGATGTGCAAGCACAGTTCGTCATCCCGTGTTTGCCATGGACCTGGCGCTGGAAAATGCTGGGAGGCGGCGGCCCAAAGGGGTGTCCTTTCAGCCGTGTCAACGCACCGGCCCTGCAGCCTCGGCGTCCTCCGGAATGTCCTGGCAGCGATGAAAGTCCGGTGAAATTGGCATCCCGCAGCACAATCCCAAGCTCAAAAGGTCCTGATGACTGTTGTTTCCTTTGCTTGTTTACGTTTCCTCCTGGACTTGTCACTGGGAAGAACTATCCACGGAGACCCCGGTATTCTAACGGCGTCCTCCGGAATGTCCTGGTAGCGATGAAAGTCCGGTGAAATTGGTACCTCGCAGCACAATCCCAAGCTCAAAAGGTGCTGACGACTGTACGCGTACATTGCCCAACATAAGGTGGTGTTTTAAGCTAAAAACACAACCGTTCACACATACAAGAACATATATTACGGCACCGAGAGTGGAGAGCTGTAGCCGCTGCGTCTATGCGCGCCGCCATGGCCAAGTCAACGTCCCAAAAGCTACAGGTTAAATAGCATCTTGTTGCAAATTTCAACGGGTGTTAAACCAATTTCGCGGAATTTCCACCAGTTTGGCATTTTCATGGTCTAAACTGAACTCACCAGCGCTGAAATTGGAGGAGTGGTGCAGCTGGGTGTGTTTCTAATGCAGATCAGTCTTAGCATTTGTCTGGCAGTGGCACAGGCCTCTCCAAAATCACATGAACCCCTTCACGGATGATAAACTTGCTTATTTCACACTAATATGACAAATTCTTCAAGCAAGAGAAACACCTCCTCGACTGTGATTTTAATTCGATAAAGGTGATAATATCAGTAAAGCTGGTATTACTGCCTTAAACGTCTGTAGGCCTACTTGGTTTGGCTTATCACTCTTTGTGTGACAGCCTTCTCTTATGGTTTATATTTAAAAGCAACAGGACTGGTATGTGACCAAGGTTTCAAAAGAGCAGTTCACAAAACAGTGGGTGACGCCATGGTGGCTACATCCATCTTGTATACAGTCTATGGTCTCCCTTCCTTCCACCAAAGTGCATGCTGGGATAAACGTCAGCCTCTGAAGTTAATAAATGGGTAAACGAATGAATTAAACAAGAAGGCATAGTGAAAAAGGAGAAATATGGAAGATATAAAAATGAGAGAAAAAACTGAAATGATGCACGCAAAATAGGAAAACAAAGCTTCACAGAAGAACAAAAGAAATGACACCCAGCTGTTTCAGTTGACATCAAATAAACACACAAAATTAAGCCGCCGAAATCACCAACCATATCCTCTGCTCCTACTCAGACTCCTCTCCTGCTGGCTCCTCCACCACCGCTGTGACTGGTTGTTGTGTTGCTGTTGTTTTTTTTTTTTTTTTTTTTTTTTTCCCCAGCTCTCTCAAAAACTTGTTTCCTGTTTAGTCCCAGGTGGCCTCCTGTCTCCTCGCCCTCCTCATCCTCCTCAGCACCCGTGGAGGCGGCGGTGGCCCTGAGGCGACGGGGTCCAGAGGGCGAGCTCCTGCACGGCCTGCTGGGCTTGTTTGTCTTCAGCCGCTCACTGATGCAATCCCAGCAGTATGGTATGCAAAACATAGCGCTGGCTCACTGGTGGCCATGCGGCACTGACTACAAAGAAAGCAAGCCCAAGGCGGGTATGGAGGACAGCAGAATGTAAAATCTGGGCAGGAAGGAGGAGGGCAAGTTGCATTTTGTGTGTTGGTGTGTATGTGTGTGTGTGTGTGTGTGTGTATCAGCTTAAATATTTCTGTTCTGTTCTTTTCTCTCTTTACATAAGCTTTGCACAATTTGGATTGGAGAGAATATTTGCACCGGAAAACAGCTCATTTGGCCACAGGGCAAACGGTTGAGGAAAGGTTTATAGAGCCAAACCTGCTCGTGTTATTTTGATTGAAAAAGGTAATTAAGCCGAGCCTTGGGCTTGGGCTTTTACCTAATCATTTTTAGGTAAAAGCAAAAATGTCACTTTCTTTTTAGCATCAGCAAATGGATTGTAAAATAGGGGTGCATGAAAATACTGGTACAGTTGAGTATCGTGATACTGATGTGACACTAAATCGATTCTCAAGAACATTAAAGGTTTTTACATGATTATTTTTACATGTTTACATGCGCTAGATAGCGGTGTTGTATTCTATCCTCACTTCTTACACTCGTGACAGTCAAATGTAACAAAACAAACTGAGACAGGAAGAAGTAAGCACATATCACTTTTCCTAAAATTTGATTAATAAAAATAAAAAATTGCAGTACATCATCTTGTTTACAGTATCACTATATTACAATATGTTGAATTGTAACCTTTGCATCATGTATTGTATCGCTAGATTCTTCTGCCAATATGCAGGCCTAAACCAGGGGCGGATCTAGGCAAATATTCATGGGGTGGCAAGAGGGTGGCATGGAGACTTTAAGGGGTGGCAGAAATATATATGCTGATTTAATACCAAACGATCACATATATCAGTATTTGCTTGGAAAACCCCCAAATGAGGATATTTTAACTCAAAAACATTCTATTATTGTGGTACATGAGTAAAGCATTGAATAGAAAACCAAAAGGTGGCATTAGAAATATTTATTTATTTATTTATTTATTTATCAACCCCTTAAATAGTGGGAGTGTCATCTTTTGCTGCATTTACTTGCACTCGGACTTTGAGTCTCGTAATAGCGAGTTTCCGAACAGCCACAATTAAAAAAAAAATAAATAAATTGTCTGAAATTGGGGTGGCAACTAGGGTGGCAAGGCATTTTTCTAGGGTGGCAGCTGCCACCCCCTGCCACCCCCTAGAACCGCCTATGGCCTAAACTGTGATTGGTGATGCCTAGTTTTTCCAGCTTTTTCCAGCAGCTGGATGTAGCCATTGTAACACAGCAACTGCTTTGTAATTACAACTTGGAAACTCAATTTTCTACTCTCACACAATTTTTCCAACTTTGCCACACGACGTCATAAACACAGAATGTCAGTCAATCATAGTTATAGGTCCAGACAGTCTGTATAGACGTCCCTACACTTTCATGCACAATCATTCAGTTCAGTTGAGAGTCATATGACAAGCTTTAGCTTTAGCATTTCCGATTTGCCATGATCTGGGTGAATACTCTTTTCTGACTGGCCAGTAGGTCTCTATTAAAACTGTGAAGTCTAGCTCACGTTAAATCACCGTTCTAAATTCATCCACTAACCAACTTGTAACCATAGAGACATTAAGAAGCACAGCTGTCAAAGCTTACTCGCTTTCAGCTGTGGCAACAGCTGACTGAGTTATCAGGGAAAACACACCACTCGAATTGTTTATATTGTTTCCTCTTTTTTCCTGTATATTGTTGGCAAATCACCACAAGTAGGTGTGTTAAATGGTTTTAAGGCATTTTGCAGAGGCAAAGAACCAAGTGAAGGAGAGGGTTGTTCGCCTCCGCATCGTGCCTTAAAACCGTTTAACACACACCTACACGTTGATTATCCCGTTCTTAATCTGTGTCGTTGTTAGCTCAGATGTTTCTGCTTATGATTTGAGTCAATGCATGAACAAGTTGTCAGGTTCATGAACTCGGTGCTCTGATCCCTGTTTAGCTTGCATTGCTGGACCTTTACAGCACCTGTAGTGGACAGTTTAGGAAGTGCTTTTTTGCTTAAGTTTCGTTTTCATCCTACAGGGTGTGAGCAAAAAAAAAAAAAAAAGCCTTGCAGTCGATATGTCCATAAGTAAAGATGTGAAATATTGTTAGAATGAATGTTTTCTGGAGGACATCGTTCTGTGAAAGGAAATGAACACTTTGTACATGCTGTGTACATACAACTATTTATGGTGATATTTCATAAGCATACATGGGCAGTAAATACATGCTTGGCATTGTATTTTTCAGTTTTACAGTAAAGCCACATCCTGTTCCAATCACAGTTGTACTGGAGTTTTTGTTCACTATCTGTTTAGCTTTGCACAGGCAGTCAGTGGTGAGGACAGAGTGCACAGTATTATTCTGCCTGCTGTTGTGTTTCGTGAAATGTCAAGTCTGGTTTCCACAGTAACAGCAGACTATGCTTTTGCGCACACTTTCACTTATTTATCATTCATTCATTCACTTAAATTATGAGCTTACAGTCACGACTGAAAAACACACAACTTTCCTTTGGAGAGACAAAGAAACTGAGTTCTTGTTTGCCATAATGAAAGAAAGTGAATATTTCATATTTCTTGGACAGCAGAACGCATCCAAAGTGGAGAAATGAGAGCCAAAGGGCATCTGAGCAGGTCAGGTTCCAATGGAAGAAATTAAAAAAGAGCTTGCTGTTTTTGAAAACTACATCAGAAGAATAGAAGTGGATCAGGAATGTGGCATACATGGCTTACAGGAGACATTTAATGCTCTCATCACCCATTGTTCATACGCTGGGGAAAAAAAAAGGCAGCGTAAGACAACACTATACTAAAACTATGTTGTTCTTTCTATGTCTATTTAAACAGAGAAAATCAAAGCTCTTGTAAAAGTGAAGCAGCAGACCGTAGACAGGATGTACTGTATGCATCGCTGCATGAAAACAGCTTCTTGTCTAAGTTCCATATGAACAGCTTCTCCTGAATGTGACCATAGCCTGGATAAGGCTCATAGCTAATGTTATTCACATACATACATATGCAGATTTTTTAAATGTGCAACCATGCACATCCACACATACATCTGCACACCCACACATCAACTCACACACACACACACACACACTCACTCACACACACACACGCCATAACAGGCTCCAACATCAAAGCCTCCCCTCATGACTCGTTCTAATCCCGGCCTCATGATAGAATGATCGAGCAGATTTGGAGACATTTGTTGTGTAAAAGGCAGTGGATTATCCAGATCTCTGTTCATTTGTTCTAGAACCAATGAACTTCCATCCAGCTTGTTTTCCCTCGGCTCCCGCTGTTAAATGTCATCTACATGTGCAGTTTAGGCTCAATAATGGGAGACTTTGAAGCTCGCTGTGTGCTGGCTTGGTACCATGAATACAATGAAATATCAAAGGTAGCGGCTTGCCTCATTTTGTGGGCTTTGTAGCACGGTAAGTTAGTAATTAATACTTAGCTTGACTGTGGTTGTAAGGGGTATTGGGTTGGGTAGAAATGTGGTATTTTTTACAGTGCCCGGAGATATGTCTTTAGCCCTAAGAGCCAAATTATTAGCCAACCAGGAATCAGATATAAAACATGTCTTGCCTCCCATGCAAGTGGCACAGGATGGGCTTTGAGGTTTCCCCTTTGCCACAGCTACATTTAAACTAAAATCTATATCGACATTTCATTTGCTTTGCACACTTTATTCGTTCATTTAGATGTTAAATACGTTTGTTTTATTGTCTTTAAAAAAGAAATTCTTCTTTTAAAGGTGTTATTGTATCCCAGAGTTTTCCCTTGCATGGAATAGGTTTGTTGGGTCACCGTGCTTTAAAGAGCAGCTAACACTAAAACAATCACGGCTTTCAGTGGAGTTTTACTGTCTCATGATAGTCTAAATGCTGTTTCAGATGCTGGTGGAAATGCACAGATTCTGGTGAAAAAGTATTTTGCAAATATTTGGATTCTGTACCAAATTGATAGCTTCGGTCCAAAAAAAATATCCTTATCGACGTTTTAGGGCTCAAGCTGGTGTTTTCATGCAGCATGATCTACTGTGGGTGAGCAGTGTCTTGCTCAAGGGCGCTCTGCCGGGACCCCTGCATGCTGTGGGGATGGAACCCATGACCTTTCCATTACAATCATTCAACTTAGCTGGGGGTGATTATATTTTAGTGTGAGTCTCTCCATTTTTAAACAATTCCTCTTGGCAGCAGTGGGAAACATAATTGTACCATTATCTGATGCAGCGAGTTTCAGCCCTCAGCGTTTCCTATCTGTCTCCCTTTCTTGGTCCAATGAAACACACACACACACACACACACACACACACACACACACACACACACACACACACGTTGGTTTTATTCCCACCAAAACAGTGCCTTTGATGAACTGACAGCAGCCGAGCACTGTCTCCAAACACAGTCTGTTTTCATTATACGGCTAATCTAAAATCAATCAGGCAAAACATAGAATTACAGTCTGCAACAAGGCAGAGTGTGTGCACAAAATCAAATGCGTATGTGTGTGAGTATGTTTCTTCTGCTGTCTGCATGTGTGTGTGTGTGTGTGTGCGTGTGTGTGAGGATGATGTTAATAGATATTGCTTCCCCGTTTTTTACATTTTCCTTGTCTAATCATCTGACACCACCACACATGTGCGCACATGCTGTGTTGCAGTGCCTTTACAATTAAGTCCTGCCGTTGACACTGTCTGAGTCCAGGAAGTTGATATGGGCTTGTGTTTCTGCATTTACATATTCGTTTATATGTAACTTGACCGAATCTCTGGATTGTTATTACATGGTACAAGAGAATGAATTCCCAGAGGAATCTGTGTAGAACTGGGAAATCTGAACAATTAAAATTCAAACATTTGGAAATAGCTTTGATTTGTTATTTGCAGTTTGAATATCAGTTGAGATTAAATGATTTCATCTAATGCCTGGGTTTATGGATGAAGAGGATACATGCTGGCAGTCTGGTGGCTTTGAGGCGATGGTAAAAAGACTGGAAAAAACATAAAGGTGCATTTCAAAATACCCTTTTTTGCTGGCAATAAAGGTTGCCTCTGTGTTACAAAAATGTATTCAGAGGCAGCAGGAAAAAAATCTTCACTTTAGAGTAAGATTCACTATAAAAGACAGGAGAAAGAACAAAGAAGAAGAAACATCTACTTTAAAAAATACATTTTGACTTGATTGATTTTCTTTTTTTCTTTAAATAAAGCAGGTAAGACAAGATAGTCAAAGAGTCGGCTGGAATGTGTTGTGAAAGACATCAAAGAAGCAAGAAGAAAAAATTAAATCAGCCAGGAAGCAAAGGATGGCACTGATGTTTGGTTCAGCCGCTTTTGTCATTGTCTTTCTCTGCCTTTGTTTCCAGGCCTATGAAAAAAAAGAAAAGAAAAAAAAAATGTAGCTGTATGTGCAGCACCACCTTTAGCCACAGAGGTCAACTACGGATGATGTATAGTACTTAGAAAGAAAAAAAAGCACATCCAAAAATAATAATACAACAGTTTTCACACACACAATAATGCATGGTGACCATTTGTGGTCAAGCACCAGAAGTGCACCTTTTTAATACGATGTGTTGCATGCACATTGTTCCCTATCATGCTGCTCCTGAATTACTCACATGGTTACATGGCCCCTTATTCAATGACAAATACTGATGACTTAAAATAACAAAATACCCTCTAATGAGTGCAGAAATAACGCAAGCTTGCTCCTAATATTCAGTTGAATCTGATTCAAAGCAGAGTTAAACAAAAGAAGGATGCATACCTCATCTGAAAATAACTCATCATTTTTAGCTTTCCACTGTTCTTCACTTTTTCTGTCTTTTTTCTGACTTTACTCTCTTACTTTCCCTTCTTTGAGCTGATGTCTGCACTCTCCAGGTCTGTCTGGTGTCCAAGATGTTTTTTTATGTAACAGTCCCCCTGGCATATATGCACTCAGTGCACTTCCAAAGGTCCCAGCAGGTGAGTCCAACAACCACCTATAAATGTTTCCGGCCTTCTTGAGTTCCTCCCTCCTCTCTCCTCTGTCCCTCCTCTGGTGTTATTTATAACCGACTCTTACCAAGTTAAAAGACGCAGTCGATAGGCATGATGCCCTGAGCTGGAGGCAGTCTGAGAATAATAGAAATAATATAAAAGTGCGTGGCCTGTTAATGTAAACAGCTTGGTGCAGCTAGTATCAGCCTCTCCATCTCAGTTTAGAGAGTATTAAAATTTACTTTAGTGTTTCCAGCCTGAAATAAAAGCAGTAAGTCATGTAAACAAAATAAAGCAAGTGTAGGGATTTCAGGGTATGGTTCCCAAAAAGTAAATGTTACGCAGATATGTAGAACAGCATTTGCTTCACAAGCCCTCTTACACCCTGTTTCCAGCTGGTATTAACATCCGACCTGAGTGATCTAATCACAAGCTGAAACCTCTAAGCACAGGTGTAAACAGCAGCAATGCTTCCGGAGTGATCGGATCTCAGGACGCACTCGGAGGTGGTCTGGGACGCCTGTGCCTGCATCACATTGGAGGTGTAAACAGACATGTGTCCCAGGACGGATTGAAGGACTGCCAACTAACCTGACGTCTTCTGTCTTGTCCTGCCCAACACCCCTGACATCGGCCACCTTTTCCAATAGAGAAAATATCTTACCTGACTCTGCCCAGCGCAGCTGAACTGTCAACAGATGGATCAAACACAAACTGAAGTGCAGGTCGGCTATAAAGCAGCTGCTTAATGAATAAAAACACAAACTGTCTACCTGCAGGGTGGAAACTACAGGGGAGCCAGCAGGAGCTCAGCTCCTCTTAACAAAACATGAACTCCCATAAAAACATGACACAAGAAATTTTGGGAAGTCTCTAAAATATGTATTGATAACATGTAGGGTTTTTCTACTATATAAAATTCTGAGGCAGCCGCCTTTCTTCAATTTCATACCCCTGGATGATTAAACACATTATTTCTAACCCTAGACACAATTGAGTTACTATAGGAAGACTGCAGTGATATTACAGGCGACAGTGTGAATGTGCACATTGCAGTTACTAAAGAAATATTACAGAAATATTGCAGGCGACAGTGTGAATGTGCGCTCATTTCACCATCCTCTAGGTTTAGTTTTCTTTTTATTTAAACCCCCTCTGTCATTTCTGACACACATCAGAGCCATGACAGTGAGAGAGTCCCCACCCACCTGCACGTTTACAGATCCAGCCTGTAATAATTTACAAATGTGAAATACGTCTTAAGTAATCGACAACTCATTAAAAGGAGGCTTGTCAAATGCCTGGTGCCTGTTTTATTTTTACTTTATTTATTTATTTATTTATTGTGTGTGTGTGTGTGTGTGTGTGTGTGTGTGTGTGTGTGTGTGTGTGTGCGTGCGTGCGTGTACCTCTCTCTCTCAACTAATTAAACAAGATGCAAATGTAAATGATACAGGTTTATTTGCATATACAGTGGGAAAGTGAGATTCAATGACAAGTGGGCAGGTGAGACTTATGTGCAGATGCAGTTTAATGCCAGGTGTGAACGCACGGACTGACAGCTGTCCACTTGTGATCGGATCACCAAAGACACGTTTTAATACCAGGTGGAAACAGGGCCCATGTGAGGGTTCAGTCATTTCAGGCTCGTCGCTGCTCCTAAAGGTTTTCCCTCCCAAAATCCTAAAGCCTAGTCTCTGATATCTCAGTAACCTCAGGGAACCAGCACCATTTTCTCCCTTTTTTGCTTTGATCCCTCAATGTCATCAGACCCTACCTTATTCACAGCCTCCCTAAATCCCTGACTGCTGGACTACAGTCTCTGCAGCCTCTCTCTCCAGAGACCATCCCTCAACCCCAAATGACAACCAGTTTCTAGCTTGGACTTTCCTCGTTGTTCACTGCAGCTGCAACTAGTTTCCACAACTCATTCCTCACAGCTACAGCGTCCTTCTCCAAGGTCAAATTCTGGCCGCACTAGTTCCCAACCCTTTAAATCTCCCATTTTCCAGTCCATAAGTCTCTGGCCCTTAACCTCAACTTCTAACCATCAACTTTAATTCCCTGTGAGCCCTCACTCTCTGTGTCTTAAACAGCCGGTGCCATTCACCGAGACCCCTTACCCCCCACAGCTGCCAACATGCCACTGGATCCAAACTCTGAACTGGAACCTTGACACCTCTCCCGACTTATTCATGAGCCATGCTTTATAGAGCTGTGTGAAGAGGAAGGAGCAGAAGAAGAAAAACACATTAAATAGAAATGTGGCATAAAGCAGAGATGGTGAGAGCTGGCAGAATCACATTAAGGGGAGAGAATCTCCTCGGAGCAGTGCACTGGGAGGATTTAGGATCTGAGTCTTGCATATCAATGAAGGGGATGCTGCGTTTATGAGTGGGCTGGCCACATCCTATGGCACATATTGTTGCACAGGAAATAGAGGACAGAGCTATGGAGGAGAGCGAGAAGAGGGAGGAGAGGAGGGTGTGATGGGAAGTGGTGGGGATGAAAGCATAGAGACAGAGAGAAAGCAACCATGAGGAGAAGATTAAAGTGATGAGGGCAGGACCAGAAAGATAGAGAGAGAGAGCAAGACATTAAAAGAGTGGAAGACCCATGTGAGATCTATTGCAATTTTTTTTTTTAATACTGCTGCTTGCTTCAGCTCTATGTCTCTGCAGTGAGCAGCAAAAAGAAATTTGACAATTTCCTGTGAAGACCCATCGACAAGCCTCTAACCATACCTTGCCATCACTTACCCTTAATCCTCAAAGGACAGATTCAGTATTTCCTAGCCCAGCCCGTATTAAAATGTTGATGCCAACCATTTATAATTGTACATACAGCAGCACAACCTCACCCCTTGAATAAGTGATGAGAAACTCACCACTCTGCCACAGCTTCTTCTTAGCCCTCAACACAGTCCAAAAGCACAGCCTCAGAAAACATTATCAACATCAAGCACAGACAAATACATTTTGAAACCGTCCACCTTAAAAAATGGCCACAAATGGCGCTTCCAACAGGTTGTTGTTTTCAAACAGAGTGAGATGTTTCATCCTATGGGAGAGACACCATGGGCGTGTAAATCATAGAGGCTCAAAGTGAAAAAAAAAATAAAGCTCACATCAACTCCAAAGTTAAAGTTAATAATTCTAATCTGAACCCTAAACTCCCAAGTCCTCGATCGACTTTACACTTCTGGGGGCATCTTTGTGAGGACATGTGGCCCTCGTAAGGATAGAAGTACAAGAACAAACACACACATATACACAGAGAAACAGAGTGAGGCCCCAGTGGGATGTATATTGCATATTTGTCAAATACACCGCTGTGTCTCTGCAGTGAACAATACAGACAGCCTTGGCAACAACTCTCCTATCTGTCTGCAGAGCACATCATAGCATCACTCCAGTGGAAAAAGCAAGCAGAGATAAGAAGTACAACAATTGATGGCCACTCCATCCCACCCGGCTCTCATCTTCTTTAGTCAAACATAAAGAGAGAAGGAGGAAAAAAAAAAAAAACCTTTAAGGTTCTTCAGTGCTGCTTCACGCTCTTTTGTCTGAGAATATGACATGGGAAAATGGAGAAGTTGTTCCCTTTCTCTCTGCAAGGTCAGCCTGTCACTCAATCAGCCCTATTGATATTCATGAGCCAGTGGGATCTGTTGGTTAGAAAAAAAACAACAACAACAACAAAACAAATAAGAACAGAGCCAATAAAGGAGGAATGGAAGAGGACAAAGAGAGAGAGACAGAGGGGGCACTGACACCACTACTTGAGCAATCAAAGACATAATACATAATTAATTTCTCGCAATACAGAATTATTATAAAGGAATAATAAAATCAGAGGCTGTGGATGAACCTCTTGAGGAATTGGGGGGGGAGGTTGAGAAATAGCCAAGACGCTGGATTTAACAAACTGAATGTCACCACGGTAAACGCTGCTGGTTTCTAACCCACGATTCATATTGGTTGCTTCCACACAGGCATTTCACAAGATTGAGTATTTAGCATTGCCTGGCGAAGGCTCTAAACACAGAGGAAGCCACTGGGTTTGGAAAAAGCATCAACCCATCAACGGAAGCAGTATGGCTGCACGTTCCATTTCCTCTCAAAATTATGACTCTGGTTGCTACAGAGAGTGTGTCTGAGAGAAGTCATAGAGGAGCATTTCGTGAGCAGCGCTGTTTCAGTCGTTAAATTTATACCTAAAATCGATTGTTGGCAGCTGGGCCTTTCTAGTGTTAATACTCAGGGTGTGCATGTGTGTGTGTGTGTGTGTGTGCCGTGTACAGCTGGGATGGATGTCATGCTGTTACATCAGCAGGAATGTATCCTTATAAGGGCTTTTTACATTCAGATCCTTCTGTCGGCCTTCATCACACCATCAAAAAGAATATTCTGTTTGGATTGATTGAGTGAAGTTCTGGGTAATGATCAGCAGTGGTCAGCTATATGTGAGGGGCAATAGGTGGCATGATGCAGGGATGGGTAATCAGCCAGAAACATAAATAAAAAGACCAAGTAAGGGGAGGAAAATATATATATAATCCAGTATAAGAGCAGTTTTTACCCAAACCTGATGGTGCTCGCGGTGTCATTTTTAAACATCAGAGCATCATTTGTAAATTAATACTGATCCCTTGATAAAACTAGAAGAGTGCACCTAGTGTACTGCACTGTCTCCATGAGGTGCATCTCCCCTTTTGTGGACTTTCGGCTACCCTATGTGCTGAGCAAAACTCGGGAGAGACGCAGAAGCCAGTTGTACTGTCAATTGTTTTTCAAATTACAAATGAAATTAGTGCATGATTAAAATATAATACACTATAATGCACAGCATGTAGAAACCATAAAGAGCACTAATTACAATAGCAAATTTCAAAATTACTACTAAATGTCTCTCACTCTCTCACACTCACACACACATGCACGCACACACACACACACACACACACACAACAGACTCCCAAGACCCTCCACTGACATGTGAAACAGCAATGGTTTTTTTAACTCATCATTTTTACAGTTGTGAAACATCAGGATATGTAACCTAATTTAACTCGCCATTCTGACACCTGCAATCAGAGCAAACACAGCCTCAATAGGATAAAAAAAAAAAAAAAACGAGTGAATGAAGGGAAAGCACAAGTTGCAAAAACAAATGGTTCCTCATCAGGTCAGCCTAACTGTGCACATTAGGGTGATAGACTCAGTAGTTTCTGAGATTAGCCATGGACAGACATACAGACAGACAGACACACAGGACCAAACACATGATCCACTACAGGCGACTCCTGGTGGAAATAACTCGCATATAATGTACAAATGAGACCAAGATCGTGATGATTGGCAGAGTCTGTCTCATGTCAGTGATACTGTCAGTGCGACTGCTTCTCAAAATTAACATTACATCTCTCATAAAGGCCATTTCTTCCTCCCTCCTACTCTCCAGTGTCTTTACTGAAGAGGAACTGTTTTTCAGACAAACACAGCTACTTTCCTGACCATGTGGAACAATGTTAATGTGTCGAGTCCCAACGTATTTGGAGGAAAATCAGTGCAGTTGATGCATGGAAATTTGTGCCGCTTGGTAGACTAATCTAAAGAGGTCTGATAACAGCGCTCACCATACAGAGTGTATCCCCTCCCTTGGCTAGCAGCAGGGATGATAGCAAATATGCTGCATGTATATGCAAATGAGAAGAGAGCTGGCAACGCTGCATGCGACGTAAAATGCATTGTCGAAGCCAGCAGAGGCTGCCAGTCTTCTTGGTAACGGTGCGATTTGTTTACAGTAATTGCACTGTCAAAGTTAATGTGCTGAACGGTTTCTGATGTGAAAAAATGATATGCATAGTTCATTTAAAAACAAAGACAATGAATTTGACATCACTAATATTTCTGTGACTGTGTTTCACATGCCATAACCTGGGAAACACCCAGTTGAAGAGCAAAGCAACCACATCCAATTAATAACATATCCCAGCGGGTTCAACTCTCATTAAACGTTTCACCTCTCTTCTCTCCTTGATTAATTACTGTATAGTCACCTTTTTCACTAGAACAATAAAATTTAAATATGCTCAGGCAGAAGTGATATATTTAATTGGAAAAAAAAAAAAAAAAGGTAGGCCTGGGTACAATTGGTGTAGAATTTATTTATTTGATGACGACCAAACAAACAGCTCTTTTTTCATGGACCAAGCCAAGGTAGCCACCCAGGTAGCTTCATGAAGGCTTGATTGCCCATTACTGCTATTTAGCACATTCCATTTATTGTCTGTGTTTTATTGTATTATGTTTTTTTTTTTTAAATATATATATATATATAAACAACTCCATCAGTGTAAAGTAAAACCACAGTAGTAATGGTTTTGAACTGAATTCAAAGAGATAATGCTGGAGACAAAGTAGCTGAGACAGAAAGAGATACAGAAATGAAAAAAAAAAAAAATCTCTCTGCCTCTCTCCTTGTATTCTAATACTGGGACACTCCATTTTCTAATTGATCCTAAGTAAGCTTAAACGCTCCTTTCTGGCCCATCCATTCTCAGCAGCTACAGGACTGCATATTCAGCCACTTGTCATAAATGAACAAAGAGCCTCTCAGAAAGATATGCATTTAATCACCAGCGCTCATGCACTTCATTTATTTATTTATCTATTATACACACAGTCCTTTAGCAACCATTACCAGCTTTATATGGAGGCAAAATAGGAAAAACACTCCAAAAATAAAATAAAATAAAATAAAAATGGAGAGATGGAGATTCACAGATGTTTACATGCATACAGGGAATGTATCTGGCATGCAGGTAGAGGAGCAATCCACTCTTGGATGCTTTTCACATCGAGCTGCAAACGCTATTTGTGATGAAGTGCGGTAATTTACCTTGTTTAAAAAAAAATGTTTTAATATCTTACCTCGTCTACCTCGTTAGTCTTTCCCAGCTTAGAAAATATGCATGAAAAAAGAATGACGACATGTTGCTCAAATGGAAAAAAAAAAATCACTGAGGGGGGCGCTGTATTTCTCATGCTGCCAGTCAGGTGTTTCTAGTGAGGATGTGTTTCTGTAGGCAAACTTACCTTGACCACTGTTTCCCTAAGCCTGGGCGTTCAGGCTTCAAGCTTCAGCTTAAGCTCAAAAAGGCATCATTTTTAAATAGCTGAATTGAATTTCAGTTGGAGCTTCGATGAGAGAGGGGAGTCATAAAATGCTGCACAAAACAGGAACAGAAACTTTGCACAACCATGAATGAAAGGAAATCTGTGGCTCGAGCGCAACCTTCAACCTTCTGCTACCCGTGTATTCTGGCCCCAGTAATTACAAAGGGTGTGTGCAGTGACACCTAGTGGTGGGGGTAGTTAAACCACTAATTTGAGAGTTGTTGAGAGCAGCCATTTTGAACAGAAACACAGCAGTGGAGAGGGGTATAGTTCCATCCTCCTTGTTTTGGCTCTTTATTCGGCACAATCTGTGAGTACAATTACAATTAAATATATTTGTATTCAGTGTGTTGATCATTTCAATGAAGATGATTATTTTACCGGTTAATTTGCTGTAGTTAAGGTTAGGGTTAGCTTGGCTTGTACATCCATTCATTTCTATATTCTTGTCTGTATGTTGTTTACAGTTTCACAAAAAAGACTCCATAAAAACCGTGAACCTGGATTCCTCTCTTCAGTGTTTTTATTGGAAATTGTTTAGCTCACTGTCTACACCATGTTCTCAGTTCCACACATGGTCAGGGCAGAAGACCGTGTGTTTCTGGCTTGTTAAGAAAATGCGCTCAGTGCTTGGGATTCATAGTAATATCATACACATTATGATGATAAAGACAAGCAAACAGTTTCACTCGTCAACACTGTGAATTTAAAACGTGACTAAGTTAGCACCCAATGTTACAGAGAAAGACCTGTTGTTCCCCACATGACAGGAAACTGGCAAGTTAATTATGTGAAAATGAGGGAGCACAGTGTAAACCAACTGTCCGGCATGGGGAGGTGGTTCACTCACAAGTCTGCTGACAGCATTCACGTGCAGTTTCTTCAGGAGATGCTCCTCTACTAGTTGAAATAATTTTAAATGATATACAGTTCATTGTAAATACTTGTTTAAAAAGTGTAGGGCATGGTCAAGATGCAGTATTAATGTGTATTGTGATGCTCGTATCATGACTGTGTATCATCATGCACATTGTATCACGAGCTTGTTGGCAAGACCCAGGCCCGAGGGTGATTCACTGGGCTGAGCACCCGGTGCCTCCAGATCCTACCAGTGTCTCCTGTGTCTTTACTATTTGACATGCATCAGATTTCCTCTTCAATCTGTGCATTTTTCAAAGGTTTTTCAAAGTGCTCAGATTGATGTGCATTTGATGAATGGCTAAATGTAGCCTAAGGCGGCGATCACAGTGTAATTATGAATGCATCAGCAGCAAAGCGTAATGGCTGCGCTCGGACTGACAGTTTGAATGGGCGCCGCGTATCGCTCAGTGTGGTTGCCAGGTACAGAGCGGCTTGGCAGATTTTACTTGAGCTGCCTGTCTATACGTTGCTTATATTTTAAGTCCTGCCTCTTTATATTCTGACATTTTTTTTTTATTGGCCAGGTCTCACTGAAGTGACATTGAGGAGCGGTGCATTTCAGGTTCAAGTTGATTCAAGTTCAACTGGACGCATCACGTGAACAACACGCCGCTCTGAGCCCTACTGCCACGCAGTATTGCCAACTTGGCGACTTTATCGCTAAATCTGGCGACTTTCCAACTCCCCTTGGCGACTTTTTTTTGTCAAAAGCGACTAGCGACAAATCTAGCGACTTTTCCTGGTGTTATTTGAGACTTCTGGTATTTTGGAAACTGACATGAAAGCACATATCGTTCCTCTGCAGTTCCTGTTCTTAGCGAGCAGCAGGTGCTGCCGCGAGCCCCTCCCCCGCCCCAAAGTCCTCACAGGCGGTCACAGCCTCGAGCCGCGGGCAGCTGCAGTCAGGAGAGGAGCAGAGAGGAGACTCACCACTCTGCGGCCAGGCAGCAAATGAATTGCGCATGCGCAAAGCCGCCGTTGATCCCGCCCTTCCCGTAAATTTGTAGTTCTAAAACATATTTAGGGCGTTTTTTACTCACTTTCTGTCTCTCCCACGACGTTATTCCTCTCCTACAGCATCCATTACAATCACGTGCAAATCGCAAATTATGCAAATTAAGCGATGACGTCATTTGTCGACTTCTAGCGACTTTTAGGACAGCCAATAGCTCCTTTCTATACTGAGGAGTTCGCAACACTGCTGCCACGCACTGGCGTTCAACTTTACCGCTCTTCCATGTCTGTCTCACACCACCAGCTTACACTAGTCAGGTTTCCATCCAAATATATCAAAATTTTTGAGCGAATTTTGTCAAAATGTGCAAAAGAAAATGCGAATTTATGCCTGTTTCCATTAGTTTTGTTTTGCTATTATTGGGAGAAGAGTGCACTGTGAGATGATGTCATAAGATAGCGTCTGTGTCCACTAAACAACAACAAACTCAGCTGACACTCAACAGCTGATCAGGGACAGATTCCTGCTGAACTTGTCGGCTCTTGGGAGAAGTCTGGTTACTATTTTGGCAGCGCTAACTCTGTAGGCAAAGTGACAACAAACAACAGGGTAACATTTGCTGCTCCTCTCCTCTGTATCAGGATAGGGCTGATGCTAGCGGTGTAGTTGTCTGAACTTGACTCAGTAATTTAGATGCAGTATTGGTCTGCTTACTGCTAACCACAACCAGTCACTAACCAGTCACCTGTAACGTTATACTATCGTTACCTTACCTGAACTGTTGAGAGAGGAACTCAGAGATGTCACCAGAGGTCTTTGGCCCAGGATTTCATCCATCATCGCAAAATATTTGAAGTTGCTTTTGGCGCTTCTCAGCCACGTAGCGCTGTTTCAGACTTTTCCACTTGCTTCTGAGGATTTGCCACGGTTTGTCAAATCCTTTCGCTGTCACTTCCTTCTGTAGATCGTGGTATACTGTTGCGTTCCTTTGCTGTTTTCCGTCCAATATAGCATTGATGTTAGCTTCTTTTATTAACTGCAGAAAACATTCAGTTTCTTCGTCTCCTCACACATACCTTACGCTATCCTGTAGACTGTAGCGTAGAAGTGTGAGGTGGTATCCGTTTTTTTTTTTTTTTTTTTTTGCAAATTTTCGTCCGTTTTTCCAATTTCTGGCATTTCCATCCAAGTTTTTTTTTTTTTTTTTTTTTTTTTTCGCAATTTTTGAAAATGCAAATAAAAATAGGTGGATGGAAACACGGTTACTGTGTGTGAGATGTAGAAGCTATTCCTCCTTCAGTCAAGTAGTTAGCTTGCTAGTTAGCCCAAACAAATAAAAGATACAGCTATGGAGCAGAACATTAACAGCAGAGATGTGCAGAATGTGAGTTGACATGATAACAAAACGAGGGGTCATTATACACACAGCCATTGAAGTTTGAGTATGGCAGCTTGTTTGTAGGCTAATTAGGTTAATAATTAATAAAGCTCACAACAGCTTAAAATCTTGCAGTGGAGATCCTAAGAAATGCTCAAAAATGCTGATTCTATTCCAGGTTTTAGGATTATAAACTGTCTCAGTCCTCATATTCTGTGTTAATTTGTCTTTCCTGAGATATCTTCTGTATGCGCCCGTTTTTGTTGCAGTCCTAGCCAGCTTGTTTCCCTGTTCACCTGCATTAACTCCGTCAGCCCTGTCCCTTGTTCACCTGCTCATCTGCAATTTCTCAGCCAATCAGCTCCTTGTCTGTTCCCCTGTCCACCCACCTGTTCTTTATTCCCTGATTACTTCAGTGTGGATTTAATTTCAGCTCTCTGCTCTGTCTTTTGTCAGTTTGCTGTCCTGTTTGAGTGGACTGTTGCTTGTTTTTGTCCTGTACACCTGCCTTCTTGTTCACAAGTAAAGACTTTCTGGTTTCAGCCTCGCCTCCTGGTCTGCATTTGGGTCTACTTGCCTGTAACACGCTGTGCTAGAGCTGCACCAAACTCAAACACACACGGCGTTGTGTTTGTCAGGAAGGCGGTAGTGCAGCTGATTGAAATTATTAAGTTCACCTGGCTGCGCTTCAGGTGTTGGAACAAGTGCTACTGCCGTATTATCGACAAAAATGCATCGAAAGCTCATTTATTTCATACTCCACAGCTAAACTTTTAATTTATATTAAGGACCTTTTGCAATTTATGGGAGGCGTACACCAAAGGACATAACAGGGGAGGGCTGTCTTTAATTTTACTCTGTGGGAGGGAAGGCTACAATGTTTTTAATTTGAGGCCAGCGGAGAGTCATACAAATTTCAATCACTCAGACTTAACATAATTATTTTTAGTTCCTTCAAAGACCCCCCTCCTGGCCAAACTGTTGGGTATGACTCGGTGTATCGTTTCTACTTGGTTGCCCTATCTGTCAGTCTTTGTGCCTGGCCTATCCAGACAGTGGGTGTGTACGCTATCTGACGAATCAGCAGTGCTCTGCTCCTGATGTTGTCAATGTTGTCAGTGTCAAAAAATGAAGTATGTAGTTTGTATTTTTCTCTGAAGTCTGATGAGTCATGTAGAGCATTTGGATTTGCATGTACTTAAAACCTGCATAAAACCTGACTAGTGCTACTAGTAGCGGGTCAATTAATAGGGCACACACTTGATTTTGAATATTATTGCAGGATCTTGACCTACCATAATTGCTCACTCAGCACTCATCACCATCATGAGCACAGGTATAATAAAGCAAAGTTCGTTTGACATGAATCAGCTCGTCTGACGTGACTCCAGTTGAGCTCTGTTGCACCCAAATGTGATTAAGTTTGGCGTGGCATCAGCTCACCGCCTGAACATACTGCAGGTTAAGACAGACCTGCAGAAATGCAAGCTGTGGCTGCAATGCATTCTGGATTATTGAGGATTGCCAGTATCCCCTCCTCTTTTACACTGTGTGATGGATTTCCTGCTGTTTGACTGCTGATTTGTGGGTAACTGGGCTCATGTTGTGCTGTCAGTTTTGTTTAGAAACCAGATAACAGGAGGAGGTGTCACAATCATGTGAACAGCTATATTGCATTATTGTCCTAATCAGAATGTTGACAGCAGCGAGATTATTGTGTCGATAATAGCAACATCAGTGGTCGTCTCTGACTAAAGGAGGGAACCAGGTTAGTGAAAACACCAGCTGAGAAAACGCAGTGGTCTGAAAACCATACCAAACACAGCTTGACATGGATTCAGTTTTCTCTTCTGTGTAATTTGTCGATTTTCATTACTATTACAATACTGTACTACAGAGACACACAGTAAATGAGTGTTAAGTGAAACTCAGAGAATAACTTTGAGTTAAGTTTGAGTTTGACTTAATTGTCCCAATTCTGGTATTGGTACTTGCATGCATGTAGTGTTAGTAGAATTTAATGGCATTATGTTTTTTTTTTTTTTTTTTTTTTTTTTGGTAACACTTTACAATACGAGTACAACAATTAATGTTAGTTAATGCCGTAATAAACATTAAGTAAAAGGTAATAAACATTAAGTAACAGTTAACTAACCATTAACTAATGTGTCTAAGAATCATTTACTAATGCTGTTCATGCTAAGGTATTAATTTATATGTTATTTAAGGGATATTGTTGATATTATTAACATTAATAAATGCCATAATAATCATTAACTAACAGTTAATTAACCATTACAGCATTAACTAACGTTAACTAACGTTAATTGTTGTACTCTTATTGTAAAGTATTACCTTTTTTTTTAATTTAAGATCTAAACTGTTTTGGCTAAATTTTTTTCTGGACCCAAATGCAGGCACAGAGCGCAGAGTGGATGTGAAAATGAAGGATTTATTGTATGGTGAGTTCTGGTCAGGCTGAGGAGGCAGGGGTTGGAGTCGGTAGGAGACCGAGCAGGTGATCAGGCAGGCAGGAATGGCGTGGGCTGGCAGTACGACACAGAGGGCTGGAGGGAGGCTGAACATGGGGAGATGTGGAGTTAGCACAGGAGGCACAAAGGCAACACAGAGAAAAACCCTCCTGTAAACTCTAGTAAAAACACTAGAGCAGCCAAGAGAGTTTCTACCACAGGAGCAGGCTCAACAATCTGGCAATGGGCGGAGGGAGTGCAGGGGTTCTTATACTGGGATGAGTCGACTGAGGGCAGGGGAGGTGGTGAAGCAGGAGTCTGGAAGAGAGAGAGTAGCCACACACACACACACACGCACGCACGCATGTACACACGCATGCACGCACACACAAGCAAGGCAAGGAAACACCGGGAAAAAAACTAGAACCACAGAGCTGTGGCAATAAACCCCAAGTATCACTTTTAAAGGGATAGTTTGCATTTTTGGACATGAAGTTGTGTGAAATCCTCCCTGGCAGTCTGGTGCATGAACAGGGATTTTTCTTACTTAAGGTGTCCTCTGGGCAAAGTTCTGGCCTCCTGAAATATGGAAATACGTGCTTCCAGCTAGTTTGCTGGGGTCACAAAAGTTAAAAAAAAAAAAAAAAAAAAAAAAAAGTTTTGTTTTTCAAACGTATTCAAAATAGTAAAAAGTAAAATAGTAAATGTCTGTAGGCTAGGCCTGTATTGAGCATTTCTTTTCTGACAGAGAAGAGAGGCGCTTGCAAGGCCCTGCGGAAAGTCTCAATCCAGAGTCTGATCTGAAATGGCATTTTGTTAAAATTAGGCATGGGTTGTGTTTCTATGACAACAATATTTGGACATATCACCACTCTCGGAGCAGTCTCATGGGGGGGGGAGGAGAAGGGATTGTGAAGTCTGACTTTATTGAATTTATCTGAATTTATTACTATTCCTTTAACATGTTAAACAAACAAGTACTTATACTGTTGTTTGCCTTTTTAGGGCATATTCACTTGTACACATTTCAGTTTGAAGGATCTTTTGGAAACATAAAAAAGTGTCATGGGAGCTCTGGTAGCCATGTCTAGTATTTCACAGAATACAAAATAGCTTATAAATACAGGATCACACTGTTAAATTATTAAATGCTGATGGATGATTAAGATGCCACTGGCCGTCATCATCAAGTAAAAATCTCTCATCAGTAAATTTTCTAAAGTGTGATTGGGCTCCATGTTGATTATAAATATTTGAAGAACTACATGACAAAAGTGGCACAACATGACAAAATTAATGATGACAAACGACCATTAAAGGCATGTTTGTCAGTCTTACCTCACTGCACATCTCAGAAACATGGAACTCAAGGATGATGGGCCTTTGATCCATCACTGCTTTACAGAAGGATTCCCTCTTTTTGTCATGTGTGTGAGTTATTGCATGCATGTATACTTCAAAACTGACAGTTACCAGCTTGTTTCAAGACATATGAGTCACAAAAAATAAATAAATAAATGGAAAAAAAAAAAAAAACTCTACAGGGACTGCTTAGGTGTTAAAAAGGGCACAAAGCCTAACCACATTTACACTGCAATGCATACTGTTTGTGCAAAGTGATTCTCATCGCATCATTCTAATCTTTATTGATTCAATCTGAATTTGCACAAATTGCATTAGATTGGTTGCTTCACTAGGGAGCCTTGAGCCATCAGAAACACGATCAAAGGGATTATATGACTGATGTCCCGGCACTTACTACTACAAGTGAAGAGCTTTCACAGCACCCCCTTTTCCCTCCCACCCCATGTACACACTATAAAAAGCTGATGGAAAAGAAAAAAAAAACAACAACAACAACAACAAAAAAAACTTTGAATGCACCACTCGATCTCCCTCCCTCCTCCGTCTACTTTCAGCAGAATAGAAGAGCCGATGTGTATCTGTGGCTGTTCGTTTTTTCCTCCCCGTCCCCAAAGCCATATCTCATAAATCCAGGAGTGGATGGCAGAGTAATGCATTTAGCCGAATCAATAACCTCACATCTTCATTCAAGCCTCACAAAAACATTTTGGCCCGGTCCACCAGAGAGGCCAGAGGGGAAGGGAGGCCAGATGAGGGGCTGCCCCCCCCCCCCCCCCCCCCCCCCCCCCCCCGCTCTGCCTCTCAAGATGTCGACTCACAGTTGACCCAGTTCCAAGGCTTGGCTCAGTGATGGTCCGTGGTGTGATAGTGCCGCAGAGCCAGGCTATCGGCAGGTTAGAGGAGGATTATACCAACGACTTCTCTGTGAGCTCTGAGGAAATGTATTCCCTTTGAGGTTTTAGTCCGGTCTCACCTCCCAGACTCTCCCCCTTTCCTTCTCTCTCTCTCACTAGATGGGTTTCCACCCAAGTGGTTTTTATATGAATTATAATGTACTGAATGAGAAAAGCTGAATAGCAGTGGCAAATTTAGATTGCATTTTTGCAATATTGTAAAAAAGGTTATTATGCTTGCTTGAGGCAGTATGTTGTCCATTTATTTGTTTATTTATTTATGCTTTTCTTTTTTTTTGACGGGGTGCTGAACAAAGGATACAATAAATAGTGATGGAAATGCATTTGTCAAATAAATATTGATGTAGGCTTGGCCCAGTCTCATTGCACGGCATTTGAAACAATTGAAACAACGGCTGAAAAGTTTAATATTCTTTAAATATTCTGAAAGACTGCTAAATATCTGACCACTACAACCTCTCATGAATATCATCCATTCTCTCTAATGTGTATAAATCTCCAACTTGGTGGTACATCAGCTGGTACACTAGAATATCACCAAATTTATTTTTGTTTTTGTCTGCAGACGAGGAAATGAAACATGACAATATTAGCTGGCTTACCAACAATTTGCCCAGTATTAATTACCACTAATACTAATCAATTATTGGAGGAAAAAAAAAAAGAAAAAAAAAAACATTCTTCAGGTGAATGTATTTCCTGATGTTGGGAGCTGATTTGTTCATTTCCACCCAGTTATTTCAAACTCTCCCCATGCATTCACACTTCAAATATTGCAACACGTTGAAAGTTTGTGTAAAATTGTCTTGACAGCTGGGTGGAAATGGATCTCTTGTCTTTGTGTCATTCTCTCTTTTTAACTCTTCTTGTCTCTCTCTGAGCCTGACAGTAATGCCACTGACACTTTATATACAAATGCAGGGCCTTCTGCAAACCTCTTAATGTGGTTATGAAACATTTGCACAACGTGTATATTTTTGTTATTTAATTCCAGGTCCAAATACAAAGTGAGCATAGTCATGATAAGATAGCTGGAAATGATTGCATGTGATAGTAGTTAGGGTGACCAAACGTCCAGGACAGTGTGCAGGACACAAGTGCATTTTCACCCACAAGCAGAAATGATTTTTATCATCTTTAGCTTTAATATTAAAACATATAAAATCTATCACATTGTCATTTATTCCCATGCATGCTGAGCCAGTCTGGCAGCGGCTTTTCTGCCAGTAATGTGTCTCCGCTCCTTTGCTGTCAGGTGCAGGACAGGAGTGAGAGTGAGTTGCCATGGTTACAAGGAACCGCTGTCCTGCAGTCTGCTCTGAAAGTCTCGCACTCTTTGAACAATGAGATACTGCCTAGCTAAGAAAAAAAAAATAGTGGACAACAGAGACAGAAAAGAAAGATGGAGGAGGGAAGCAGAGCAAAAAGTGCACCTGTAGTTACAGAAAGGTTTGGGAGTCAAAGTACGACCGGATAAAATGAGCCGCCAGCGGGCAAAGGTGTCTGCACATTTACATTCTGATGTGACCCAGAGTTTAAATGGTGTTTATAAACCACTAGCAGCCAAGATACAACCTGTTTACCTGTGTTGTTTTTTTTATAGGTTTGAGAGGGGAGAGTGTGCGCTCTCCATGGTGCAGAAAGATAGTTTGTCTTGTATTTTGTGCTAAATTTAAAGAATTATTAAAACTGTATATGTCTCAGTCTGTTTACTGTAACTGAGTGAAGTTTAGCAATTCTTCCATTATTGTTTACTTGTTGATTATGGCCTTTTAATTGTTGACTATGATAAATATGTCCTGCAATGTCCGCAAAATCAACATGCCATGTAGCAGCCAATAATGTAACAGCTGCAAATAACGTAATAGTGTTTCCATTCTTAATGTAATAAAAGTTGATAATGTAGTAACTTACCACAAACAAATAGTTATAATTCCTAGAGAGAGAGAGTAGGTGTGTGTGTGTGTGTGTCTGTGTGTGTGTGTGTGTGTGTGTGTGTGTGTATTTGATAGAGGCGACAATAAGGCTGTCATGGAGATGTGACACTTTGTACCCAATAAATAAAACTAAATACAGTGTTATAAGCATATTATTACATTATCAGCTCCAGTTATTACACTTCTTTTACCCAGCTAATGATGTAATAACCAGCCAATAATGTAATAGCTTATGACATTATCAGCTGCTGCATGCCTGCCCTGCGACTGGCTCACTTGGATGTCAGTGTGACCCAAACTGAGATGAAAATAAAAGGAAAGTTGGAATCTCTCCACACCATCAGCTGCCATCCATCATGCACACATGCACACTCCTGCTGTCTTTTGTGCCATGTAAAGGCTAAGTTAACATCACTGAGTTACTGAGTCGAGGTCACGGGTTAAGTGCCTCATTCACATGCCTTATGAGTCAAGGCTACACACCATGGCATGCCACCAAAGGGGCTCTGTAGCTGAGAGACTATGATATCATGATGGCATGACTAATATGATGTAGAATCTCATGCTCTGCAACCTACCTATTGTGTGGTTTATGTCTTTTTTTGCTGAATTTTTTGAATCTACTGCAAACTTTTCTTAGGTCGTACGTCTGATTTCTGTATGACACATATGTAGCATGTGTCATACAGAAATCCTAACCCTAACCCTATGGCCCTTGATGATAAACAATTATTGAAAATAAATAAACAAAATTAACTTTCTAAAAAAATGTGAAATGCATTGACAACAAAATCGCATCGGCTTGCAGTTTTACAGGAACCGATGCTGCATTTTGACTGATTGACACCAAACATGGCACACATGCTTGGTCACACACACATGCATGATCATGCCTCACTGAGATCTTATGCAAAAATATAGCAGCAACCAGCCACAGGGGAGAACTGCACCAGAAAACAGGCTTTAAACCTTCAGATCTTGGCACCGAAAGTTGCAAAACTGTATCCATGGACTCCTCAGCTCCTCAGTGCGAAAGTTAATGAGAAGTTGTAACTCCAAACCACATGGTCGCCGCAAGCCAATGAAACTGCAATTGATTAGAACACCTTAAGAAGACCATAGAGAAGGTATTTTTTTTGATAGAAGACCACCTTGGGAGTGGATTATCCCACTTATTCCAGGGCTTTACCTTATGAAAGATGTGCATTGATTTTAAAAACCGGGAAGTTAACGGTCGCGGCATCTTTTTCACACAAGGTGTCGTGAGTCAGTGGTTCACCGGATGTCTTTATATGATAAGCACTGTGATTGACCCGCAGCTGGACAACAGCCTTGACAGTGGTCTTCCACTCAGAAATAATTAACCACACACTGCCTTCATTGACCAGTCAGAATCCAAATATTCAACATAGCCATGTAATAATTGCTTATACTGCCCTAACTATGTATGACCCTGCACCATTAACACCAAACCTGGTACACCAACCTGCATACTAGATAACATTTGATGAAAATTATCTAAGTGGAAGCGTACAATCATGGTCAAATTTCCACAGTGAATACATTTACATGCACACCTTATTCCTGTATTATTCGGAATATCCGCAATATTCCGGTTGTGCACGAGTCATGTAAACATGCACCGAACCCGACTATGGTCATATTCCGGTTGGAGAGAATTCCGAATCAGACCCCTGGCATATGCCTGTTCTAACCAGAATATTGTGCCATGTAAACACCTTAAATGGAAAATGCCCTGTACCGGAATATTCAGTTACGTCTGCGCATGCTCGATTCACAAGGAATCCTGGGGCGTCTTTGTCGCTATGGTTACTGCAAGCAGGGAGAACGACCTGGTGAAAAGCAGCAAGAGTCAGCATTTTTGGAGTGAGAAGGAGACTGCAGTCTGCCTTCAGCTGATTAAAGACTTTAGCATCATGGAGTATATCAATGGGAGGAAACACAGAAATAGCAACAGCTTCTTCTTCTTCTTCTGTATTTCCGGCAGACCAGACGCCTACGCGCGTACTGTGGAATACGCCGAAACACGGGAATATGCCAAGTGACATGTAAACGGAATATTCCAGTTGCTGCGGTGCATATAAACACCTTATTCGGAAAATTACCTTAACTGGAATATTGACCCGAATTGGAATATGGTGTGCATGTAAACGTAGTCAGTGATTCAACATCTCATTCACTTCTTGTAAAGTCTTCCTTGAGATATTGCCATTGTTATATCTACAGTTTAACATATTTCGTATTCAGTAATCCATATTTAAGAAATTGCGATTGCGTATTATTGTATTGTTATATTATTAAATTATTAGTAAATTCATACTATAGTTCATACCATAACTTTGACTCTCACAGACAACTTAGTTTGTGGAAAATATCACCTGCACATGTTTATACACCCCCCCAGTTTATCACGTTGTATTGATTGAATTGATTTTTATGTTTGTTTTTGTTTGTCTATCCTTATTTTAATCTTTCTATTGTATCTTCCTTGGTGTATGCTATAAATATTTGTTGTGGCAACAACTGTATTTGGGATCAATAAAGTTTTAGATTTAATCTTAGCCATGCCACCTCCAGAGCGATCAAACAGGCAACGAGGAAGAGGAGGCTCTTCTGAGATGACCGTCCTCAGTGCATGCATCAAGGCATTCTGAATGAGAGTATTTCAAATGCATCAGTGATGGTTGATTATAATACAGTTGTATGATGCCAAGAAAGGGGCACAGAAATCGAAGTCCAGTTGACTTTGTTCTTAACCTTACTTGCATATCATGACCTGAATGACTGAGAATCTCCACAGACAATTGTATAAGGCCAAGAAAGGGGCATATCTTTTGTACAGTGCTACATTTATTTAAATTTCTGCATACATGTTTTTTTCTGATATACTAGAAGAAGTTAATTAAACTGCAAACTCACTCTTAAAAAAGTAATGATCTTTGACCCAGCACGTTTTATCTGTCTATATTTTTTTTTATATTCATCTACCTTTATATACACATTTATTAAATGTATTTATTCACTTCATTTTTGTCTTAAGTTTGTTTAGCTTGTTGTTACATGCTCCCCCCTTTTTGTTCTCTTTCTTCCCTCTTCTGTGTCTTCGTCTCTCTCTCTCTCTCTGGTGAGTGGACCTGCTCTTATATAAGAGAAGCTGGAGAAAGATTTCTCCATCCCAGACAAAGCAGTCCTTTTATGTCTCATTTCTCTGCTTCCTGTTGCTCCGTATATTCTCTTTAATTCTTTAGAGGATGGAGGTCTAGTAGCCTAGATTTGCATCTTTGTTTTCTAGTTTATTAGTTTATCCACTGTTTTGGTTGTTAAGGGGGATGTTTATTGTCTTCACCGTCCTTTTGTTTGGTTTGGCCAGACCTCCAGACTCCCATAGTTTTGGTTATTTGATAGATAGATTTTTTTGTAAATAAAGAATCCTCCGGTAGTTGCACCCCTCTATATATTGCTGTTTGGGTTGAGAGTAACGTGCCTCTTTATGGCTGTGACAATTGAAGACAGTCTCAAAACCAACACTTTCCTTCCCTAGTATCCCAAGAAATGTGTAAATGCAGGAATTTCAAGACAGTACCGACACCCCGATGCATTAGTCAGACATAGGGGCTGATTCAGAACTTAAAACCCAGCATTTATAATATCACTTTAGTGTTATTATAAACAGTTACTGGCACTGTATTTTTCTTATTAGATTACATTACAGACAACCAGCTTAACACAGATTCTGTGTGGCAAAAAAAAGTTTAATTTGTCAAAGAGCAAGGGCTTCTTTCTTGACTCACCATTTCTTTTCACCATTGTTCAACAATCATACAGTGAGAAGTCTGTTGTAGAAGCCCTCCACTGACAGCAGCTTTAATAGGCTGCCATGCAATCGTGAAATAAGAGGCATATTGAGAAACAAAGGTAGTCACCCACTGAAGAAACAGACCAGGCAAGTTGAGGTGACAGTCAGCACATCAAAAAGTAGGTTACACTTCATCACTAAACAGGACTGCACTGAGTGTGATAGACTGATGATATAAAAGGCTCTGGAGTTTAATTTTTTATTGGTGTTTAAGTTGTCTTTTATGCTCCATCCCTTTCCACTGATTCCAGCCCTAGAGCTTTTGTGCATATAAGAAGCCTCCTGCAACATGAGACTTTGATGTGATGAATATGGAAATCAAGGCATGTCCACCTTCACATTATAATATGCAGATTCAGACTCTGACTAACATCGATTTATATTCTCCTTTTTTATGTACTTGAAACTGGGAGATCCAGCACTCTCGTTTGTTTCCTGATGTAAAACAAGAAATATGCAAACAGCCAGCAATAAAATACAAAACTTGAAGGATATGACATGTGTGACACAGATGCACAAAGATGCCCAATCAAGGACAGTTTCAGCAGTGCTGCTTTCCAACCGAGTGCACAAGAACAAATTTATTGAGAAAGACAACGGTCCAAGAGCATTCAGTATGTATGTCGTGCAGATATGGATATAAGTATTTGTACACAATTTAATTGGAAAGTGATTTAGTGGAGAGTTGAATAGAGACCAGTGTGCAATAACAAAATAAGTGTTTTGATATGAAACATGTTGTTAAAAGCAATCTTTGGTGATTTCTTGTGGACATTTTTATGCAGAACAACCTCAAGCATTTCACATTTTAAAAAGCATTTTCTATTCTGTTTTTCATCTAAATAATTTCCCAAGGGTATTTCCAAATGAATTTTTGTATGCCGTTGTCCAATTCAAAACTGATTTAAAGCAGCATGGGATTTTTCCAACATAAAAACTATGAAACAGAGGTTTTGAATGATCCTGTATGCATAGAAAGGCCCCGTATCCTCTGAGCACATGCTGAATTGTTCAAGTATGAATAAAAACAGCTGAACTGTGTGGATCTCCATCCCCATACCTTGGAAATGTGTAACTATACTACATAATTGCATAATAACAACACAAAGAGATTGACTCCTCTGCACCAGACTGCATCACTTGACCACAACTTTTGCCTGAGCCGGCTCATCCACAACCAGCGAAATCACCAACTAACAAGCAAAATGGGAAACATGTGACTGGTTATAGTATGGCCTACTGGCACACAGTTAAGCACAGGACTGTTCAACTGGTTTGCTGATGTACATGTATTCATTTGTTTCAATGTTGCTCACTGGACTGTAATGGTAAATGGTCTGTGTTTCTATAGCGCTTCAAGTCTACTGACCACTCAAAGCACTTTATAATGTCTGCCTCACATTCACCCATTCACATTCACACACACTTTGCTGTCTTTGTTGTGCACAGTCGGTGTGTGGATTGTGCAGGTCGGAGGAAACTGGCTGCGTGGCAGAGTTGGCAGCTTTGCACTAACCTTCTTCACGGTTACAGTTTGCAGCTGTTAGTTAGTAGCGCATACCTCACTCACCAGGGATTACTGGCAGGCTGTTGCATCTCTGCCGTTAGGAAAAAGAGTTTTGTGTGTCCACCTCAAGCGGGCCACTCCGAGAAGAGAGCAAAAGCGCGTCTGGGAGGAAGTTAGGAAGGTGCAGCGGGAAGAGCAGAGTCATTATTGCTGCCCCCTAGCAGGTGATAAGAGAGAAGGAGAGGGGGAGCTCTGGCCAAAGATGCTCGGTAGAAAAGCTAATGCATTACATGAAATGCATGGTATGAAACGATGATACAGGAAATGACTCAGGAAACGACAGTGAGCTGTCTTTGTTTCTAAAATGTCTCTGCTCTGGTTTTTGTTGGCCTTATGACATCATGCATCACAAGTCACAGTGGCCAATGGTAGCTGAGCACTGGGTCAAGATCCAGGTGTGAATAACATGGAGGACTGTGGGAAAAATTTTGTTCATTCATGAGCAGGGGTCTACGCTGTGCATTGCAGAACTGTCAGCGAACAACACCTTTGATAACATTTCCTGATCTCTATGAACTTTTGGAGGAAAAAAAAACAACAAAAAAACTGAGACTGAATATAACACATATAAAAAAGAACCAACACAAACAACCCATGTGTGCAGCTTATCTGATGAACACGTACATGAGAGAGTTCCTCAAGTCACTGATAAAATCGCCACCATCAATGTAAAAACTGTCATAAACCATCATGTCTCCAAGTGTTATAGTGAATTGTGAGACAGACAAACCTGATCAATCCATTTTCAAGCATCTAATGCCAAAAAGACATTTTTTTTTCGGTAGCTAAATACATTACGCAAAAAATACCATCATTTTATGCAGGCAATACATTGTATACAATTTTCTCATGTCTTTCATTATGAAATTGTGTTCATTGACAGTTGTCATATTCCTTTCACCATTCACTTTTTTGCTCCATGTTTTATATGTTTGACTCCATATAAAGCCTTGGGTCTGTGTGAGAAATGACTGTTATCACTGCCGTTCAAGGCTGAAAACCCCTTTGAGAAACCATGCTATTTTACATAGCTGTTTTCCATGTAATTTACAAACGCAATATGCCTGCTTGCTTTTGTAGCGGCTCCAGTGCCAACTAATTTCTCTGTAAACTGGAAATGAATGTTTTCCTCATTGGTTTCTGAATGATGATATGTCTGCCAGAGGCCCTCACTGTCAAAGACCTGGTTGCTCTGGCACATTTCTGAAGGTGAACGGGAGATCAGAAAATTAAAGTGGATGTGGAGGAGTGCCAGCTTTAATTCCAGCAACTCTTGAGAAACATCCTGCTGCAGCATTACATCCTCTTGGCTTGACTGCAGACTACTGTTGAACTTTTGGAACTTGAGATTAATCTGAAACATGTCAAAGAGTCCAAATCACCTCTATTTACTAAATCCTTCTCTGTATTTGGTGCTGAGTCAGAGCAGAAATATGATTACCAAACTGCTCACATGGATCATTTTCAGGTAGGGGAAATGAAGGTGCAGCCCGGTGCTTCTGTATCAGTGACAGAGGTCGATAAGTGGGCTTCCTCTGATGCAGGACAGCCCAGGAAAGTGAGGTGAACCTCAGGCAGCTTTGGTGACAAATTGGACTGGATGGTTTTTGCTTACTTTAATGTAAACACAGTGGTGAGGGACCTTCCTGTATGCTTGGCTGAACTTCCACAACCAGATCCTCGGCTTTATTGCAAAGAACTAAAATCACATCTGTCACCAGCAGCAAATGAGAAAAGAGGAGTGTGAGTGTGTGAGTTTAAATGGTCTGGGCCAACAGTGCCCAACAGTGTAAGGGAATGAAGCTTTCTATGTTGAATATGGATACAGATGCCAACACGTATTGTGTGATGACTTTTATTTGGCTTGTTATTAACATTTAAAGTAGCTAATGTTTCAAAAACTGTATAATGTTTCCTTTTCATTTAGCATATCAATACTTCTTTACAGCAGATAAAGTCAGAGTGTATCTTTGTGTGTCACTATGATGAATAATAGATGATGATATACAGAGGGATTCATGTTTTTTTTTTTTAATATGTCTACATCTATTGCTATTTATTCATCCATAGTGTCACATAAAAAGAGCAACTTTGTTGATATATATACTTTGAATTAAGCTGAAGATAGTATTTTGCATACAGGGAATATGTTATATTTGCCAAATGTGTCAGTGTGATTGGAGCAGCTGGTAAGAATGTATAAATTAAGTGTATTTTTGTTATTGATGGCAGTCGTGTGAGATGCGGGATTAATGTTAGACTGCATTTAGAGGATTTAATTCTCTATTTATTCATACTAAGATCCACACAGAACTCATGACAAACGGCATAAACAGCAGGAAGTGAGATGTCTTCTACTTTACTGTGCACCGGGGGATGGTGACATTTTGTGTGTGTCTCTCTGTGTGTGTGTTTACTAGGGTTGGGTACGATACACCGATACGACCGGATAACCGATTTTACGGGCGAGAGATACAGCTGTATCGGTAGCAGACTCCTCAATCGATACGAAATCCGCCATGAATCCTTAGATGAATCGATTGCAGAGTTGTGGATCGGATATCGCGAGACTATGAATCGGTTGCCTGAGGCTTTACAGTTTTCATCTCTAAACAACGCGAGAGCTCACGAAAGGACTCTCGCGCATGCTCCGTAACGTTAAGGGGCTTTCACATAGCGCGTGCTCGGCGCATACCTCGGCCACCGCAGCCGTTCATTGTGTATGTGATCGCGGGACGCGAGGGCGCACCGGTCTGCGCTGAGAAGAGCGCAGTGCGGAGCTGGTTGGCGCCCTGTGAGGTCAAATCTGGGTGGCACAACCCCTCCAGTCGTTTCACCTGCACCTGCACCACCAAGAAAAAAATTTACAACAACTGCACCGGCACCGTATGAGTCCAAAAGGCAGAGAAACTTTCCAGCTACAGCAGCGCACTGACATAGATTGTGTAACAAAGCGAAGAGGTGCCACTCTGCTGTATTTTCACTGGCTAACAGCAGGACACTGGCTTAGCTTGTCTATTCAGAGAAGAGGTATCACTTTGGCTTATTTTTCATATTCAATCTATGTTATCACAGGAATGCTCCTGCTCATTCATTGTTGAATTGTTAGGTCTGTTTGATAAGTAGTATTTACAAATAATAAACAAATAATAATTTAACATATTGTTAAATTATTTAACATATTGTTCAATTATTGGAGTCAAACTTACTGGTAAACATCTACTCCTTCAAGATAATTTATTATGTTCTACAACTCATAATCATACACTAACACTAAATAGCGAGTGTTTGAGAAGCATATTTCCTCTGTGCTACAAAAGATCTGAAGTAAAAAGTGCTCTCTTGTTGTCATGGGTCTGGACAGAACCGGCACTGGTTCCGTGCCCGGACCACGGTCCACCATTTGGTGATGCCCAGTCTACATCAACAAATGTTAACTATCGTATTGTTTTTAGGGTTGTATCGAATCGTATCGTTCTTAAACTGTATCGAATCGTGCCGAATCGTTCTCTATTAAAAATATATCGTTTCTGAATCGAATCGTGACCCGTGTATCTAGATATGTATCGAATTGGCCTCATGCCAGAGATTCCCAACCCTAGTGTTTACACATGCACATACACACATGCACACTTCTTTTTTAAAATCATCCCTCATTTGTTTAGGTATTCACACTGAGATCCTGATTTCATTTTCATGAGAGGCCAAAAAGATGGGAGAAGACAGAAAATATGAATGAAAAATAAAGTTGAAAAAGAAAACGCAATCCAGTTCAATTGTACATTCATCCATATACAAGTACATACATTTCAAAAATACAATAAAACAAAATAAAATAAAATAAAATAAGATCTAACCTAACCTGCCCTGTGATCTGGCAGCATGAGACGGTGGAGGTGTGAGGGACATGGAGCCTGACAGATCATAGAAATCATCCCTCTTGTTGAAGAAGACCAGCGCACTTATGATGTAAATCACAGCGTGAATCTAAAGTGGATCTCCTGCAATAAAACACAAGGCGCTATAGTAAACTGCATCCACAGGCGACATGCAAATGCAAAATGTCTCTGTAATCAAAGTCAAATACAAACACATGATATATGCATGTGTGTGTGTGCACAAGAGGAATAGCATTTGAATAACATTCAGATTCAATGATAATGCTGTGTAAAACTGTGCAGCTGCACATCCTCAAGTCCATTTACATTTTACAACAAGCTAACCGACCTAGGGACACGCATATAAACTGTAGTGGTTTGTGATTAAAAACATTACATTTTTTGGAAGATCGTTCTTTTGGTCGACTTATTTCACCAGATTTTATGGGACTGTGTTGGTGGCTGAGTTCTAACACTGAGATGCAGAGCTTATGTTGTGAACTTGAATTATATGAACATTATGTTTCATCACCATAAACTGGATTATGTTCACTAAACACACATCATGTTTGTAAAAAGGTTTGCTAATGATTAAAAAGGTTTGATTATGATTAAAAGAGTTTGCTTTTGATTAAACCTCATGTAAGTAACTTTGTAGAAAGGGCAGAATTTCATTAACAAAAAAAAAAAAAAAAAAAAAAAAGGTGAAAATTTCACTCAAAACAGAAAACTGAACCGGAGCTGTCAGAGTTGAGATAAACACCCATCATGACTCCAACTCCACACTGCTGCCTCTTTTTCCTTTGCTGGAGGGGAAAATATATATTTCTCTGTTTTTGTCACACACAGCTTTTGTATTTGGATTCTGAAACACTGTGCTCATTGTACAAAATTGTCAGAGATCGTGCTGCAATGATGGGAACATAAACTCCAAGTTCTTCCCTGTGTTCCAAGTGGATTCCAGGTGGTCTTCCTTCACTTCCAAACTTCTTATTCCAAATTATTTTCCAGATATGTTCAGTTTGTTCTGGATTCCCATGGCCTGAATACAAGAGCGAGTGTATGTAACCTGAAGCAACCCGATCTTAAAAGTAAAGCAGGTACAGAAGAACAGCAGAAGTACATTCCTCTATACGGGGGCAGAGGAATGGAACAAAATCCCAAACGAGATTAAATCTGCTCCTACTTTGAACAGTTTTAAAAACAATTGAAGAAATGGATGCTGAACAAATTATCATGATGAAACATCCAGCTCGCGGTGTTTAGGCTGGGTTTCTGAACCTGTGGTTTTACTTATTTATCTTCATTTTGTGTTTTTTTTTTTTTTCATTTATTTATTTATCTGTGTGTTTGGGTAAAATACGAGTTATCAGTTGCAGTTTCAGCCATTACCAATTGTTGCCTGCCTCACAACCATGAATGTCAAGGACTGAAATGGAAATAAGTCATGTGACTTTATTGTGCTATCCCAACTAATTTTATTGGACTGTATGCACATCTGTGTACTATATTTTTAACTAGTCAAATAAAATAAGTCCATCAATTAATCAAGCAACCCACCACCTTCAGTTTCTATGGAAACAAGGAAAGTAGCTGATGTTAGTGTAAAGCCCAATTTGTGTCACATTTGAGATACATTTTAAAAATCTCACAATTATCAGTTTCAGTTAAAACTATTTTCTAAGTTTATAAGTTTGAGTTTCCTCACTTTAAACGTAACAAAAAACATACCTCGTGGTTAAACTGACCAGCAGATCAATCTGCCAATCACACACACACACACACACACACACACACACACACATATATATACAGTACAGGCCAAAAGTTTGGACACACCTTCTCATTCAATGTGTTTTCTTTATTTTCATGACTATTTACATTGTAGATTCTCACTGAAGGAATCAAAACTATGAATGAACACGTGTGGAGTTATGTACTTAACAAAAAAAAGGTGAAATAACTGAAAACATGTTTTATATTCTAGTTTCTTCAAAATAGCCACCCTTTGCTGATTATTGCTTTGCACACTCTTGGCATTCTCTCCATGAGCTTCAAGAGGTAGTCACCTGAAATGGTTTTCCAACAGTCTTGAAGGAGTTCCCAGAGGTGTTTAGCACTTGTTGGCCCCTTTGCCTTCACTCTGCGGTCCAGCTCACCCCAAACCATCTCGATTGGGTTCAGGTCCGGTGACTGTGGAGGCCAGGTCATCTGCCGCAGCACTCCATCACTCTCCTTCTTGGTCAAATAGCCCTTACACAGCCTGGAGGTGTGTTTGGGCTCATTGTCCTATTGAAAAAAAAAAAGATCGTCCAACTAAACGCAAACCTGCAGGATGCTGTGGTAGCCATGCTGGTTCAGTGTGCCTTCAATTTTGAATAAATCCCCAACAGTGTCACCAGCAAAACACCCCCACACCATCACACCTCCTCCTCCATGCTTCACAGTGGGAACCAGGCATGTGGAATCCATCCGTTCACCTTTTCTGCGCCTCACAAAGACACGGCGGTTGGAACCAAAGATCTCAAATTTGGACTCATCAGACCAAAGCACAGATTTCCACTGGTCTAATGTCCATTCCTTGTGTTTCTTGGCCCAAACAAATCTCTTCTGCTTGTTGCCTCTCCTTAGCAGTGGTTTCCTAGCAGCTATTTGACCATGAAGGCCTGATTGGTGCAGTCACCTCTTAACAGTTGTTCTAGAGATGGGTCTGCTGCTAGAACTCTGTGTGGCATTTATCTGGTCTCTGATCTGAGCTGCTGTTAACTTGCGATTTCTGAGGCTGGTGACTCAGATGAACTTGTCCTCAGAAGCAGAGGTGACTCTTGGTCTTACTTTCCTGGGTCGGTCCTCATGTGTGCCAGTTTCGTTGTAGCGCTTGATGGTTTTTGCGACTCCACTTGGGGACACATTTAAAGTTTTTGCAATTTTCCGGACTGACTGACCTTCATTTCTTAAAGTAATGATGGCCACTCGTTTTTCTTTAGTTAGCTGATTGGTTCTTGCCATAATATGAATTTTAACAGTTGTCCAATAGGGCTGTCGGCTGTGTAGTAACCTGACTTCTGCACAACACAACTGATGGTCCCAACCCCATTGATAAAGCAAGAAATTCCACTAATTAACCCTGATAAGGCACACCTGTGAAGTGAAAACCATTTCAGGTGACTACCTCTTGAAGCTCATGGAGAGAATGCCAAGAGTGTGCAAAGCAGTAATCAGAGCAAAGGGTGGCTATTTTGAAGAAACTAGAATATAAAACATGTTTTCATTATTTCACCTTTTTTTGTTAAGTACATAACTCCACGTGTTCATTCATAGTTTTGATTCCTTCAGTGAGAATCTACAATATAAATAGTCATGAAAATAAAGAAAACGCATTGAATGAGAAGGTGTGTCCAAACTTTTGGCCTGTACTGTATATATATATATATATATATGTATATATACACATACACACGCATACATATATATGTTGTTGTTGCTGAAAGCGACTGCATTCAGTAATCTCCTAGTTGCGGTGGCATGTATGGTTGTCGCATCACACATGAGCCACGACAGACACCGTCACTGACTGTTTGAAGTAATGCGCTTTACCGTCTGACAGGCTCACTGAGCGGACAAACTGCGGCCTCAATCCTCCAAACAATATGACCCGGCTGACCCCCCTCCTGCTCCCAGGAGCTCAGCGTCAACGGGATGTATGTTTGTTGATTTTTCATTTTCATTTCCTTCACCGCTACAGTTTTCATTTGAAAGTCACAGAAGATCTCCTTCTATCTCATCTTCCCTCGCCTGCCTCTGCCCCTCTCCATTTGCTCCCCAGCGGATTTCATATAACATAAAGGTCTGATTATAAGAACTACCTACAGTGCGCAGATCGACGGGGTAAAATGGGAGGACAGTATTATTTTCGAGGACCAGCAAAGGGAATCATGAGAGCTGATGTAGCGGTTAGCTCCAAGTGTTGGATTTCTGCCATATGAAGGTCCTACTTTTTTTTTTCATTCCTTCACAGCAGCATGTGGCTGTTTGCTATTTGCTTATCTGCTAGACAATAATACAACTGAGGCATGGTAGGGCGCACACACACGCACACACACACACACACACACACACACACACATGCAATCTCCCTTGTCTATCTTTTTCTTTCTCTCCCTCTTGCTTTTACTTATCTATTTACTCGGTCTGTCTGTCCTCTTAAATTACTCTTTTTCCAACTGGCTATATTTCCCTGTCACAACAAAAGCTCTCCTCTCCTCTTTAGCTCTGTTTGCAAAGGAATTATATTACCAGGGGACATGAAGCGATTAGTAATAACTGTGGAGATCATCACTGATTTTAATCCCATATGAATCTGCAATGCTTGTAATTTGTAAAGTAAAAAAAAAAAAAAAAAAAAAAAAAAAAACCCTGTGAAAATTACCGACCTTATTTTGGTGAAGACAGAGGTCTCCTGATAATACCGATCCTCTGTGAACCAAACTCCAGGTAATTTCAGCTATAATTTGTTTTTACAGTCGGATTTCATTTTCTTCCAGCATGGCCTCTGTCTGCCTCCTGACCTGAAAAATGGAGGCAGTGGCAGAGTCTATAGAGGAAAGATCTGAATGGAGTTTTGCAGGAAACAAGTTTTGCCTTGCTTCATGACTTGAAAAATCCTGTTGGGCTTACACAGTTGTGTTTGGCATATAAGCGATTTCAGTGAATTTCATTATTCTGTGTGAATGCGTTTCATGAAAAGCTGCAGGGTTATTAGATTGGGTCCTCACTTGTGCACCCAAACCCGAGCCCATATGCGGCAAGTAACAAATTATGGTTTTCTGACTAGTAAATTACCCTTCTGAGGATATTTTTCTTTAACTTGAATAAGGAAAACTCCTTCTGCAAGTGACTGACTGGAGTTGACTCAGACATCGGCCACCGAGTGAGACAGAGATCAATTTCACAATGTTTTTTCACAGCTATATTTCAAGATTCAGGATTCAAGATGCTTTATTGTCAGTTCTGCAGTTATGTACCACACATACAGAGAATCGAAAAAACGTTTTACACTGACCTTATCCAAACGTTAAGTCTAAAAGTTAAGTATAAAAAACACAATTAATAGTGTAAAAGAAAAAAAAATGCTTTAAAGAGCAATACAAAAAGCAATATAATTAAAGAGTGCAAAAGAAAAAAAAATGCTTTAAAGAGTAATACGAAAAGCAATATAAAAACAATATTAAACAATTAATGTGTGTGTGTGCGTGTGTATGAAAAGTGGTTACAGTAGGTCTCCTTGTCGTTTTAGAGTGTTTATTCATGAACAGGCTTTACTGGTATCATCATTAGTGTGTTAGTCCAGCTTATGAGGCCTTATGATGACCATGGATACAGTATGGTATTCTTACAGAAATAAATAAATAAATAAATAAATAAATAAATACTCCAGTTTTAGCCATGTTATAGTATAGTCTCTACAGTGTATCAGCTTCTGAAGAGGACAACTGTCAAAGAATGACTAGAAATGAGTAAATAGTGTGATTCTGTAAATGGTCATGGTGTAGAAATACAGTCAGTTTGTCTGTTTCGTTCTTTCTTGCCACTGAAAGGATGACTTAGTGCTGCTATAGGAGCAGGGTTAGATATACGGTGCTTTTATTGGGATTTGTATTTTACTGCTATTTTATTGTATCAGCAACGTGATCTGCTCCCGTCAGGCTGTCCACCTCTGATGCTGTTTGTTTCATTACATGTGTGTTGTAAAATCGATCAATACTACACTGATCATAAAAGGAAGGAGTAGTTGGGAGCATCTTCTTTTTTTGTATTTCTCTATGTGTTGTGATTCCAGCTTGTATGAAATATTGATATGGATTATTATCTCTCCCTTGATGCACCAAATCAAATCAGTGCGTACAGCTGAGCAAAGCACTGGATGGGGTAGGGTCTCTCTCTCTCTCTCTCTCTCTCTCTCTCTCTCTCTCTCTCTCTCTCTCTCTGTGTCTCTCTCTCTCGCTCTCTCTGGTCCTGCCTGTGGGCATTTCACACTCTAGCATTCAAAGACGTAGTGGAGGGTAAATGCAATTATTGTGGCATTAATTGTACGTGCATTGTACATCATGACAAAAAGTATACATCACAGTAAGATGTAAAGTAAGTAGGTACCTAAAACTGATGTGAGTTACATGAAAATGAAAAACATGAGTTTTTAAAGAAATAAACACACTGAAAACATTTGTGATTCTGGTTTTGGTGATTTTGATCATCTAACCGAGGGTGATTTATTACTTGGTTGTGTTGAGAAAATTCAACACACTTTATGTTATGAAATCCTCTCAAAACCAGCCGAATGAACTCAAAAGTGCATGGTGGTCTGTGGTGTCAAGCCCATTCAAACTGTTGCTTTTTAACTGACTTTTTTGTACAAAAAAATGAAATTGTATTTGAATTGTAATTAAATTGCAATAGAAATACTGACAAGTGACTTTCTCTAAAAATGTGGCTGCAATGTAGAATTTGTTTGGGTATGGCCTGATGTCCATCTGTAATAAATAATCTATTGAATTAATGGAACAATTTAATAGAGTCTCAAGAAGGTGTAAACACTGCATGCATGAACTGGGCAATGAGGCAACTCAGCCATTACACACGACTGGATCTGCTGGGACCTCCGGCACAGCGCTGAAACACTGAGACCATCAGCTCTGTAGAAAAGTGTGACAAACAGGCTGATCCCAGGACAGCTGCTGGCCAGCATCTAGCCTGTTGGTTGCAGCGTTTTGAGGCTGCACCCTGAGGACCTGCACATCCAGCTTAAAGGCTGATCACCACAGAAATTTAAATGAACCCATTCAGTGTCTATGGTGATCAGCTGATGCTCACTTTTCCCATGGCACAGTTTGGACTTCCTCCTCGCTGCTCTTGATGCCCTCTCAGGATCGGATGGAATCAATGTTTTCTTTTTGTCTCATCTAGGTGAATTTTACTACAAACAGAACAATAAAACTCATCGGGCTCAGTGTGCAAGGTTTCTGTGCGTAACGATTTTCATTGGATGAAAGATTTAAAACAAAACAAAACAAAACAAAACAAAACAAAACAAAACAAAACAAGACAAATCAAACAAACAAACAAAAAAAAAACACATGAAAAATCCAGACTTGAAGGCCTTTACAGTCAACACTGAGAGCAAAATCTCCAGTAACTTCACAAACTCAAAGTAATGTAACAAGTGACCCAAACACACACACACACACACACACACACACACACACACACACACACACACACACACACAGCTCAAATACAGGCCTACAAACTGTTCATGTGTAATTTTATGAACTGGCAGCGTTGATTCTGAATGATTTGAACTTAATTTACTTTTTGATCAATCCTGATTCCGTGTTCAAATGAACAGTCCGTTCATATATTGTGAGTTTGCACAAAAATGTGTTTCTAACTCTTTGCAGTTTCATAAAGAAGTTGGTGGTCATTACTGCATTTTAAAGTGCTGGCTACTGCTCTACCTGACTGTCACCTGTTAGTCATAGTTGCCGGTTCACGTTTTCTTGGCTTTGTCTGTTTGTGAATGCAAATCTCACCTTCTCACAAATAATAAGACAAGTTACACCAGTAAATATCAGTGCATAATGGCAGTCAGTGCATATGTGTGTGTGTGTGTGTGTGTGTGTGTGTGTGTGCCCTCTCTTAAGGAAAAAAAAAAATGTTCATGATGCCCCTGATGGTGGTCGACTCAAAAACAAGAATGTTTCTCTGTTTCTGAAAATCTGATAATGAATGTGTAATTGAATTTAGTTTTTATTGGTGGTTGCTGGCCTTATGATCACCAGCAACTGCAGGTCATAGTTCTCCCATCTTTTAGTTACAATTACATACAGAAGGAGGAAAAAAAAAAAGAAGAAGAAGAAAAAAAAAGCGCCAGTCTGTAGTTTCTTCACTAAATAGTGTTTAGTATAGCTGTCATGATTTCAGCCGGGAAAAAGAGAGACTGATACAGTTAGCTGCATTCTACATCTTTCCAGATTGCTTCGGTCTGTGAAACATGCATTATGAAGAGATTAGGTGCTTAGGGTGAACAGTGGTTTAGTAAACATAGTATCAGCAATTGCTAAAGCTTATTATAAAGCATATGACCGTTAGCCTTCCTGTAAGTATCTCATCTCTCTCCTGATGTAACACCCTCTGAGCTCCTTCTGTCTCAAGGATTTTATCTCCGTTTCTGTTCCCCTCTGTTTGAACAGATTATTGTTATTATTTATAGCCATGGCTTATCCAAATTCCACTTGTGTGTGGGCTAAGTCAAGTCTGTTAGTGACACAATGAATGCTTTTTAGATCCTTCCCTATCCTCCCTTTCCTTTAATCTCGTCCACCCTATTTAAGTCTTATCAGCCTGCATAAGACTGTGGAGGAAGATAAGAGAGGCAAACTAATATCAACGCTACAATGTCGGATGTTATGAAGTCAAGTCCTGGCTCTTTCCGCCGTGATGTGGGGAATGATTAAAGACACACTGACGGCTTCCAAAGGCGCCGGCTGACTTTTAATAAGCCACGCGATCGCAGGAGAAACCACTTCACATATGCTGGATGAGACTGCAGTGTTTCATCGTCCTGCCACAGGTTGTGTTTTCGACTTAAAAGCTGCTATATGTGAATGGAGATGTGTGAAGTGTGTGAAGGGATGTGCGTGCCGTCTTTTGGCATAGGCTCGCTCACGGTTTTCTCTTCCAAATGCGAGGAGCCATTTAGCATGTGGATTACACAGGAAATAACCTTGCAAATATACTGTTTGTGTTTTTAAAGTCCCTCAACATTTTTTTTTTTTTTTTTTCATTTTTTCTTAGTGAATGAGTGACAGCTGCTTGTTTTTATAGTACTGTCGCTGTCAATCTCATGGAAGGTCAAGTGAAGATCTTGTGTCATTACATATGTAGACTGTAAAACATTAAATAATAGCCAACAAGTATATCATTGCTTGCTGCAGAAACGCTGTAGTATTCAGTAAATTGTTAAATTAGGATATGACAATTTGTGACATTAATATTCTGGATATTTTTATGATCATAGATCCTCATATCTTTCCATATCTGTCTATCTATCTATTACTCTTTGTTATCACTATCTGTAATAAAAACTGGATGGCTGATGTAATAAGAAGTGAGGCCACCACAGCACCAACAGAGGCATTATAATCACGAAATCTATAATCTCAGTAATATAATCTAGAAACTCTATCAACCTCCATCTTCACCTTGAAATGAATCCCCATTATCAGTACACACAATCGGTCCACTAAGAGCGTTACTGAAAGCAATACAAACAAACAAACAAACAAACAAACACTGCAATTTCAATTTACCTTCATTATACAGGTACTTGTCATCCCAGTCATTACAAACACAGCAAAAGCAATATGTAGTGGAAAAACTGAACGCATTTCTCTCTTTTAGTTTATATATTGAAATATAAACGGAAAGCTGTAATGTTATTATATAATAAATATAATGAGATTCCAAGTGCCACATCGTTTGTGCTTTAGGAACATGTATAACAAGACAACAAGACAGCTAAGACAATGGAACATATGCAGCTATTGTAATAGCTGCAACAGCACGGATAAAATTATAAAATAAATAAAAACAATAAAAGACAGAAGTTAAGAATATTACACAGGATTATTGTTATTTAGTGCTGTTGTTGTTTAGTGCCCTGATAGCCCGGTGTCCTTCGTGGTTTGGACAGATCTTAGTATTAGTCATTAATGAATGAGCTGGGCTGTTAGCCTGGCAGCTAAATTAACACTTGGCTCGATAGGAAAGATTGTTAAAAGTCTAGGAAACTGGGTTCAGATAAGGCTCTAAACCTCAGATGTGATAAACGAATGCCTTGCTAATATGTCTGTCTCTCCAGGTTTTAAGATAATTAGCACCTAAACGTAAAATAAACCCAGTTTGATTTTCACGAGATGTGGTCTGATGCTGGGCGTGTTATTCACAAAGGATTATTCATAACCACAGTGTGTTAAAGTGTTAAAGGCCCCATGCTGTACACTTTTCCAGGGTTTTATTTTAACTGCTGATATCCCTAGCATGATGTATTTGTGGTTTTGAGTACCTGTGGTCCACTAAATACAGTTTGACAGCTCCTCTCTCTTGCCTTTCTCCCGGAGCTCTGAGAGCACGGTTCGTTTAGCCTATCAGAAGAGAGAATCAGCCCCTCTCCACTGATTGGCTGACTGTTTTCTGAGTGACATATGGTCGGGCCAATCACAGGCAAATTAATGGCTATAACGTTATCAACGGTAGGCCTACTAATGGAAAACTTTACAACTTCCGAAAATGTTACCATCTTGATGAGACAGAGCCAAAAAAAAATCACGTACTGGTTGCGGAGTTGACGTTGGCCCAGACAATGTGAGGACAGCAGTATCCTTTACCAACAGTTTCTTTGTGAAACCGGCATTGTATTGTGTCAGGTTGATAAAACAGTTGGTGCTGTAATGAGCCGAATAGACAAGCAAATTTGGACTAAAATCCTGCGGGACCCGGGAAAAAATTAACATCAGCCACTGGTCTCTAACGTGTGTTTCTTTTGGAAAAGTGTGCAATGAAACATGAGTCTCCTTGCATCCGTCTGTGGTGCAACAACGTTTCTTCGACATGTCGCTAACTTGTTACCCGCGGAGTGGAGGCAGGCTGGCTAGTTTAAGTGGGTGGAGTCGCCCTATGTGTGACATCACAGAAAGGAGGAAGTGCTGTCCGCTTGTCTTAAAGGGAGAGTTTCAAAAAACGGGCTGTGTGCATTTCTACATTTATCACAGGTTTAATGCATGGGACAGTATTTATGTGGTCCCGAGACCTTCTCTATCACAAAAAAAAAAAAACAACCAAAATTGCATTTTTCATGCCATGGGGCCTTTAACTAACATATTCAGTAAAGCAGTCAGAGCGGGTTAACTAGCTCTTCACACTGATCACACTAACATAGCTCATTTACATCTGTCCATTCGTGGTAAACAAACCCAGTGGAAAAGAGAGGGAGAGAGAGAAAGAGCAACATGAAAGACTGCGCTGAACTGACTCTCCAAAATACGGATCAGAACACGACCTCTGTGAGTTTGCAAACGGTTTCGCAAATTTTGACAAAAGGCTCGTTATAAGATCAATGCGCCGCTGTCCTGCAGCTGGAGGCTGGATTGCTGGAGGGCCATTTCACATCATTAAGTATTACCAGTAGAAACTAAAAATATCCTCAGGGTCAGTTGTGAATGCGAATATGTGTTAAATTGACCCATTACTAAGGAAATTGCTTCCCAGACCATAAACAACATATTCAGAAAAGCTGCAACTTTAACCAGATAACGATATAAATACTGATAGAAGATAACCAGAGTTTTTGACAACCACTCTAAAAATATTTTAATGCTGCTTTTTGTTAAGTTGGCTGTTAGCAAACAGTTTCATTAAGCTGGCTTGCTTACATTCTGTAAAATACTGTTATTATTAGAGAGCAAAACTTGATGATCTACAGCCTATAATAATGTTATATCAATACACACGACTATGAAGCTTTCTCCTACATTGACTATCAATTATGGATTGTTTTGTAGTCTCTTTAGTGATTTTTTAATGATTTCTTTTATGATTTATGATTTTTTTTTTTTGAGCACACATCATACATCTTCCCACAATTCTGCTGTATGCTATAGATCAGTGATTCTGATGCACATTTAAGCAAGCGAAAGATATTGTTAATAACATCTCTGAGTAACTCTAAGTAAATCCATACATGCCAGCAATTCATTGTCCCTTTACTTCACATGCCACTCTTTCAGTCTACTTAACATGCGAACATTTTTGGCTGAAATTTTATACAACAAAGCAACTTGTTATATTGTATTTCTTTGCTTTGCTTTTTTGCTCCTTTTATGTTCTAATTTTATTCCCACTTCCTTTTTTTTTTTTTTAACATATTACATCCTAGTGCTATTTCTATTGCAGCAATCCAGTGTCCCAATACTAATCAAAATAGTTTGTCTTACATGTATAAAAAAAAAAAAAAAAAACAGTATAGGAATTTGTATGTTCAAGATTTAGATAATCAGCTATTACACCTAACCTGCTTTGTTTGCTTTGATGGTAGATCAGGCAGAGCTTGTTATCGTGGCTTACAAAGATGTAGCAGTGCGATGTCACCTTGTCAGTCTGAAGCCTCCGGGGAGACTGACACCTATACAACAACAGCTGGCTCCACATCAGCACTGATGAATGCCACCAATCATGATTAAAGCATGGCTGTCTGGGTGCATCAGCGGCTGGGAGGAAGAGACAGCAGAGGAGCACCGGGTTCAGTGATTTTCACATTGTTTAAAAGAAACTGACGCGAGTGACACTGAGCTGAAATGAACTCCTTTACAGTAAGTCTAGATCAGTTTAACTAAGCTGACATGGGCTGGGGTCTCATAAAGGAACAGATCCTCCTTTCAAGTTTGGGCTACCAACAAACACACAGCCAGCTAGTCTCATCAACTTTATGAGCACAATATTAAAAATGTCCTCATGCACAAAGTACTGGAGAAATAGTTTCCCCCACCATGAAATGATTGTATGGGGACACAAAGCAATATTTTGACACTGACAGAGCATGTTGGAAAGTGCAGATATTGTGTGGAGGTTAGAGTGGCAGTTAGAGTGGAGGATATATTTACCTTCAACTCCAGTAAGATGGTTCAGTTTCCAATTTGTGTCAAGGCGTTTTCTGTGAGTGAAGTTTTTCTTATTAAACCATGAGCCAAGCTTTACCTTTACCTCAACCAAACTGTTAAGTTGTCTCACCTTAAAAGACCGTTCTATTTTTCAGCATCAGGCCTGTCACAATCACAGACAGCTCTCATTGAAAATGAAGTGAAATGGAGGTGCAATGCAGACCAGTGCAGACATTATATTATTTACAATAGCGATTTTAGAGGGTAGCCATGGTCACCCTTGTGGTCACCCCATATGTGACTGGTAGTTGGTCAAGTTCAGTCACTGAAACTCTGATGTCCAATTTTCAGTGAATGCAACTTCATTGTCTGAGTGCAAGTGAGAGCAGAGGGATGACGTGACAGCTACGCGTAGCAGCAGTCAGTCGGCTGTGTAGGAAGCTCATGCGGAGACTGGATAAATTATGTGATGACTTTTCTGCTTTCAGAAAGTACTTTCTAAAGTTTTTATTGCTGAAAAAAAGTAGCTGTTTGACAAGAAACTATCCAGTTTTCTCGCTATTTTCATCTTATAGTCAAAGTGTTTGATATTTATCTGCTCGCTGTTGCTGTTGGGGAAAGAGGAGAGCAGCATTTCACACCCCCCAACAAGGAAGGCCCTTAGTCAAATTTTATTCCCATGAACAGTAAAAAAACAAACAAGTTGAAAACAGCTTCATCTAAATTGAAAAATTGTTGTGAAAACCCGTTTTCTTGGAGCTCCAGGGAGAAATTGTCTGTCTTGCCAATCGGAAGGGTACCTTAACGGCTGGGAGGCATCTCTTCCCGCCTCCCGTGGGACGCTTGCGGCACGTAACAGGCGCCGCTGGGCTTCTGTTCGGTGCGAAGGGAAGGTGACTGAACTACTGAGAGGCTGTGTGAGTGGGCTGCTAATGGCCCCTGAACTGAAGTGAACTGAGCAATGCTGCAACAATGCTGAAATGGATATTTAGGGGACATTTAGGAGCTTGTAAATTTGAATACAACTTTTAACTATTGTTTGTCTCTTGCCTTTTGTTTTTATGTTGGGGAATAAATCTGGAATATGACCCTTCTAAAGATTACTATTTTTTCTCCCTATTGGCTTTGGGTTTTGCTTGGTGGGTGGGTGGGGCACCTACCTTGCTAATTAGCTACTGGTAAGGTAACTAAAAAAAATTGTCATTGCTGTATCTCTTTTTTTTTTTTTCATACTTACTTTTTTTTTTTTTTTTTTTTTTTTTCATATTTAGAGACTCCTCCAAGTTGGAGTTTCTGTAAGAGACTGTTGCATATAACATGACCCCATCTTTCCAGTGGAAAAGAGGATTTATTTTTCAATTGTCCTTCTGTTTTGGCCGAGAGTGCCGGCTCTAGAGGAGGGCATGTTCATGTTCTTTCAAGAAAAAGCAATGAGTGTCCA